>NC_064288.1:2626918-2659736 GCF_019186545.1 Solanum stenotomum | reverse complement strand
ATATATATATATATATATATTATGAATATATGTTTTTTCCATAGAACGTGGGTAGTTCTTTCAAATATGTTATATAATTAAAATTTATTTTTAAATAAATAATTAATATTAAATTTGAAAACTTCCAAAAAAAAGAGGAAGAAGAAGAAAAATTCTCAACGTTAAAAGACAGTTTTTTTTGTAGTAATTGAAATTTTTATTTTTAGATTTTTATATTTTAAATTAATTTTAATAATTAATAAATTCTTTTTTTGTGGTGCTGACACGTGGCACTTTTTCTTCTCCTTTTATATATAGATAGATACTTCCCAATAAACTAAATATCACACCAACCATCATAGAGACTATACAAGCACTTATTTTACGCTATCTTGAAATGCAATCCTTCTTCGAACTCTGTATGAATACGAAATGTTTTGTGTACAAAACTCTTTTAATCAACGTAAAATAGATTTAGTCGACTTATACATGATTGTTCAGCTGACTCTAGTGATCTGCATCAGAGTTAATATTTCAAACACGAGATACTGATAAGTTGAAAGATTATTTAGTTGAGCAACGTGAAAGTTGATCAGGATATCATGATCATAAAAAAAAGGTTATGATTGATGCCTAGGTAAACATGCCTTCGGCCTAAGCCTGTCAATTGAGCCGGTTCGTCCGACTTTGGCCCATTAGACTCGGTAGAATTGCCTAACGGGTCACATGCCTTTTTTTCTTGGAATTACTGTTGAGACCAATACAGGCCAATCCGATATATTGAGAAGGTGTATTTGTAATGCCCGATCCGACCCAGTTAACACGCTTACTTCAGCTTAATGATGTTGAGCGCAACTTGAGTTCAAAGACGGGATGGTTTACGAAATTATGCAACTCACGCAATTTCTTTGAGTATGCATTATAATTGAAATTTTATGGGGGTGAAAAAAGTAATTCAACTTAGAAAAGCTTATTCTCAAAAAAGTTGAAAAATCTTTTCAACCTATATCCAACCATTATTTTGCCAAAAAAGTGATTTTGACACATTGGTGCCCTCCAATTCCTTGGTTTTCCAAAAGGAAGGGGTCTACCCTGTTGGCATCATAAACATAGGCTCGCAGAGACTCCAAAACCAATCAATGTGAGATTCTTTTCCAAAGCAAGAACCCATTGTACTTTAGTCTACCCACTTTGTTCGGATGGTTGTAACACATTGCTCCATAGTTGTATTATTTTGATAAATATAATATTTGAATAAATTATATTACTTTCAATCATTGCATAATGTCTCTTCACGTCTTTTTTTTCCTTCTCATTGGAGTTATTTAATAAAGACTTGATAGGGTAAGGAAGAAGGGGGAACCCAAATATCCAGGAAAAAGCATAATATTTATTGGAAAAACGGCTCACATATCAACAAATTTGAAGAATAAATCTACAAGGAAAAATGATACAAATAAAATAGGAGTATAACTAGATAATAAGAAAAAGTAACAACAACAAACTTAGTGCAATCCCACGTGTGGGTACACCTGTGTTACCCCCTATCCTTAAGAATGAAGAAATGTTATTTTCAAAAGATCCTCCTCCATTGAACAAATAGTGAAAAATACATTTAGTAACAAACATAAAAAAGAACAACATAATAAAATTTCGAGACAAAATAATAGGTGGTGATAGAAATCTTAAACTAAGAGAAAAAAAGGAATAATACTAAAATTAAAGAAAGGAAATGAAATCCCCCAGACTACTAACTAACCTTCTATCTTTGGGCCTCCACACCCTCAAAATTGTTATTATATTGTGTTCAAAATAGTAACTTAACAATCCAATTCTGTTTATAATCATAAGATAGAAAAAGAGAAATACTTTAACAGAATTTCAGAAGAACGGAAAATATTTCGAGTCTATAAATTGTTTGTGTCCAAATTATAACCCTCTCACTATTATCAAGAAATTGGGTTACTTTCTCCGAGATAGAATAAAAAATACTTCTTGCACCACTGCATCATGCGCCATGTTTTTTTAATACATGTGTCCTCCGATTGACAACATACAATGTTAAGGGTAAGACCAGTACATAGTGACAAATACAAGGCAAACACATAGTGACATGTTTGACCTGTCTTGAAACACAAGCCAAGGAATTTGAGATGCGTACAAATTAGTAAATTCTTAAGGAAGCCGATTGGTGGGATTCCTTAAAGGGTGTACCGCCAACTTATCTTTATTTTTTGAAAAAAGTCCAAAATCTCTTTTGGAACATAATCGTAAAAATATGTTTTGATTCTGTTTTTTAATACTAATACGAATCATGAAAGTGTGACCTAACAATTCTTTAGACTTTCATAAATTTTTTTAAAAAAATAATGATACGATCACACCAAATTGATCTTAAATAATATAAGACTTTCCGTCATTATTACAAAATGATGGATTAAACAATAAAATATAAAAAAATTTAAAATACAATTAAAACAAAATATTATATTTAAACTAACAACACAATATAATACAATACAATACAACAGGTGGCAACCATCCATGTGGAATCTTGTTAATTAGGCAAATATCAAACAAGATTATGATTCCCTTAATGACTAATGTCCATTTTACACCTTGTTCTTTTTAAAGAAACATGATTAAATAAATCAATCTCCATCTCCTCTGCATCCAACCTTCTTCCAAAGTTGTCTATTTCCCAAACTTAGTCTAAAATGGAAAAGAACCAAACCATCACCAAACACACTCAATCTCAAGGCAAAGGAGTTTGTGAAAAGATTTTCAAAGCACTAAATCTAACTTCAATTTTTCGATATTTTTCCCGAAATCCCAAATCAGAAATAGCAACTAGTGATCATCATCAGAGAAGCGACCCTGCTAAAGCCACGGAATTCAAGCTAGTTGTTCCTCAACAAGATCAAAACTTGTCTTTTGTCTCAAATAAGGTACATGTGGAATATAATCATAGTGAAGTAACCAATTCTAAAACAGAATCCCCTGTATATATGCTTCCAGAGAGAGATAATCCAGAGAATGCCAGGTTTTCTACGTATATCAATCACGTCAAGAGCAAGATTATGTCTAGCTATGATGATGATGATGATGATATTGATGATAAACATAAACACCGTATCGATCCATCCAAGTTTGATATCAGAACTACAGCTATTGCTTGTGGGGGTCAAGGCTAGCACTTTGAACAATCTTAGCAAACTTGTATGTTTAGCTATCAAAATGATTTAGATAAGGAGATAACTTGTTTAGTGCTCTATGTATTTGTTATGTATGTTAGTAGTACTATATGTTTTAGCAAAGATTGAACTTTGGAAAAAAATAAAATAAGAGAGGGGCTATTAAGCTTTTGTTTATACTTTGTCTGTGAGTGATGGATTATGAGACTTACTTTATCATCCTTTGATTGGAGTAGGGACGGAGCCAAGTGGGAGCAAGGGGTTCATATGAAGCACCTTGAATATTACATTGTATATTTAAGGTTAAAGTTATTATTTCGAATTTGATAAGGGAAAGCACAGAAAATGAATCTGCTAATGAAGGTTATGAAGTTCGACATCAATAAAGAGAAAGACTTTCTTCTAAAATGCTAGATTCCATCTTTCATGCTTCTGGTTCCGTGGAAGGTGAAAGGGACAGGGATAGAAGTACAAGGTGCCTTTGGTGGTGAAAGGATACAAGCAAGAGTATGGTGTGGATTACAAGGAGGTCTTTGCTCACGTAGTCAGACTTAATACCATCCGATTGGTGTTGGCATTGGCAGCTCAAAACAATTGACCGATTTATCAACTTGATGTAAAAGCAGCCTTTCTACATGGAGAGCTGCAAAAGCAGGTATATGTTGATCAACCTCATGGTTATGTGATGCATCAAAGTGAGCATAAAGTTTATAGATTGAAAAATGCTTTATATGGGCTAAAACAAGCTCCCCAAGCTTGGTATAGTCGCATTGATGCATACTTTAATCTGAAAAATTTTAGAAAATGTCCATACGAGCATACACTTTATACAAAACTTGAGGATGGAAAACTTGTGATTGTATGCTTATATGTAGACGATTTGATTTATACTGGGAGTGATCCTGCATTTCTTGGAAAATTTAAGCTATCCATGATGACTGAGTTTGATATGTCTGATCTTGGCTTGATGCATTACTTTCTGGGCATTGAAGTAATGCAATCAAGTAGTGAAATTTTTATTTCACAAAAGAATTATGTCCAAGAAACATACAAAGGTTTGAAATGCAGAGTTGCAATTCTGTCACAACACCAACAGAGTTGGGACTGAATTTGGAAAAGAATCCTATAGAAAAGAAGATTGACAACACTCTTTTCAAACAACTCGTGGGATGTCTGATGTTTCTAACAGTCACCGGGTCTGACATAATGTATTATGTTAGTCTTGTTAGCAGGTACATGGAGCACCCAAAAGAGATTCATTTGTTGGTAGCTAAAAGAATTCTCAGGTATTTGCAAGGTGCCATTGACTATGGTATTCTATACAAGAAAGAAGGCAAGTCAGAGTTAATTGGCTTTACAGATAGTAATTTTGCTGGAGATAAAGAAGACAAGAAAAACACTTCATGCTATGTGTTTATGCTTGGATTTGGAGTTGTTTCTTGGTGCTCCAAGAAGCAACCAATTGTTACAGTGTCCACTATAGAAGCAGAGTTTGTAGCTGTGCTCGCTTTGCCCTTGCATTTCCCTAGTACTTCTTCTTCATGGAATCACCAATTTGCTTTGATGTATCCTTGCAAAGAATTGTTTTCAATATTGAACGATCAATGGCTTGAAAAAGATAATTATTCGCCTTCAAATCTTTCAACTTCAATGCTTCAAGCTCTGTCTGTTGAGCATTTGTTTGAACAACACCAGCCATAGGTTCTTGGAATCCACTATCAATGACTACCCAAAACTCTTTGGACCTCAAAAAGTTTTCCATCAACATGCTCCAATGGTCATAATGACCATCAAAGTGTGGAATAGCAGGTTGAACAAAACTCTCTGAAGCCATCGCTCACTCACAATTAAAGAACGTTCACCCCCACTGGCTCTTGATACCACTATTAGAAAACTGGGAAGAAATCAAGATAAACTCAAAAGAGTTTGGGAGGTAGTAAACTTCTCGCTAAACTGAAACAATGAACAGCCTTTATAAAGGCAATACACATCCTACATTATCTCAACCACTAAGCCATAAAAGAAATTAAAACTGACCTACTAAGTCACACGTTTTCAGTAACTTGGAAATAGCAACCATATACCCTTAAACTAGGAAAGCAGAAACTAGCTTAATTAATTAAAATATCTAACAATATATTTGAACAATCATCATGGTACTTGTAACAATGCGGTTGAATTAGCAAATCACACGCTAAATTATTTTCTTGAGTTATTTGTCGTAGGTTAATAATACTATGTTAAGCTTTTTGTCAACAACTCTAAGCCTATTCGACTATTCCTAACGGTCATTGATTGATAGTGACGTGCATGTGACATTTCATCTCTATCAACTAAATAAGGCTAACGAGTATATCTCTATCCACGTTAGCGAATTATTCACCTTTCCCTAATTAAGGTTCCCAACCAAGCCCTACTTTATCTTATTATATACACACAGATTTTCTCTTTCGAGTTCAATTTAGATGCCACAGATAGTATTCGATAATTGATCGAAGAATCAAATAATTAATTAGGCTCAAGAAAAGTAAATAACTAAATATTGAAAATCTGTATAAGCATTCAATTATCATACAACAACCTTCATGATTCGATCACAACATAAAAAATGCATGAATAGCATTTGTTCAATGATTAAATTGAAAAGAAATAAATGAAAACCTACGAAAACAAAGTTCTTCTCCTTTCTCTGCATTCTTCCTCCGATCAACCTCTCAAAAAATGAGTTTGGGTTGTATTCATAGACTTCTCAAAGGTTCCGGGATGAAAATACCCTTTAAAATGATCAAACTAAAAAACTACCCGAATTTTGCCTTGTGGCGCCACACTGAGGCTAATTGTAACAAACCGAAATCCTCACTATATTAATAAGAGAACGGGAACACCATTACAAATTTAAGATTCTAATTGCAATACTCAAATAACCAAATTATCATGGAAATATTGAAATAAACAAGTAACTAAAGATCGAGATAAGAATGGGGATGAGAAATTTAGACTCTAGAAGAAGAAGAGAGGACAAACATTTTCTTCAATATGCATAATCCCTAAATCGCTGACCACTACCCCATTTAATGGAACCGTTCTCACACCCACTACTCGACCCGAATCCCAAATTAGCCTGGACATATTCGTTGCTCTCGGCCCAATAGATCTTGTCAGCCCAATAACTACTTGTGTGACATTAATATCCATATTGGGTTGGACTTGGTTCATAACACTAATCGGGGATTTGAAAACTCTCCAAGTATAATTCATAGAATAAATACTCAAAAAGACACTTTAAAGCATCAAATGTGAGCCAATCGATAGCAAAAATGTATGACTTATAGTCTCACATCAAGAATTTTTTAAGTATTCGTTTCATATTCATCATATATTATACGTGACAACAATCGATCTATGATTTATCCAACAGTAACTTTCCTTATTGGCCTAATTAGACTACACATAAATATTATTCTTTCTTCACTTTGTTTTCAGCATATTTCTTTAATTCTTTACAAATTATAATGGTGGGATCTATTGCTTTTTTTTAGTTTATTCTTACTTTTCCTTTTGTGTCTTTGTTTACACCCAAGGATGCAGGCAGGTGTTCGCATTATCGTTACGAGTACGATAGAAATTCAATAGCTTTTACACAAATATAGAAATTTAATAGCTTTTACACAAATATTATATTCGTCAATAAATTTCTTTTAATAAAATAAATTTAAAATTCATAAACTCGAAATTCTAGTTCTGTCTCTCATCATTGTCTCTCCGAGTCTCCAACACATTAGACTTTTGAGAACGTATAGTATCTGAAGCTTCTCCTTTCTGTTTGGTGATGATCTTTTAATACGAGCGCACTGTGACGTAGGTCCAAAGCTTTACCAAATTGCACTTTCTTAATAGTTGTAATATATGCATTCTAACTTCTTTTTTTTAACCGCAGCCGCTTTTAAGGTAAGCACGGTAATAGGCTGCAAACTACACAGAATATGTAAATCGCATTAGGCAAGCCTTATGAGACAAACTCAACTGAGAAGGCATTTGAGTACATGTGGAAGACCACCCTCCAAACCAATTGAGGTATCCCGAAAACACATGTACTCATCATCTTAATGTTAATTAGGAAAATTATAGGTAAAGTTAATTATTGACACGAATATGATCCCCTTTAATGACTATCTAAAAGCCATGTGTAGAATCATGAAGATAATTTGTCTGCTATTATGGCCCATAAAGAATATCTCCTTGAAATTTTAGTCTCAAAGTATTTAAACAATTCACACACTAAACGAGTAACACGTGATTAAGTTTCCAAGAAACTTAATTAAAATTCCTTAACCCTTCCCTATTTATTTGCTCTGTTCTAACCCTGTTTTCTCCATCTCAAATTTGGTTATTTCCTAAAATATTTAGAAATGGGAAAGAACCAAATCTTTATCAACGATAGTACTATTCAATCCCAAGGAATTTGTGAAAAAAAAATCAAAATAGTGAATATAAAACCAGTTTCTCTTGAGTTAAATCGCCAGCAAATTCCATCGCAAGGGACATATCAGAACTTGTCTTCTGACTCTAACATGGTATACTACTATTGAATAAACTGTACTCTTGTTGTCTCAATTTATATGACTTATTTTTCTTTTTAGTCAGTCTAAAAAAGAATAATACGTTTTTATATTTAGTAATAATTTAACTTGTAAAATATTTATTTTACATTTAATGAAATGATTTCTAGCTACACAAATATCTATGACTTATTTTAGACTACAAGTTTTAAAAATCTTTATTTTTTAAACTTCGTGTCAAGTCAAACTAACGGATATAAATTGGGATGGAGGGAGTACTTGTTATGTGTCATGCTTCTTCATGTCATGAGTGAGTCTGATTCTTCTTTTATCTCTTTTAGGTCCAACAAATGAAAATACTTTATTGCTAATTAATTAACTTGAACCCAAGATCTCTTACCTGATTTAATAACATGTTGAAATTGTGTAATCATATATTAGTTAATTGATGTATTTGTTATGCCTCCTTATATGTGCGTCTAGTTTTTTTTCACGTACCACATCGAACACGTGAAAATGTTAATAGTATGATCATCTCATTTACAAGATTATATTATTTAATTAGTTATATTATGTCTGAACAGGTCCTCGTAGAATATAATCACATTGGAGGAGACATGAATAGTGCAACAACTCACAAGTTTAAGACTGAACCAATGAAAGCTATGAACAAGTCCTCTATAAAGAACAATATGATCTCTATAGTTCATCATCACCAAATAAATGAATTAGATGATAATGAAAGGTTTTCTAATTATATTGATCGTGTCAAAAACAAGATGAGAAATATGTCTAATTTTGATGATGATCATAAAGTCACTCATCATAACTATATTATTGACCGCTCCAAGATCAACATTAATTAGAAGTACTACACACAGAGTTATGAATAATTTTATCATATGCTTTAATTAAATAAGGAGAATTTTGTTGAGTGCTATATATAAATTGATTTTTATTATACTTCATGTTTGTAATAGAAAAGATTGAATATTGGAAAAAGGAAAGAAGTTTTTTTATTGTTTGGTGTATAAGATAACTTTCTCCCGCTAAAGCAATTGTAGCAGTTCTGCACCTATTGATTTTGAAACCTTGTAACGTTTAAAGTATCGATTACTAATTTGTTGTGCTAAAGACATATATACTCTATCATCTTAAAGGACTTTTGATGGGAGTACCAATTATTGTATGTGTTATTTAATTTATTCTTCACAATAAACTAAATATCACACCAACCATCATAGAGACTATACAAGCACTTATTTTACGCTATCTTGAAATGCAATCCTTCTTCGAACTCTGTATGAATACGAAATGTTTTGTGTACAGAACTATTTTAATCAACGTAAAATAGATTTAGTCGACTTATACATGATTGTTCAGCTGACTCTAGTGATCTGCATCAGAGAATATTTCAAACACGAGATACTGATGAGTTGAAAGATTATTTAGTTGAGCAACGTGAAAGTTGATCAGGATATCATGATCATAAAAAAAAAGTTATGATTGATGCCTAGGCAAACATGCCTTCGGCCTAAGCCTGTCAATTGAGCCGATTTGTCTGACTTCAGCCCATTAAGGGGAGTAAGCCCAAAACTGACACCTGACCCACGTACTAAGTGGAATGAGCCGGTGCGGATAATTTTTGGCATGAGCTCGGTAAGCCGGCCCGATAAGAGACCGGTCAACAGCCACTGATTCACCAGCTTGGTAACGATTTTTTTTAATAATATTTTTGTATAATTTTCAATATATGGTTATATATAGTAATCAAAATTATTTAATTGAATTTATACTAATTTTATGAAAAAATTAATTAAATGTATAATATAATGTAAGCATTCTACTATTATTAATAGATAGTATATAGTGTGTGTGTTTAGTTGTATTAAAAGTGTATATATAAATAATAAAATGTAATCAATTTATTGTCAAAAATAGTTAAAATTGTTACAAAATTAAATAGATAACAATACATTATATTGATAATTGACTCAAACTTTCGAATTGATAAACAGTGATGAAAAAAATGTCTGAGTCCAGCCCGACGGGCCAAAACCCGGCCCCGGCCCATTAGACCCGGTAGAATTGCCTAACGGGTCACATGCCTTTTTTTCTTGGAATTACTGTTGAGACCAATACAGGCCCATCCCATTATTGGGGAACCCAATCCGGTATATTGAGAAGGTGTATTTGTAATGCCCGATTCGACTTAGTTAACACGCTTACTTCAGCTTAATGATGTTGAGCGCAACTTGAGTCCAAAGACTTGATGGTTTACGAAATTATGCAATTCACACTATTTCTTTGAGTATGTATTATAATTGAAATTTTGTAGGTGAAAAAAGTAATTCAACTTAGAAAAGCTCATTCTCAAAAAAATTGGAAAATCTTTTCAACCTATATCCAACCATTATTTTGCCAAAAAAGTGATTTTGACACATTGTGCCCTCCAATTCCTTGATTTTCCAAAAAGAAGGGGTCTACCCTGTTGGCATCATAAACATAGACTCACAGAGACTCCAAAACCAATCAATGTGAGATTCTTTTCCAAAGCAAGAACCCATTGTACTTTAGTCTACCCACTTTGTTCGGATGGTTGTAACACATTGCTCCATAGTTGTATTATTTTGATAAATATAATATTTGAATAAATTATATTACTTTCAATCATTGCATAATGTCTCTTCACGTCTTTTTTTTCCTTCTCATTGGAGTTATTTAATAAAGACTTGATAGGGTAAGGAAGAAGGGGGAACCCAAATATCCAGGAAAAAGCATAATATTTATTGGAAAAACGGCTCACATATCAACAAATTTGAAGAATAAATCTACAAGAAAAAATGATACAAATAAAATAGGAGTATAACTAGATAATAAGAAAAAGTAACAACAACAAACTTAGTGCAATCTCACGTGTGGGTACACCTGTGTTACCCCCCTATCCTTAAGAATGAAGAAATGTTGTTGTCAAAAGATCCTCCTCCATTGAACAAATAGTGAAAAATACATTTAGTAACAAACATAAAGAAGAACAACATAATAAAATTCCGAGACAAAATGATAGGTGGTGATAGAAATCTTAAACTAAGAGAAAAAAAGGAATAATACTAAAATTAAAGAAAGGAAATGAAATCCCCCAGACTACTAACTAACCTTCTATTTTTCGGCCTCCACACCCTCAAAATTGTTATTATATTGTGTTCAAAATAGTAACTTAACAACCCAATTCTATTTATAATCATAAGATAGAAAAGGAGAAATACTTTAACAGAATTTCAGAAGAACAGAAAATATTCCGAGTCTACAAATTGTTTGTGTCCAAATTATAACCCTCTCACTATTATCAAGAAATTGGGTTACTTTCTCCGAGATAGAATAAAAAATATTTCTTGCACCACTGCATCATGTGCCATGTTTTTTTAATACATGTGTCCTCCGATTGACAACATACAATGTTAAGGGTAAGACCAGTACATAGTGACAAATACAAGGCCAACACATAGTGACATGTTTGACCTGTCTTGAAACACAAGCCAAGGAATTTGACATGCGTACAAATCAATAAACTAGTAAATTCTTAAGGAAGCCGATTGGTGGGATTCCTTAAAGGGTGTACCGCCAACTGATCTTGATTTTTTGAAAAAAGTCCATAATCTCTTTTGGAACATAATGGTAAAAATATGTTTTGATTCTGTTTTTTAGTACGAATACGAATCATGAAAGTGTGACCTAACTATTCTTTAGACTTTCATAATTTTTTTTAAAAAATAATGATACGATCACACCAAATTGATCTTAAATAATATAAGACTTTTCGTCATTATTACAAAATGATGGATTAAACAATATAATATAATAAAATTTAAAATACAATTAAAATAAAATATTGTATTTAAACTAACAACACAATATAATACAATACAATACAACAGGTGGCAACCATCCATATGGAATCTTGTTAATTAGGCAAGTATCAAACAAGAATATGATTCCCTTAATGACTAATGTCCATTTTATACCTTGTAGAATCTTTTTAAAGAAACATGATTAAATAAATCAATCTCCATAATATATAATCTCCATCTCCTCTGCATCCAACCTTCTTCCAAAGTTATCTATTTCCCAAACTTAGTCTAAAATGGAAAAGAACCAAACCATCACCAAACACACTCAATCTCAAGGCAAAGGAGTTTGTGAAAAGATTTTCAAAGCACTAAATCTAACTTCAATTTTTCGATATTTTTCCCGAAATCCCAAATCAGAAATAGCAACCAGTGATCATCATCAGAGAAGCGACCCTGCTAGAGCCACGGAATTCAAGCTAGTTGTTCCTCAACAAGATCAAAACTTGTCTTTTGTCTCAAATAAGGTACATGTGGAATATAATCATAGTGAAGTAACCATGTCTAAAACAGAATCCCCTGTATATATGCTTCCAGAGAGAGATAATCCAGAGAATGCCAGGTTTTCTACGTATATCAATCACGTCAAGAGCAAGATTATGTCTAGCTATAATGATGATGATGATGATGATATTGATGATAAACATAAACACCGTATCGATCCATCCAAGTTTGATATCAGAACTACAGCTATTGCTTGTGGGGGTCAAGGCTAGCACTTTGAACAATCTTAGCAAACTTGTATGTTTAGCTATCAAAATAATTTAGATAAGGATATAACTTGTTTAGTGCTCTATGTATTTGTTATGTATGTTAGTAGTACTATATGTTTTAGCAAAGATTGAACTTTGGAAAAAAAAATAAGAGAGGGGCTATTAAGCTTTTGTTTATACTTTGTCTGTGAGTGATGGATTATGAGACTTACTTTATCATCCTTTGATTGGAGTAGGGACGGAGCCAAGTGGGAGCAAGGAGTTCATATGAAGCGCCTTGAATATTACATTGTATATTTAAGGTTAAAGTTATTATTTCTAGTTTGATAAGGAAAAGCACAGAAAATGAATCTGCTAATGAAGGTTATGAAGTTCGACATCAATAAAGAAAAAGACTTTCTTCTAAAATGCTAGATTCCATCTTTCATGCTTCTGGTTCCGTGGAAGGTGAAAGGGCCAGGGACAGAACTCCGGGCACATAACTCATGGGGAAGCACTCTCCAGTTGAGAGGAAGAAACTTAAAATATCGTAGCCGCTCATGCTTATTTTGGCCGATTGATCTTCCAATATGTTAGTTTCAACAAGTTTATATATATAATAGATGTTGAGTATCTTTGTGTGTTATGAATTAAATTTGGAATGTGGAGATACAAGCAATATTGGAAACCAGCTAATGTCTTTCTTTGTGTTAGTTGTGCTGCTATTTTAGAGCAATGGTAAAATGTGCGACCTATTGGTCATGAGTTTAAGCTATAAAAAATAATTACTAATGATTGTATTAAGGTACACTATCTATATCACACCCCTAAAGATATGATTTCCTTTCCTGAATCTTATTAACGCGGAATATTTTGTGCTTCAAACTATCTTTTTTACGTTAGTTGTGCTCATTGAAGTAATTATCCCAGATTTATTCTTTGAAGTTTGGTAACCTCTGTTTTTTTTAAAATTATTATTTTGGTTCTAGCAATACTGGGAACCAGCTGGGGTCATCATTTTTTACACATTCTGTTTTTATTGGTTGAATACACTAGATATGTACATCTAACAAAAAATATTTGATTTATATTACTTGATCACTTATTAAATTAGAATAGAATTAATTAATTTTTTTTCACTTTACCCATATAATTGATATGGCCTTTCAAAATTTGTTTAAATTTTGAAGATTCAAAAATTTCTTTTTCAAAAGGCTAATTAATAGGAACAAAAAACAAAACAATAAAGTTGATTAATCAATTAATAATCTCATTTCTTAATCACAATGTAAAATAGAAAACGCACCTCTATAGGACGGAGGTACTAATAATTTAGGAGTAGATACTAGATCCAAAATGCAATTATCATTCAAGTAATAGTTTTTCAGCTAGGTCTCTCTAGCCCAAGAATTTATTCGTAACAAACTGGAATATATGTCTAGGTTTTTTTTTTTGTTGCTTTGTTGTTGTTGACAAAAGCAAACTCCTACTCCATTTGTCTCAATTTATATGACACACTTTCATTTTTAATCAATTTAAAAAAATAACACATTTTAATATTTAGTAATAATTTAACTTTAAAATGTCAATTTTGTCTTTAATGAGATGTTTTATAGTCATACATATATTTAAGACTTATTTTAAACCAAGAATTTCAAAAAACTTTTTTCCTTAAATTTCATATCAAATCAAACTGCATCATATAGAAGAAAATTTACCTAAATACACATCTTATTTTACAATAATCTCTAAAATTTTTACCATTTAAAAAAATTACAAAAATATCATCTCGGATATATTCTTATCATCTCTTAGATACATCTCTATCCCCTCTCAGATACATTTGTGAGCTATGTATTCATAGACTTCTTGAATAGCAAAGTATCACGACCTATGTATCCGCATGTCTATTGATGTATCCGAAATTCTTTAATCTTATGAAATTTTTGTAATTTTTTTAATAATAGGAATAAAATGTAATTAGCTCTTAATTATGTAATTTTTACATAATTAGAACGCGAGTATAGGCGGAGAATTGGGGAGATGGGTCGTCTTATGGGCCCAAAATCTGGCATCCGTAACCACTTGTGTATCTTTTTCATATTTGGACACACATGGCCTCATTCACATTGTAAAATTTTCCTAGTGGATCTTGAATTTTAAATATCAAAAGTGAGTTAAATTCTAATCGAGATATTATTAGAAAAGTTTGAAAAATAGGCAAATAGTCAATGTTATAAAATAAGTTTCTTAGATTTATTGTTGTTTTGATAAATCGATGATTGAAATTGTTAGCTTAACCCATTATTCTGGCAAACCAAATGGGCCAAGATTAGAACCTTTTAGCCCAATTGAGAATTGTGCGGTTTAGCACCAAGTGTAATCAATGGGCTGATTCACACAAATACTCACTTTTATGGCCTTTTAATATGTAAAAATTAGGTAAATGACATAGTATAAGAAAGAAATTACTTCATTTCCCTACTCTTTCATTAATTACCAAAAATCCCTTTTTTTAGTGTTTTTCGGATACATAATATAGAAGTGTGGATACTTAATATAACAGCGCGGATACTTTAATTAATAACGGGCGGGATACTTAAATTATTAAGTTGTTAGCAGCATGAATACTTAATTAACGGCTGATGCATAATATAGCAGCGCGGATACTTTAATTAATAACGGGCGGATACTTAAACTAATAAAGTATCCGGTTTAGTTGAATTGGGGGAAAATAAGGGATTTTTGTATTTTAGTAAAAGAGTGGGGAAATATTGAGAATAGGTAAAGAAATGTCGTGTATTTAAGTAATTTTTCCTTTTAATATTCAGATCACAAGTTTTATTTTGAAACAAAAGTTGACCAACTTCTACATACAATGTCACAAATGTAGCCATGGTGTAAGAATAAGAGAACAACAACAACAAATTCAATCAAATCAATGAAGTATGTTTGAAGAGAGTAGAGTGTACGTAAGTCAGTGTATCACTACCTCGTCGAGGTAGAGATGTTTCCAAAAAGACACCAAACTCAAGCAAATCAAAGCAGTAATTAAAGGAAAGGTAAAAATAAGAGGAGCAACAATTTGGCACTATATATCCTATGTTTTTTTGTGATAAATGACGGAATTTGATATTTGTGTAAATATCTTATTTATTTGAGTGACATTCAACTTAAGCGGAGCTAGAATTAGAAGTTTGGGGGTTCTAAATTTAGGATAGAAGAGAAAAATATTGCAAAGTATGCTTTCTTTTTGAAAAAGAGAAACTCTTGCTGATAGCGGGGTTCGAACCCATAACTATAGCGTGAATTTAGGAGTTTGGTGGTTCTAAATTTTAGGACAGAAGAGAAAAATATTGCAAAACATGCTTAATTTTTTTTCTAAAAAAAAAAAGAGAATTTTTTTTGTTGATAGTAGGATTTAAACCCAATATAACTCTAGTGTAGAAAACACTTTCACGGTCTCTTCCTTCCCACTAAGCGGTCAATTAATCATGTTAGGAGGTTCACAAGTTAATATATATACATTTATATTTATTTTATTTGTTAATACAAATACAAAATCTATGAAGAAGCTCCAAAGTTCGACCGAACACATAAATCCCACCTTACTTCTCTCCTGATTTCAACGTAGTTCTTTAGGCCATAACGTTACCCACGTCATTTTTAAACAATCTTGAAAAGCACCTCAACCATGCCATTTTCTAAAAGTTGACCTCTTTTGTCAACTAGTTAACTTAAAATCTTTTGTTTTTAATTTGATGTTTCACCTTTACTTGGATAAAATAATGTACTTACTACTTGTTAAACTAAGATTAGTATGATGGAAGTACGACTTTATACATTATTAAAATGGTTCTACACGTACTTATATTCGGATTATAGATTGTCATTATGTGATGAATAACTCAATTATCTATTGCCTAATTGGAAAATTAAACAAAATAGTTGGTACAACGTAAACGACAATATTCATATATAGTCTTCTCTTTGTTGTGATTAATAATATAAGTATGTCAAAATGATGATATATATATGATTGGGAACATTTTCAGAATTTTACGAGTTCTCGAACAGGACAATGTTTAAGTTATGATCCAAGTTTATATATTCATTTTGAAGTAATTTCAAATATACGATGTAAAAAGACTCATATAATTGAACTTCAGTTAGTTCAGTATTTTTTTAAAAAAAAAAAAACAGCTTCAACCAATTTTGCTTGAAGTAGTTCATCATGCACATATGACGTGTGTATGAACCTCAATTCAACCATATTTAACTTCAAACATTTTATTTAATGGTGTTAAGATTAACTTCAGACATCACATGTTTAACGTTGTTTCGAGGTGGGTTGACGTGCAAAAATTGTTAAAATCTTACTATCGAAAATAGTCTTCGTCTTCATAAGATAGAGATAAACTGTCCACACACCATTTTTTCTAAATCTCACTTATGAAATTCACATCTAATTTATTATTGTTATTATTAGGTACATATTAAATAATGATATCAAAATAAGGTTCTCTAAAAAAAATTTACAATTCGAATCTTATCTTAAATAAAAGCTTGATATTTCAGTTTAAAAAAAGGGTGAAATATCGATCAAATTTAGACATTCAGCACCTCACGCATTTAACCCTGAAAAATTCTCAATTATATGGAAAGAAAATCTTAAATTAAGTAAAAAGTGTTTCAAAAAGTTCTTAGAAAATTTTGAATACTCGATTTTTTTAATATCTATCTTGAGTAGATTTTATTTTCACCATTTTCTCAAACAAACGTCACCTTAATTTATTTATTTTCCTTTCATTGTCATAAAGTACTCCGTACAAAAATTGCATAGTCACATTCAACAAAATTTCTTCAGAAATTTCTCAGTGACAAACCAAATTTCTTTATATTTTTGTCCTTTCTGTTTTTTTTATTAGTCATAATTAATTAATTATTTTTGAATTAATTATTCTGGGATAAGTTATTTCATTATTTTGGGATAGTTTATCTCATCACTAAGGTATAAATGATGGGATAAATAATCGTAAAATTGTCAAATACCTCCAATCAAACGTAGGTTAAATAGTCTTGCATTTTATCTCTACAATTATTATACCTCATAGCGAATGACTAGAGAAGAAAAACACCCTCTATATATAGTTTTCACTTGTCTCTTTGTCCTTATGTGGCTTTTGGTAGCATCGAAATCAAAATTATTTGAAGAGCCTTTTCTTGCATTTGGAGAAATTACAATATTAAAATAACTAATTAGGTAGACAGATTCGAAGCTAAGTAGAGTATTAAATACTAAAAGTGTCAGCATTTGACATGATCATACCAGTAAATCATGCCTTCATTATTCAAATGTCACTAAAAAAATAATTAGCTAAGAAATTTGTCAGTAAGCACTAGGTAATTCATCGTTAATAAATTCTTAGCTAATTGATTTTTTTTTAATGATCCGTTACTAATTCGTAGCGAAATGACAATAGTATTATTGTTATTTAGCTATGAAATTTTATCTGTCGCTAATCCCTATATATAGTTTGATTGAAAAGCAGATTCAAAATTTGAACATGATAATTTTCAAGCTTGGGACTGTAAAATGTATGTGCGCCCCTGATTCAAACATAAAGTAATGAGTTCAGTTAAAAGAATTTGTTCTAAATTTGTCTCTCCGACTTATGATTTAAACTTGTTTAATGTTTAATTAAACACTTATCATTGTCAAAATGTGGATGCTGCGTTGTCTCTTTGATTTGGTTCAATTAGTATCACCATTTATTTATTTGAATTATTTAGCATCTAATGACGCCATCCTTCACACTTTGTCATTCACTTTTTAATTACTTCGACCTAAAAAATAATAATATCAAACCAATTAAGAAATTAATTTACTTTCCCTTGTCAGTATTTAACAAAATAAAATAATCTCATTCTTTATTTGATTTATAGAGCTGTTGCATCCTTCAACTAAAATAGCAACTCATAAGTCATGACGCCATTCTTCACACTTTGAAATTCACTTTGTAAATCTCTTGGACATAAAATATTACTTCCTCCATCTCATTTTTTTACGTGACATATTTAACACACAAAATTAAAGGACATTTTGATATATTTTTAAATTTTTATCACGAAATTCAGTTATTATCCTTTTACTTTTTTAAACTTCATCAAATTAAAACAGGCTAAACAAATTGAAACGTAACAGAATACTATATTTGTTGAGATATAAATAAATATCATTCCACAAAAAAGGATGGACTGAACAAAAAGAGGAACACAAATATTTGTTGGATTCAATGGTAATGCAATTTTGGGGCCACATTATGAAGTGTGATCATGTTTGAGGAATATGGGTCATTCAGTTATGCCCACCATATTTGAAAGTGTCTCTTGCTAAAATAATATCACCTAAAAAATTACATCAATAAACAAAGAATTTTTCTGACGCGACTAGTGAGAAATTTATGTTATCAAACATGATTTTTTAATTTATTTTTTATTGAATCAATTTAGTGAAAAATTATATGATGAGAAATAGATCTCACTGACATAGTGAGAAACTTTTAAATTTTTTCATGTGAAACATTACTGCTTTTCTTTTCTTGATTTAATTAAAATATCTATAAATATCCACTGAACATTTTTCAATGATTTTGTATAAAGTCAAACTTTTTTTGTAATGATATTTTGTAATTGCTATATATATTGAAATGCTATTATAAAAACTATAACATAACATGAAAATCGCCACAAAATTATTCAACGATTATAAAGAGATGTAGAATATATTTAGTTGAAGAAAAAATAACACGTATCATATTTTTATTGATATGATATTATGATCAATCAAAGACGCATAAATACCATATATCATCCTGCTTTTGACCTAATGTAGATAATTTTTTTAATTTTTCTATTGTGGATTCATGATATATTAAAGGCATGGTTTATTCAATTCAACTCTAGGCTCCCATCACTAAACTAAAGGGTGCGTACTGATCAGATAATTAACAAATTCAACTTTTTTTTAAAAAAATAATTTTTTTTGTTAACAAATTTAACTTTAGATATGAGTATTTTGATAAAATAAAAATATAACAGAATAATCTAAGGTTGAATTGACAAAATGTCCTATCTTATAAGGAGGATAAACATTTATTTTACAGGGAAAATAAGTAACACTACGTTCTAGCTTCGATATTATAATTGAATAATTTTAGTAATTTAAATATTTAAAAGCTAACTTAATTTAATAGTAAACACCATCTCTTTTTGTCTCCCCTTCATGTGCCACCTAACCTTTTTTTTTTTTCCTAATTCACAAGCCATCTTTTTTTTTTTTTTCATATTTTATGAAATAAAAACAAAAACCTAGGCAATTTTCTTTAAAAATAAAATAAAATTGAGGGCAGGAGAAGAAAAAATTGGAAGGAAATTAAGAGATAGAAAATCGAACTCTCACCACGTGAAAGTTCAAGTAACAATCAATTGAGCAACTACAATTTTCTGAACATAGACAATTACTTTAATATCGAAACATCATTTAACTTCTGATTTATGAATGTTAAATCAATATTTTTTTAAAAAAAAGTTAAAAGCAAATTCACTAGGTGGGATATCTAAAGCTATTTTTTCTTAATATAACAATATACATAAAACTCAAAAAGAAAAAGTACAAGAAAAAATTATATTTGATCACCTTATAATCTTATTAGGATTCTGATTAAATCATATGTACATATTATATAAATATTTAAATATTATATAAAATCTCGATTGAAATTATTAATTTTTTCTTTATAAGCAGAAATATAGCTCCGCCCCACATTCATTGTGTCTCCGTCATATGTAACATCTTGAAGACCAATTCCAAATAAAACTTTGATATTAGTCGTCACCAATCACACCTTTAGTCTTAACCTATCTTCAACCGTCCACTCTATCCCAATTTGATGAATAAATTGTATTCTAGAATAATCAATCTATCTAGAATATGGAATAAATCAAATTCTCTTCAATCATTTATTTTCTTAGGATTCGTTTGGAATAATTTTTTTTATTTTAAATTAGTATTTAATCGTAAAAAATTCAAATCTAATTTGAAATTATATTTTAAATTTGAATTTTTAATGTTATATACTCTACAGAATGTATGATCAAATAAAATTCGGTCTTCAACAACAACTCCATAAATTTAATATTAAATGAAAAATATTTCATAATGTGTCGTATTATATTATATCATATCGTGTTGTATTGTATTGTATTGTATCGTATCGTACTATGTATTGTTTGAATGAACACAGTATTTGGATAGCTACTATGAAAAGATAGTATAAAAGATGAAATGTGACTATTAAATAATAAATACAGACAAAAATGAGAAGAAAATATTAAGGTACGATGCGATCGCACCAAATCGCTCGTTACATAAAATGAGTCGTTTCATCGTTGTAAAGATATGGCATCTGCGCCTAACTCAACCTCAAAAGTTAGGCCATGAGGGGAGGATTGTTCAAGTCTAAATAAACAGACTTTTACCCACTCCAACAATTGTTATCTAACTATAAATTTAAACAATACGATATAATAGAGTTAAGTAACAATAAAAACAAACATGATATTTAAACACCACAATATACGATAACAACCATCCAACAGTAGAATCAAGAAAATGGATGGTCATCATGAAGCCAAGTCCTAAGAATCTTCAAGCTTGCGTAAATATTCATTCATACTTTATATGGAAACCTTTTCTTTAAATTATTTTTCAATCTTTCAAAAGGAGAAAGTTTCGACCAAATATAGAATTGTTTCAGCTTTTGAAATAAACGAAAAGTAATTTTGGGTAAATATATATTCCTATCGAGTGATTATACTTAATTAATTTTAAGAATATATAACATAATATGTCAACATCCCTTACTTAAATTATCGTGGTCATCTAAGAATCAAGAAGATTGATGGCCATCGTGAAGCCATGTTGTGATAAATCCCCATGCTTTAATTATTCTTTTTATCTTAATTTAATTGTCTTAATTCAAGTTGGTACGAATATTAAAGTGATATGTACTTTCATGATTTTTTAAAAGCTTGAAAGTCAAAATGGAGGAAATTTTGGTCCTAAGGCATTTAATTTATTTTTCGAAAATAAAAAACATGGTTCAATAACACTTTTAGGTAGTTGGATACTATAATACTCCTTCAGTTTCATATTAATGGATACAATATTTTTTTTACACACATATTAACTAATCATAAATAAAAAGATAATTTTACTACTTTACCTCTTGAAAATTTTACAAACATATATTAACATTTTAAAAAAGAAATAATTGCAAGGTAATTATAGGAAAATTTTAATTAATATTTTCTTAATTTAATAAGGTGAAAAATTAATATGAAGTAATTATTTTTAGTAAAATGATCAACTAATATGAGACGAGTGCTACTTAGGGTAATATGAAAAAAAAGGTTGATAAAATATTCTTGATTTTTTTAAATTTGATAAATAAAAAAATATTTATTTTATATAAAGACCAAATAAATTGAAATGGGTTGGGGGTGGATATTTTCCACTTTTCAAATTGGGGCTAGAGGAACCGAAATAAGATGAAAGAATCGAACGCCGCCAGAGAGAATTTCATAAAAATATAGAAGTAATAGAATTGTGTTTTGCTACACATATTGAAGGGGTCTATACATCATATTGTCGAATATTCTTTGCTAAATTATTGTACTGATGACAATGTAATGATTGAGATAGATAGCCAAACATTTGTTGCCTAATATAATGTCTGCTAATTAATTGTAGTTACTAACTTTGACAATTGTAACTTAATATTAAAAACACATCAATGTGATGGCAATTTATAAAGTGATGGTCTCATTTAATTGGACATGTTTTAATTTATCTTTTTTTCTTAAACTCAAAAATCTACCTACTATTATGTCATTTTGAGGAACTACTTTTGAGATATTCCACTTGTTACTTTCATGTTATAATACTATTTTCATTCGCATTTAGTTTATCAATATTTCAAAAATAGATTATCATTTTTACGTGTCATTTTTAACATCTAATGAAAAAGAATTATTCCTAGTTTACCTTCAATATTATCATCATTTCTCTAGACTTGAATCAATACATCACGTAATATTAATATGGTGAAAAAAGATTCTAGATTAATCATTGCTTCTTAAAGCACTTGCAAAGTTCATCTATGACAAACACTATAAAGAAAATATAGAATTAACTACTAAATTTATCGGCGATTCCTAGTTAATTCATCGCTAAAATGTTTTTAGCTAATTGAATTTTCTAATCTGTTACTAGTTCATAGTTAAATAAAATTAGCATGATTTTTTTTTTACTTAGCTATGAAATTTGATTTGTCGCTCATTTTTTTTTAGAGATTAATTAATTACCACATATCTATATAAAAAAAACATCCACATAGTCTTATTGCGTATCTTGAAAAAGAGTAAGAAAGAAAGATGGACACTTTTTTAAAAAAAAAAAAAGTATCAGAGGATGTGTTGCGTGCAATGGATGTAGTTGTTCATTTCTAAACTAGAGATCTCATATTCAAGTTTTGGATATGAAAAAATCTTAGTAAGAAGCTTTTCCTCGGAGGATCTATATGCCGCATTAAATAGAATTAGTCAAATCTCAATACAAATATCATATATGAAATGAAATAAATAAAAGAACATTTACTGTTTTAACTTTTATTAATGTTGGGCTATGGATTGTTGAACTTTTGATCACTTAACTTTAATGGTTGAAATTCAATTGACGTTTTCCCAATGATTTCCACACATCTAAACGAAATTGATTCTTATTCTTCTTCTTTTTAGACAATTAAAAAGTACTTTAATTTTTGACGGCTTAAAAAGTGTCATCTTGCATTGTGCTAGTCACGTTAATCTTCAATGTCTAGTTACAATTTTAATTTATCTCTTTGCATCGATCAACAAAATATTTTATAATGCAATAATTATTTGGTGCACCTCACCAAATAAAAAATTGATGGTTCATATTGTAAGGTTAAATACTTTAATACATATCAGGATTTTGAACACGATAATCTTACGTAGAGATCGTTAGGGGCACATACCTGATGCGGAAGACATCACCACAGAGAAAAGCGAAAGCATTAGTAATAAATTAGTTTCTACCTCCTTGCCCTAGCCTTACGTTACCACATGGATTATTGTAGAGAATATGTGGTAACCCTAATAGGTGGAGGGAAGACCAATTTATAGAGGTTAAGACTTAATCTGGTACGTCCATCAAGTAATTAATCAATGTACGGACGAGATATATTCCTTATTAAATATTATTTATGGTATTACTTGGGTTACAAGTAAACTTGGGCCATAAGTAAGAAATAATTAATAATAATTCTTACATTCTCCCACTTGGCCCAATGACCATATAACATTAATATTTCATAAACATTAGTTGCGCGTATAATACATTTCTTCTATAATGTCCATCATAGATACCATAATATAACAAACTACAACTGCGAGTTATGGCGGTTGTACATAAATTTTAAGCTACATACTTCCTTCCATATACTACTACATTAGTAATTTATCATACTAGGTTCATAAGTTATAAAACATATAACATTATGGTCCACAATAATGTCCTATAGAGACTTATCTTGTAATATCTCAAAACAATAATGTATACACCATTATGAGAAACAAGATATTCATTAATGTATATCAGAAACACATAATTGAGCTCAGAGTGTAAAAACATCATAAATGTATCAATCATAAGTACAACCAAGACCCATTCTTTGAACATTTTCTTTAAATGTCTTTGGTTGTAAGCCTTTGTTAACGGATCTGCAATCATGAGATCAGTTCTAATATTCTCAAGTAACACTCTTTATTTCTGAACTTCTTCCTTAACAGTAAAGCACTTTAATTCCATATGTTTGACACATTTGGAGTACTTATCGTTCTTGTAGAAGAATATTGTTGCACCATTATCACAATACATTTTTAGCGGCTTGGTAATGGTGTCGACAACCCCAAGTCCTAAAATAAAGTTATGCAGCCATAATGCATGAATTGTGGCTTCATAACATGCCACAAAATTTCTTTGCAGTTTTTTTTTCAGTGATCAATTTCAGGATTACTTTGATATCTTCCTAGCATTCCGACTTGTGCAAGTTTGAACATACATCAAACTTCCAACAATAGAAGATGATGAATTGTTTCCATTTCTTTTCGTTCTACATCATTCTTTGGGCATTGCATGAGATTAAATTTGTCCCTTTTTTGAGTAGGAACTATTCTTGCTGAACAATTGTTCATGTTAAATCTCTCTAGAATCTTTCGATATAGCCCTTTTGAGACAGTCCCAATAATCATTGTGATCTATCGCGGAATATTTCTATCCCTATCACATAGAATGTCTTTTACATATCTTTCATTTCAAAGTTCATAGAAAGAAAGTCAGTCGTCTCACGCAATTATGCCTAAATCATTAGCAGCAAGTAAAATGTCATCAACATACAGGACTAAAAATATAAACTTACTCCCACTGATCTTTTGGTATATGCACTGATCAATGGTAATTTCCTTAAATCCAAAAGATGTTATGGTATCTTTCAACTTTATATACCATTGTTGTGAGGCTTGTTTGAGTCCATATATTGACTTCTTTAGCTTACACATCATTTGATCTTTTTCTTTAATTTCAAAACCCTCTGGTTGGTTCATATAAATATCTTCCTCGAGGTTTCTATTAAGAAAGACAGTTTTCAAATTCATTTGATGTAACTCTAAACCATAATGAACTACTAAAGCCAAAATAATTCTTAATGAGTCTTTCTTTGAGACCGGAGAAAAAGTCTCTTTATAATCAATGCCTCATTTTTTAGTGTATCCCTTGACAACAAGTCTGGCTTTATATCATTCAATATTACCATTTGAATCGTGTTTGGTCTTGAAGACACATCTACACCCAATTCTTTTAGAATTTTTTGGTAATTGAACGAGATCCCAGACTTTGTTGTATTTCATGGATTTTAACTCTTCATTCATGACATCAATCCATTTATCAAACTCAGTGCTTTCTATGGCCTGTGAAAATGAAATCGAATCTTTATTAATTTCAATGTCAAAATTTGACTCTTGGAAATAAATCACATAATGACCGATTTTTTTTTCTCTCTTTGAGATTTTTCTTAATGGCACTATTTGTGGTTCATTTGTGTCAGATATTTGTGAGTTAGTTCTTTCTTGAAATGTTTCACCCAAATATTGTTTGACACTGTTAAAATGTTCTTTAACAAGAGGAACAACATTTGTTATTGGTGTGGAAGTAGGTACATTCAAGGGCAATGAAGTATTCATCCTTACCTCATTAACTTTCACACTTTGTTGTTCAACACTCCCACTAACTTCACCATTTTCAATGAATTTTGCATTACTGGTTTCAATAATTCTCGAACTATGATTTGGACAGGAAAACCTATACCCTTTAGATTTCTCTGGATAACCAATAAACTCTAGCTTCCGCTAGACAACCCCAAACATGCAAGTGTCTTAAACTAGGCTTCCTTCCAGTCCACAGTTCAAAATAGGTCTTTGAAACTGCCTTACTAGAAATCTTGTTCAATAATATACAACGGTTTTTAAGAGCATGCATCCACAATTATTTGGGTAATGAGGAATTACTCATCATACTCCTAACCATATCCATAAGTGTTCGATTACACTTTTCAGCAACACTATTTTGTTGAGGTGTTCCTGGCATAGTATACTATGCACATATGTCATGTCTTCGAGAAGTTTTTCAAATGGACCTTGACATTGTCCTGATTCGTTATACTTTCCATAACATTCACCACCTCTATTTGACCTAATGATTTTCACTTTTATCTAATTGTCTTTCAACCTCATTAACATACACTTTGAGAGCATCCCGCTGCTTGAGATTTTTCTTTCAACAAATAGATAAATCCATAACGTGAAAAATCATCGATAAAGGTGATTAAATATTTTTCTCCACCAAAATATGGAACATCAAAGGGTCCACAAATATCAGTGTGTATAATTACAAGAAGTTGAGTGCTCCTTGTTGCACCTTTCTTGGTATGCTTGATTTTCTTTCCTTTAATGCAATCCAAACAATATATCAAGATCAATAAAATTCAGATTCGTAAATATCTCAGTCTTTACTAATATTTTTAATCTTTTTTTGGATATATGACCCAAACATTTATGCCACAAATAAGAAGAACTTTCATTTAGTGAAAGTGTCATTCATTTCTACAGAAACGACACACATAGGCCTTGAGTTCCTTATGAGCATCCTGTGGAACTTCAGCATGTGCTTTCTTTTTCTTAAACTTGTTGGCTTTCACTTTAAGTCCTTTACTAGCTCCTTGACCCATGAGGTTAATGGAATGACCTCCTTGCTTCTTAAGTCTTGACTCCTCTTGAGTAAGCATACTGGACAATTCACTAACATCCCACTTATCCTTAATAGTGTTATAATTAATTTGGAATGGTCCATACTCACGAGGCAATGAGTTTAAAATAAACTAAACCAAGAATGTGTCATCAATTTTTATCCCTAAGGTCGAAAGTCTTGTTGCAATGTTAGTTGTCTCGATTGTCACGATCCAGGGGTACCCCTTAGACGTAGTACGACATACTTGACCCTGAAGGGGTCCCATATAAGCCTCATAGCATACATGAACATAAAAGCATAGGAAAATAGTGCGGAATTTAAATTTTTTTGTTACAATCGAAGTCTCATATAAAATGAAAGAGAATCTATGAAACCATCTATAACACTTGGAATATAACTCCTTAAAACAATCTTAGGGACACGGTCCTTACAACCAAAGTCTAAAACATAAAAGAAAGACATAAAAGACATATGATCAAGCCCTCAAATACAATGAAGACTCACCAATCTTCTTCTTCTTGATCTCCTATGAACCTAGCCACGAGGATGGAATCCAATATCTCCAAAGCCTACACTTATAGAAAATGTAGAAAGATAGGGTTAGCACAAAAGTACTAAGTATGGAAGCCATACATAAAAATCATTAAAACATGCATAAAAGGGACATTTCATTTGAAATCATGCTATATGCCATTTTGAACATCATCTTTGAAATAGTTGGAGAATACAACTCATAAGACAACCCACATACAATTCATCATAGCATAAAGGATATCATCATATTAACAAGCATAGTCTCCAACATAAATATATTACATATCCCAACCTTTACAAGACATAGCCTCCAATCATAACATAATGCATAGTCAAATACCAAGATCATCTCATCATAAAGTAATCATCACATAAGCAACCCCTAAGAAACACTTGTGCAATATATGGTTGGCATCCTATAATACCAACCCTACTAAGTACTCCTTTGAAGCTACCCTAGTCATACATTTCATCCTTAGACCTCATCATAAGCAATAGCCATAAATAAGGAAATAGTCATGTACATTACTTAAATTATAAGGAAAGTCATTCATAACAACTATCTATTCAACATACATGCGTACATTCATATCTCATCATAACATAAAGGAACCATCCTATGACATCCTACTAAGTCTACTTGTGCAATGTGGAAGTAAAGTCTCATACCCTCACTCCTACTAAGTAAAACTCACCAAGAAGTCATAGTATAGTTCATGTCTCATTCATTATTTTTATTATATAGGGAAGAATAGTCATAACAGACATAGACCATGTGAGCTACATGGAATCCGATGTCGTGTAACCCTACACCGAAAGAAGGTGTCCTACTTGCCTAAGGTAGAACTAAATGTATAGTTTTTAGGTGGATCCACTAGCTAAGTCCTATGTGGGTACATAGTTATGGGACAGAGAGATTGCTTCTAGAAACTCGTCATATTGCATTGACGGATCTCATGAGTTCATTTTAGTTGACCCGACCTATTGCATTGACGGAAGGGCATTTTCCTCATTTTCCATATCCACTCAGTGCTAAGCATTATTTCCCAAATTATACATTATTAGTCTTGAATTGTATTTACATGTTATACATTATTAGTCTTGAATTGTATTTACATGGATGAAGGAATAATTTGCCCTTCATTCAATACAACTCATATAATATCTCATAGTTCAATAAAGTGAGAATGTACTTTCAACTTTAGAATCAACATTAGTATGTGAGAATAACTTTAACACCAAGATCATGTGTTCGCATGAGAATTGACTTTCAATCAACACAATAGGATCATCATGGTCATGTACATTTCATGCATAATAATGTGTAAAGGTGCATATGAGAACTATACTTTCAATTAATATCATTGATACATCATAATCGTGTTTATGCATGGAGTGTGTGTGTGTGTATTTGTCTTGCAATGACACAATCAACAACATTATCATCATAGACACTTCCTCTCAAAGTGTTCATAAGCATGTACATAATATCACAATCATGCATAATTCACATATATTGAATTCAAGGATCATAGACCATGTAAATCAACACATCTAACATTCATTATAGTAGACATGTATATATATAATCATAATTCAAGTAGTTCATTCATTGCATGTATAAGCTCATATACTCATATTGTAGGTCATGTGGGTGAAGTCCTTCCATAATAACACCATATACAATTTAACGTGCATAATAGCCTCCTTCTTAAAGCATCAACTTTCATAGTTCATTCATATTAGCTATTAACCTTAAGGCCTTAGGAGTCATCTTCATGTTACAAGCTTTACTCTCAAGCATTACCTCACATAGTCATTATGTAAACCTAATTCTTAAGGTAAACTAACCACATGCTTTATTTTTACTCAATCATAGTCATATAGCAACAAGTAAACTAAATCTCAATACTACTCAACCATGATCCATCATGTGAGACCTAATCAAGTTAGTTCATGTCTACAACATTCATTCATAAGAAATTCATGTCTAGGTGATCTAATCTAAGGTAATTCATCAAAAAGTTCATTATTCTTAGAAGGTCACATATAAACCCTCAATTAGCCTCTTCTATGGCATAGCCCTAATCACATCAATTCACCTTAGGAATCTTAGATTTATAAAGTATACACGTAGAATCATACTTAGATCATGCAATTTCATCATAATTAACTCACATCTAATCAATTGGACCAACTTGCAAAACCATCACATAATGTAAAGAAGAACCATATCTAGGGTTGGGGGTCTCATGAATTCTTGAAGAATTTGAGTTACAATCATATAAAATCAGTCTTATATTCATAAATAGACATAATTCAACCTTGAAAAGTGACTTTGAAAGGAATCCATGGAGTTGAGTTGAAAACCTAGCTAATTGAGTTTTCTACAATAGAGTTAAAAGCTTTTGAAAGGGCTCCTTGGGTGATAGCTTCCCAAGGATGAAGAACTCCCATACCTTAGGTGTAGAATCCTTCCAAATTAGTATTGAAAAGCTCTTTCCTTCAAGCTTTTCTTGATATCTTTCTTTGTTCTTCAATGGAGGTTCTAGAGAGAAGATTCTTGGAGGGAAGAGTAGCTGGGTTTTGATTTGGGGTCTTTGGTTATAATGAATTAGTGACTTAGTTTAGGGTCTTATTAGCTTATATATGTGATTAATTAACTAACTAACCGACCCCCTTAACCCCTAATTAATTCTCAAACACCTAACAAAGACTAAAAATCTTTAAAATTGGCAGTATCCACGTTCACTCATCCACGGACCGTGGATGGGTTTACTAGCCGTCCTGTGGTCTCGTGGTTTGCACCTGAGGCTTTTCTTGACAAGCCTCAACAGGCCTTGACCTACGCCTAAGACCTACGGGGAGTGGTCTAGTCTACTGGTCATAGTTGGCCATCCGTGGTTCACCAAAATTTTCCAGATTTAGGGACTGTTTTGGGATCCTCCTCAAGGACCCCTTAGGTGGTCCTTGGGGAGTCGTACCCGGACGTTTAACCCCTAAAATCACTATTCTAAGTACGGAAACCATTTTTACAAGTTTTAACCCTCATACGACATTCCAAAACTCTTATCAAAGACTTTAGAACTCACTAGTTCAACTCACTAAATTACGGGGTATTACATCGATGATATGATTTTGCATATTGCGCGACCCATTAAACTTCATAGTCGTGAGTTCAGCCATTAGTGTACTAGCGAGAGATTTATCAGCAGAACAAAAACGTTCTCCCACAAACTTTAGGTATTTCTTGGCACTTTCTGTTTGTGGAGTAGTACTCTTAATGTTGTTAGCAACAGTCATTTGCATAAACATAAGGCTTAATCTGTTAGAGCGCTCCCATGATTTATGAAAAGACTTCTCATCCTCACTGCTCTTATCAGTAATGGCATTAGGCTTGTCATTCATCAGAGCCAAGTCAAGATCCATCACACCTAAATGGAACTTGACTTGTTCATGCCATTCATAGAAGTTCATTCCATTGAACACTTTAACAGACGAAGCATGCAAATGAAGAGGAACAACTGCAAAATAGATATACATACTCATAAAATCAGAAAATAATGTGAATTCAGTAAAACGATAAAAATATATCGTAATTCTCCTTTGGGTAGATACTACGACACATTATCATAATTTAAATGCCATTTTTTATCTTTAATAGGTGAATGAATATTTTTAATCAAATATATACGACATCTTTGGATATACAATATATGTTTGACTAAAAGCTATTAATTTACCTCATAATTTTCACTATTCGTAGAATGATAGATTCACCTTTAGGTAAATTCTTAAGTTCTAGCAATAGTGAAAATCAATTTATCTATTTTTTTTCAATATAGGCATTTAATTAAACTTCATAGATAAATGACAATTTTATGAATGCATATTTTTCTTAACCATACTAGTTTGGCCACTTCGGTGACTAACAAACTATAGAAACATAATACATGCATCAATTCATCATAAATATTATATGTGTAGACATGAATTTCTCTAGTTTGGCCACTTTAGTTACTAACAAACTATATGAATACAAATGCACACATAATATAATTTTTTTGTGCATGGGAATAATTTTAAACATTTTAGTTTGGCCACTTTGGTGACTAACAAACTATAGAAACATAATACATGCATCAGGTTAAAAAACCAGACTCAATCTCTCTTGGAATATTGAATATACCAATAAATAATGAATTGTACTAATCCACATATGCCAAGTGATCATAAATATTATATGTGTAGACATTAATTTTTCTAATTTGGCCACTTTGGTGACTAACAAACTATACACATATTATTTATTACTTAGTATAACGACCACTTTAATTTATTACACAATTGATTCATTACCACATAAACCAAAAATAGAATAAAATATTATTTTAATAATTAAGTCAATAACTTGTGCAAGATCAAAAAAAAATTGTTCATTAATTAATAACGAGCAGATCAGTGTGACATAAAAAATTTAAACAATTCTCATAAAAGTGCCGCCTGCATATAACCTTCTTTTTTCAATTTTTTTACTTCATTAATTTAACCAATTAACGATCATAAATATTATACATATTATGTAAAGATGATCTATAAAGGTGAAAATATACGAAGATTATCCGTTCAAACAATTCAGGCTCTGATACCACAAGTAAGGTTAAATACTTTAATACATATCAGGATCTTAAACACGATAATCTTACATAGAGATCGTTAGGGGCACATACCTGATGCCGAAGACATCACCACAAAGAAAAGCGGAAGCATTAGTAATAAATTAGTTTCTACCTCCTTGCCCTAGCCTTACGTTACCACAACCGTCAACGATGGATTATTGTAGAGAATATGTGGTAACCCTAATAGGTGGAGGGATGACCAATTTATAGAGGATAAGACTTAATCTGGTACGTCCATCAAGTAACCAATGTACGAGCGAAATTTATTCCTTATTAAATATTATTTATGGTATTACTTGGGTTACAAGTAAACTTGGGCCATAAGTAAGAATTAATTAATAATAATTCTTACACATATTCCATGTCTATTTTGTTATTTTGATCCTCATTTTCTAGAATTGAACTCAGCGTATGTTCTAACTTTTAAAAAATTGACTTATTTTTTTAAAAGCCCTAAGTTTAACACATTGACATTCCTTTATAATTAGACCAAAAGTCTATAGCGATCGAAACTAGTAGCTAGTAGTGAAGATGTAGCATATAATCAACTAATTCTTTATAATAATGTACTCATTCTCTGAAAATTCTTGTAAGATATTGATATTATTGAAATAATAGAATTAAGATTGAGGATCAGAGAATAACCTCATCAAGACCAATCTGATTAGTGTATAATCTCAATTACTAATCAAGTACTTATTAATTGAATTATGATACACCATGCCAATATTAATACCATAAAGTTATATGTACGTCACTTATGTAATTGATAGATGATGTCAATTACTACTTAATTTTATAAATAGTCCAGGTAATTAACCCCCCCCCCC
>NC_064288.1:2573195-2626911 GCF_019186545.1 Solanum stenotomum | reverse complement strand
CCCCCCCCCCCCCCCAAAAAAAAAAAGAAAACCATTTAATTGAACTTTGATACACTATGTCAATACTGCTATGATCACATAAAATTATGCGTACGCCACTTATTCGTATGTATATTCTCAAACAAAGATCTTGCCATTGTTTGTGTACATCAATTAAGTGTGACTATTTCTAGAAAAGTCTAGGGAGACAAATTAAAGACACCCTTCTCATGTATAATATGTGGAACACATATTTGACTTGAAGTTAATGGCAATGGCCTCTTTGGAAAGAACCTTGTGGGGTGAGTCATACATGTGAAAGATAGATATATGTCATTTCAACAACAAAAAAAAAAAACTCACAAGTATAGTTAATTGTTGACAAACTTTAAATAAGAGCCTCTAGTGCATCCCCACAAAGAGAGGGCAAAAAAAAAAAAGAATCAAAGCATCTTACTAAAAGGTTTATTCCAATTTATCAAATTAAAGTTTTGGCTTTTGTTTATATGGAACTTTTTTCCCCTTCTTTTTATCTCTTATTCTGATTCTTCTCATATAGCCAAAAGGATAATCCAATGAGAACCTTTCATGCTTTACCTCAAATTACAAGTACTTCTTGGTCCTCAAAAAAAAAAGTGGCATATCTTTGTCATCTTTAATAAATAAAAGTACAATTTGCTTGTTTGAGGGAATTTATTTTTAATTTCTTATATAATTGTCAATAATTTTTATTTGATAAATTAATTTTCTAGGTTGAGTCAAAATAAAAATACATTTTTTCCTTGTTTTATATTACCTACGTGTCTAGTCCTGAGTGTGCGAGGTGTCAAGTATGTCACATTGATTGAGAGTTACTTGCCTCATGTAGTAGGCGGAGACACTCTTCCGTTGAAAAATTACATTATGTAGTTAGGTAAAAATATTTTTTTATATACTATAGATCGATATTACATATTGATACTTCTTGACTTCTAGTGATTTTACTTTTCTATATATATTAACACTTCTAAATCAAAATTCTAGCTTCGTTATGGGCTCACACAATAGATTTAGTACATTCTTCTAGTCGTAGGAGTAGAGGATTTGTTTTTTCCCAAGGTTGAGGATTTGTTAGAATGTCTCGTACATATTGGTTATGAGAATAGATTGTTTTTTAAAAAGTTCTTGGATAATCCTCACGGCATAAGGTAATTTTTGGAATTGAGTTAAATCATCATGAATATATTTTCTTCCGAAGACCGGACTAATCCCTATTATTTTGTTTACGTGATGTTAAGCCATTGTTAATGTTGTATTTTTATGCTCTATATGTTCAGTCCACTTAGGTTAGAAGTGTTAAAATACCTAATAATGATTGATAAAATTAGCTTCTTCTTTTTCTAATATGCTTTTGAGCAATTTTTACTACATAAACTTATTTTTGAAATTAAGTTTGACACAATATCCATTTTCTTAACGGGAATTTCCAAAGAAAAAAAAATAGACACTAGAGGGAAATAAATTAAAACTCAAGCTTGGATATTTGGAAGACATATATCTATCAAATATCCCCACTTGTTTGTCACTACTTTACTCCTACAATATTTTTTTAAAAAAAAAGAATTTAAATGTGCTTTTATCAACATTTTATACTTTTGTAATTCCATCTTTTTTTTTTGTTTGTTCTTTCTTTAATCTATATATCTAAAAATACCAGCATTATAAAGGAGAGAAGAATCTCTTTCCAGTTTGTGTGTTGAGCATGTGAAAAGTCATGTTATTCGGTGGAGAATAAATACAAGCTACAATATATAAGCGTGCTTTTTAACTTGGTTTTATATGATATCGATGTCCTATAACTTTGAGTGTGCACATGGCAATCCACGTTTAAGTGTCCTACATGGAATCATAAATGGCAATCCTCATTCTACGTAATATTCTATGTTATGTCATGTATAACGTATGTATCTATTTATTTAATTTTATACAAATTTAAATATTTATTTGTGCACATTCAAAATTAAAGAACATAAAAATCAGATAAGAACAAATTAAATAACATATTTATGAATTATGCGAAAATATTTTCAGAAAAAATTGACACAAGAGTTAATTTTTTTCTCGAAAATTGTTAAAACAAATGCGATTATTTGGCAGTAATTTGGGGACAGATTAATATACCTCCTAGGATCCGTTGATTGGTATTCATCGATATCGAAGATGGATCTTTTGAATTAAAAATTAGAGTAGGTAATAAGGACGATACGGTGCACTAAATAAAAATTCCTTCTATATGTAGGGTTCGAAGAAGAATTGGACCATATTGATCTATTTATACAATGTCGTTTTATATTTTTACAAGAATAAAAATTGTTTTCATTGTTATAACCTGTGATAATCTAATAACATGAAGTCAATTCTTATAGTTATACGTGGAATATTCAATTTGTATGGCTTCAGTGATAAAAATATTTTTTATTTTGATGATGCATGTATTGAGAACAAGTATAAGTTAATTTTGTAAATAAGCGCTTTTGAAAATTCATAAATTGGTGATTAATTGTCACCAGGCAACACATTACACATTAGCAAATGAATGCTATAAATTCCTTTGAAAAATTATAAAATAATATACAGTCATACAATATACTCTAAATTCTTGTTGTTGAAGGAACTGAGACAACGTATACATAGTTGCGTCAAAGCTTAATTATTTCATATATAATTAAATATTGGTAACAACTTTTCTCTTCGTTTATAAAGAATTGTGTGTACAATAATTTCACAAAATTAGTTTGTTAATTAAGCTAAAGTTTCTTTTTTTAGAACCAAAAGTACTTTTGTCTAACGTTAGAGCACATGCAATTATGAATAAATAATCCAATCATTAAAAGATGACACTCTATCCTACTTAACCCTAAGAATGTACTTCTTCCGTCCCATTTTATATGCCACATTTTTTATTTGCACTTGCATTAAGAAATGAGGTAATTTTACCTTATGCCCTTATTTAATGTTTTTTTAAGACAACTTTATAATAAATGATGAATATGTTAGATTTCAAAAATATAAATGCATTTGGATGACTATTTAAATTTTAGAGTTTATTTTTGGAGCCAAAATTTTCACCAATTAATCCAAAAAAAATTAAAAAATCAAGTTTTTCCCACCTCAATTTTCCTATATATTTTGTGTAAAATATTTTTTTATATATAAATTCTTAAAGTAAACATGACAACATCACAAAATTCCTTTGAACTTTTTGAAATGTCATCTTCCTTGATAAAATTTGTTGAAGCTTCAACTTTCAAGATTATTTTTGAATTTTTTTCATCTTTTATTTTTAATATGTTTGTTGATATTTTTTTTCAAAATCAGATTCTATAGAATAAGTAGTGAATAAAGAAAGTAGTTAATTAATGAATGAAGTATTCTCCCAATGAAATTAACTACTTGTAGATTTTCTAGGTTAGTCAAAGTAAATACATTTCAAGATTAATTAATTAATCTATCAAGGGTATAATGGGAAAAATATGGTAATTTATGCATAAATTTTATAAAATGACATATATTGTGGTCTAGCTATTTTTAGAAAGGGATGACATATAAAATGGAACGGAGGAAGTATGTGAGAGTTTCTATTAAGGGTTTGGAGAGAATATTTCTACTTTTATTTGTTGTGAAATTTTAGGGAATAAGACAGAGCATCTCTTTTTATAAAGTCTTAGTTACATTTTTAGCTAATTAAATAATAATTCTTCATTACCTTTTAACTAGTTTTGTATTAATAATATTTTTAAATTTCAGCAAATTAAGAAAAAAATTATTTACTTATTTCAATTCTACTCTTATAGTATGTTATACCAATTTGTGTGAGATACACTTAAACTGATTTGTATTATGCTTACATAGGATGCATGTGTGACACTTGTTCAACTTTATATAATTTTAAGTATCTACTTTCGCATCCCCCAAAATTTGAGAACATAAATGTCAGCTTAGATCAAATTAAAGACATGTTTATATGTTTATGTATTATATCTAACTAAAATGAGGGTGAGAAATCAATAACGGTTGTGATGGAGTGGTAAGTACTCCTTCATTCTTAACCAAGAGGCCCTGGGTTCGAGTCGCGCCTTTGTTAGGGAACGATTTACTCCCAACGTGAGACTTTCCGACACGAATTCAAATTTAATCAGACTTGATGGGTACAGAGTCGCATACTCGCATTTGTGAGAAAAAGGGTGAGAGAGTAATTCTTTTTTTGTGATGCCTTTTTATCTTAGACTTTCTATATTCTTTTATACAATGATGATAGTGTTCCTTTTTTTTATTCTTTTCACCTATTATTATACTATATAAAATTTTGTATTTTGTTGTTTGTTGAAGATAGTAAATAGATGATGATTCTAGTTCATATTTAAGTTGAATAAGGAATCGTTTGCATGTGCGTAATGCGCTTCTTCGGTGGTCTCAATTTATTTAAATAGTAGCCATTTTCGTGCCTCCCTTACTGTTCTGTAGCTAACTGCTCCCCGCACTCACCTTCGCGGCGGGGCCTATTATAGCCTCTCTTTTTTTGCCGTCTGCTAACCAACAATAGCGCTCCACTTTTTTGGTCCCGTATATATGCCCACGCTCACCCAACGACTTTCTAGTATATATAATTTCTAGAGACGGAGCTAGGTGGGGTTTATAAGTTTGGATGAATTCAGTAGCTTTTTCGTAGATCTTGTATTTGTACTAGAAAATTAATTAAATATATATGTATATTAATTTATGAAATCCTAACAAAATTGATTGACGGTTCTAAAGGAAATTTAGAACCCCAAACTCTGTATCCTGGTCCGCCTCTGAATTAACAAATGACCAATGTGTTACATCACTTCTTTAATTTGTGCGCCATTTATTTTTGTTTTTCTATAAATATATCCAAGGTCCGAGTATTTTATCCAAGAAAATATCGAAAATGAAGAAGTTATCGCAAAATTATTAGAATTGATCACTAATTGGTATGGATGAATATTATTTGTTGTTGTTCTTGATTCAAAGTTTGTCATGCCTCAGATCCTGGGTGAGGTGAATCAACACTCATGAGTCATGATCTTAGCATGTTCATTCTATGTATATAGATATTTTGGGTATATCGAGACTCGATCCCGATATGTTTTCAGTTTATATTATGTGATATAATAGAGGTTTTATAAATTAGTATATACGTTTCAAGTTATATTTTCAGGCTTATCGACTTCAATATGTATAAATTAAGTATTTTCTCATGTTAGTTGAAATTCAAGTTCCATATCAATTGCATATATGTTTTGTTTGTATATTCAAATAGAATTAATTTGCTAGTTAAATTATAGTATCAAAATTAAGATAGTACTCGATATATATCAATCCACTTAGCGTATCCATGTTTAGAGTATGACAAACTTCATTATTTATGATTGAATTCTACGCATGCATATTTGTTATAATAAAAGACAATCAAATATCATATTTCTAACTACTTTGGATAAAAATAGAAATACAACAAATACTAATATGTTCGTCATCTACAATCATTTCCAAGTTAAAAATACAAAATTACGATTGTGGTACAATATTTTTTCAAATTAATATTTCTACGCACGTGTGAACCTGACTTCCTATTATAAATCAAATATATGAAATAAATATTATTACGTCATTTTGTAATATTAAAATTAACCTCTTATATATCTATTTTATTATATATTATTAAAATATGTAATTATCTCATCTTACATGCAACATGATAGTGGTTCATACTTCGTGGTAAATAATTATTCGTATTATATGTTTATATTAACTGATGAATGCACATCATATGTACACAAATATACATAACGATTATTAAATCATAACTAATAAAATATTAAATCACTCAAATTACGATAAATTATGTCAGTTTGGTGTAAAATTCTTTTAGTTCATGATCATTTTTTAAGGATTTAGATTTATTATTAAGGTCCTCACTCTTACAAAGATTTGACTAGTAACATCTCTCGAACGTTAATTTAACTAATATTACTAATGCTTACTCAATGCAAGTAAATATTTATTGTGGTTCATTTATGATTGAATCTAAATGAATGTAATTTTAAGTTAACTGATATTAATTGTCCATTTTTTTTAGAATACAAAATGAAAGTTGTGGTAATTTGACTAATTACAACTTATTTTAAAATTAATTAGAGTGAAAAATATTTATATCCCAATTTTACTGCAAATATTAACAGTAGACGTAATTCTTATGTCATGTAAACATTTTTACATTGTATGACATTTTATCCTTTTCACTTAAAGGTATTTTACTGAAATTTTAAATATTATTTTATCCTTTTAACTTATGTTGTATTATGCATGCATGGTCTGTGCGCACTGATAGTGACGAAGCCAAAAATTTATTAAAGAGTATCAAAATATAAAAATGTAGTCACACATAAAAAAAATTATAATAAGGAGAATCAATTTTTTTTTATAATTATGGAGAATCAAAATATAATATTTATATATCAAATAAAATTTTAATTTAGCTAAACAGTGTAATTGTTTGTGTCAATTAATAATTCATTAATGAAATGTTTTCTACATTAATTTAAAATTTATTTAAGGTATAAATACATAATCTTTCAAGAATTTATTATATAATCTACCTCAAATTTTTAATAATTACTAGCTTTTTGTGTAATCCACATAAAGTATATACTTCTAAATTTTTTAACTCTCTTTCATTTTAAATTGTGAAAATAAATATTTTAATATTGATTGCTATTTTTTGACACTGGAAAATTATATTTTGTTCTAAAATAGATTAGTTTGACTCGTTTGTTTTGTTATTGAACGTCCGTAACTTGTATATATGCTATATTATATTATTATTTCTTACTCTTTAAATTAACATGTAAATGATTTTTATCTAATTAATTAATTAATTAACTATTTAATTAATAAATAGTTGTTATTATCGTTGCTCTTTCACCGCTCTTCCACATTTATTTGAATTCACATAATTAAATTGTAGGTAAGTTTTACTATTCATATAACTCGTGACTTTATTATTAGTTTTTTAAAAAAAAATTGAGAGCCGACAGGTAAGGAAGAAAAGTTCTAATGGAAGACCCCATCCCATGTAAACGGCTTACCGAATTTCATCTACAAGGTAAAAGTTTAGAAATTAAATAAATCAAATTATTAGAAATAAAATAATATATATTAATTGCGTTAATAATGTGAGTTTACATAAAAACATACGTCATATATTCTTGATTTAATATAAACATCAAATGGAGACATCAATATTAATAGTATTTATTAAAAGAGATTTGCTTGTATTTACTTCTTAAATGACCTAATTATGCATGTAGAAGGATTTTATCATTAATTAGTACAGATAGCTTAAGTAACTCTGGCAATTTATCTCAAAATGCCAAATTCAACTAGTAATAATAACGCATATAGTTTTTAAAATTTATTTGTGAGGTAATTTGAGTATGTTTTTTCACATTATAACGTTATTATAGTCAATTAACATCATGAAATATTATTTTTGATATTTTCCATTAATTTGGATTAATAAAATCAACTGTTTTGATGTATTTAAATTACTAAACAACTTATATTTTGTACGGCCATTTTAATTGCATTGAGAATGTCTCATTTTGTCCTTCGATTTTATTATTACTTCTTGTTTTCTAGCTTCAATTACAGCATTATGTATTGTTGTTACTATTCTCTTTCATTAGATTCAACATGACTGTTTAAGTACTATATATTTCTTTTCAATACTCATTTTTATTATTTTATCCGTTTCAATTTATTCGTCTTGCTTTCCTATTTAATTCGTTCTAAAAAAATATTTCTTTTTTAATAACTCTTTAATTCTAACTTTCTACTTCGCATGTTTAAAACCTCAAGATTAATTCACAATTTGATAGAACGTATCTTTTCTTTAAAACCATAAGAATCATAAATTCTTTTTATTTTCTTAAACTATGTATCAAGTCAAAACTATACAAACGAATTGAAACGACGTAAATACGTTTTACTCTAGAATCTATTGAAAATAACTTCCCTATCTTTAGAAGGTAGATATAACGTATAAGACCACGTACACATTATTCTCTCTTAACCCGATAAAAAAAAAATTAGCAATTAAAAAACTCAAATTTGACAATTTGCCAGGGTGCTACATGGCCCACTTACCCCCCACGGACTTCCCACCCCAAAATCTCTTTGTAAAAGCCTCCAAAGAAGCCTTCTAAATACCCACCAAATCCCTCCTCCAAACCCCAAAATCTCTCTCTAAATACATTACTGTTGCAACAATTTTAGACTATTCAACATAACAAATTTTCAGCTGCCCCCCAAAAATACTGGAAACTTTCACTCGCCTCATAAAATTCAACTCTGCCTGTTTCAAGATGCCGCCGGCAGCCGGCGTTGTTGCGAATTCCGATCGAGTTTCATTTGGTAATTCTATGGTTATCCCTACTGCCGGTGCTCCGGTAATCCAACAACCTCCAATGACGTCGGAAACATTCGCTAAGGATGCAATTATAGCGTGGTTCAGAGGTGAATTCGCCGCTGCAAATGCGATTATTGATGCCCTTTGTAATCATATCACTCAGCTGGAAGGCGACCGATCGGAGTATGAACCGGTTTTCTCCGCTATACATCGACGGAGACTGAATTGGATCCCGATTCTTCAGATGCAAAAGTATTATTCGATTGCTGATGTAACGCTTGAACTCCGTAAACTCGCTGCTAGAAAAGTGAGTGATAGAATCGAGGTTGCCGACGTGAAACAGAGCGATGAAGTGAAGGAATCGTTTAATGAGAAGATCAATTGTCACGATGAAGAGTCGGAAAATGCAGGCGGTGAGGTGGTGGATGTAGATTCAGTTAGAGATGATTCAAATGGATCGCCGGAAAGTGAGATCACGGATACAGGTAAGTATTTAATGATTTTAAAAAACATATATATTACTATTTATTTTAAAATCTTGAGCCAAGATTCAAGTGCATAAAACAAATAATTGAACGGTGTTTCAATAATCAAGAATTAAAAAATTATAGAGAATAATCGTGTATTTCTAAATCTTATATGTAATTTTTTACTCTGTTTTTCTTATAATCTCTTGAAAGAGACTTTTCTGTGCTTGTTCTCATATAAGTATTCATATATCTTTGCCGTTAAAGTTTTTGTTTTTTTTTTTCGATGTTTGATATTTATATTAAGGTGTCAAAAATTTGTGGTTTAATCTGTTTAGCTGATCGTATTTGATTGTTATTGTCAGTTTTTTTTTGTATATCTGCTCCGTATTATTTTGCTGTTATTACTACTTTGCCACTTATTCTTTTTAAATTCGTGGAATTTAATTGGGTATGTTGTTGTAGTATTAAGGGAGGTTAAGCCTTACCACAGTATAGGACCCAGTTATGAGGCTGACGTTTGCAACAATTTTTTCTGAATCCAGATTTTTATTTAAGTATTAATATATTATCATTCTACCACAACTCACGTTTTAATAGTTAATGTCATTCTTGGCAAATTTCACATCACAAAATAAAATATACGGGCAGCGTAGAAACAGAGTAGAGAGTATAGTTTCAAAAGTTCTTTTCTTAATTATCTTGAAATTCACTTTAGATTGCAGTTACTATTACTAGGGAATTTTGACTTTTGCGTACGTGCTTTAAAAGTTTTTATCAGAAAAGAATTTAATATTAAAAAAACATTTTATGTTGTTTCTTAGGAAAAAGGTAAAACTTTATTTTTAAAAAAAAATATGAAATCGGAGTTAACATATTAAATATGTTGATTCTTTCACGTTGAATCTGACTATTGGGTTTGGATCTCAATCTAATTAATTCATCTAGGGAAAAATATCTTATTCTTGAATTTGAAATTATGGAAATTTCTCCCTTTTCCTTAAATTTAACCATTCAATATTTCAAACCTACAAATTCAATTAACTTAAATTCGTGCCACGTATAAATTTTTTTTAAAAAAATGCACCCTAGCAGAAATTTTTCCTTCTGATGGTTGAAAATTCTCATTTCTGTTTAAATTTAAGAAAATGAGTTTTTTTTTTTACAAACTGAAAAAAAAAAAAAAAAAGATGTGAAAATTTTCTGTCAAAGTTTTCAAGCCAAAACCCAATTTGGTGTGATGAAATTCAAGTGAAAGTTGTCATCCTTCTCGACCACTTTATTTTCAAAAGAAGACCAAAATATTCAGATTTTTAGGGATGACTTTTTCAGCTTTACAATTCCAATGTCAATCCCTTTATCCGTTATTTTCTCTTTCGAATTGGAAATAAAAACTTTAGTTAAATGCTGTTGATTTCCCAATGTTTTCTATAGGAAAAAAAGTTTTGACAAAACCAATGTGGGGGAAAAGGGGTGTTGTAATTTTAGGTGTTTTTAGGTGCAGCAGAGAATCAGAATTCAGAAACACAGTGAGTTTCACTGTACCAATATTTGACTTGATATAAATTTATGTGTCTAATATTTGAGCGAATAAAAAGAGAATTTTTAAGTTAAATTATTTTCAATTGAAGAAATGTGATATTTTTTTTAAAGTATTTCATATAAACGAAGAAAAATTTAGGGAAAAGAAGACGGCTCTGTTAAGTAGATGCCTCGAGGTGGGTATCATAGACAGAATTGACTCATTAAATTGTTCTTACTTTATTTAGTTGTGGTCTCAAACGTGTGCTGTTTTGACGAACGTCATACCTCTGTTTTTGTTGGCTTTAGTGTTTGGCTAAAGTTTTGGCTGGAATTGACTAACCTAATTCATTAGGTTGGTTAGAATTAATTCAAGTTCGTTTTGTGAAAATAATATTAGCTATAAGTTGGCCATTGAACTCTAGATACAAATAATAAAAGAATACTTTCATCATTTTAGTTTATGTGGTGGCTTAATTTATTAACTAGGCAGCCGTTCAAGAAAGTATATCATCATTGAAGGCGATTGAAGAGCTTTCATTGAATAATGCAAGTGGGCTGAGCTACTTCCATTCCAAGTTGTGTCTTAGTTCGGCTCGATTTAAAGAAAAGATCATATAGACACATAATCAATAAAATGATTGAGAGATTAACGAGATAGTGATTTTCACGTGCGAAAGCTGGTTCACTATTACTATTTGCAGGCTTATTAGTGAAAATATATTTTCTATATAGATGTAAGATCAATACTTGAATAAATAAAAAAAGATAGGAGTATCGAGGAAAAAATCTTAAATCAGCCAGTTGTCTTTGGGGGGACTGTTTAATTTTGGTTCACTTTTTGTGTGATCCAATAATTTTGGGGGTTTGGGCCAAGGCACTTGTTGTAGTATTCCGTATTCATTTGGTAGGTTTATAGTGTGGGCCACCTGCCTTGTCTCTCTTTCCTCTCCAAGTGTTAGTGCTGGCTGCTTTCATTTTCTTGTCGCAATGCTATAATGGAACGCCGGAAAGTTCTGTCCCCTCTATATCTTTTTGGTCTTAAATTACACATATACTAATATTATAAAATGATTTTGTTGCTTAGTATATGCTTTTAAAAACGAATATGCTCATTAATATTAGCAACAAATGGTATAACTTGATCATGTTGCTAACCAATTTATCAATCTACTAGTTCACCTTTAAAAACTACGAGAATGATCAGCGAAGTCAGTTGGTTATAATATCTTAAGTTATTGAATTCTAAATTAATAGTTTATATAGATTTGATAAAAATTTTAAAGACAAATATAAGATTTGAATCAAAATTACTGAGTTCGGCACTCACAAACAGTATTGTTGCTCCACCCATGACTCTTACCTTTTTGTGTGTTATTAATATTGGTTAGGTGAACACTAATGGAGTTGGAACTGTAGCACTTGTTTGATATCATTATGTGGGGACTAGTTGATTTTGCCCCGTTCTTTTACTGTGGCTTAATGTTATATATGGTGTCATTTCCATCAATATAAACGTGGTCAACGATAAATAGATTACATTTTATGCCATGATAAAAGGGTATTGTCTTTTTCAGTTTTTCTTTTCTTTTTTGGCAAGGGACGTAATTTTGCCCATTTGCCAAATTCAGCCAGAACTAACACTCTTAACACCAATGCTAATATTGTGTCTACAAGAAAAATATTTAACTCATAACCAGAGTAATATGTTTATTGATGATACTTATTAGTTGAAAATATGTTTTAGATGTATTAGCACTTATATTGTTGGAAGATTTACGTTTAACACACTTAACAACTTTGTTAAAGATTGTGTCTGCAAAAAAACTACTAACTCATAATGAGTAACAATGGTCATGCCAAACTGTCAATGGACATAGTGAAATTGCTTTCAAATATGCATTATCAAGGTTTCTTGTTATTGCCAAGACATATGATCAAGCATGTTACAGTGATCCGTTACTTCAACTAACTAGCTAGTGGAATTTTACTTGCATCATTGTGGATGGAGAATACACATATTTTAATTGCTTACTTTTATTTTATAGGATCTCAAGAAGTACAGCATTTCCTGGATTCTGATGAATTTTGCACAAACCATGAAAACTGCGAGGCGAGGCATGACCAGATGAAGATGACAAAGGGTTTTGTATCAAAGGAACCAGTCAAAGGACATATGGTAAGTCCTCCATTTCCTTGTTATTTTACATCCATTTTGGTAGGATATGAATGTTGTGAAGATCTTAAACTTCCCTACATTGTTGCTGGCAGGTGAATGTTGTGAGAGGTCTCAAGTTATTCGAAGACGTTTTTACTACGAATGAAATCTCTAAATTAGATGACCTTGTGAATGAACTTCGAGTTGCTGGTCAAAATGGTGAACTCTCAGGTGGATCCTGTGATTCGTGACGCTTTTATAGTTATTGTTGTTTCCTTTTTGGGGCGAAGTTATGAGATAGTAAAAGGACACCTTCTGTAGGTTTGCTGGAGCAGGTTTGAGCATTTGTTTTTTCTTTATGACTAATTGCAGCTGCCTTAAAATCATTGTTTGTGACTTGGTGCTTGAGGTTGATGCCTGACTTTGTTTTCACTCAAACTTCCCTTTTGCTTATAATCTGATGAATCAAACAAGCACCAAAAACATCAACTAAAGTTAAACTTCTTCTACTTCTTTTTTGGTAGCCTTGTCAAGTTTTGCGACACCAGCAATGTCAAATCTGATTTACTATTTATTTCTCCAACGTGTGATCTTGGATAAATTCCTGATTGATCTGTGACTGTGTTTCAGGTGAAACTTTTATTCTGTACAACCAGCAGGTGAAGGGCAGCAAAAGAGAGCTAATTCAGCTTGGTGCACCAATTTTTGAGCATGTAAAAGAGGACGCCGCATGTCAGAAGAGTAAGTAAAAACGCGTCTTAAAACATACCACCTGTTGTTGCTATTTGTGGTTTTACAAGATTTGACCATTGTCCCCCAATTCTCCTCAACTTTAATCTCCAGTTCTAATTCCTTCATACCTATCATAACTTGGAAAAATGCCAACTTTCAGGTCACAATGAGCCCATTCCAGCCCTTCTGCAAGGTGTCATAAACCACCTGATTCAGTGGCATCTAATATCAGAGAATAGAAGACCTAACAGCTGCATCATCAACTTTTTTGATGAGGTATTTGCATTTATTCTAGAGTTATGTTGGCCTGCAACATTTTTATCAGTATAAAAATGAAGCCTAAATGCTTGTCTGCTGCTCTTTTAGGGGGAGTATTCACAGCCTTTCCTGAAACCACCTCACTTGGAACAGCCAGTGTCCACCCTTGTCCTAGCTGACTCAATGATGGCATTTGGGCGAACACTTGTATCCGACAGTGAAGGGAACTACAAAGGCTCGCTCATGCTTTCTCTAAAAGAGGGGTATGTACTTCATTTATTGTAGGTTCTTTACACTGATGAAGCTTTTGCTCTGTAGTTCAGATTGGCTCAGTAATTACAATCTTATTTTATAGATGAATGGACTTTGCCGGAGTTTCAGCCATAACATGAAATATTTTCTTCAATTTTTGTTGAAGTTCCATATGATGATCATCCCTCTAAAACAAATGACCATTCTTATGGTTGGTTTTGCTACCTGTTGTTTAATATTTGCAGGTCTCTTTTGGTCATGAGGGGAAACAGTGCTGATATGGCCAGACATGCTATGTGCTCATCTCCTAACAAAAGAGTTACGATCACATTCTTCAAAGTCAGAACAGAGATGGGAAACAACTTTTCAGAAGCTGCTCCTCTGACTAGAGCCATGACCATATGGCAACCTGGTGTTCCAACACAATATGCAACTGCAAATAGAGCACACAATGGTTATGAGCCAATGGATATGATCCCCAAATGGGGGGGTGTTGTTCGATCTCCGGTGGTTATGCTGGCACCACTGCGTCCAGTAGTTATGAATCCCCGGAGGGCTCCTCGTGGTGGTACTGGTGTATTTCTGCCATGGAATGGTGGATCCAGAAAACCTGCAAAGCATCTTCCACCACGTGCTCAAAGAGGACGGTTCCTTGCACTACCTCCCCCTGGTAACTCGCCTAAATCAGAGACCGCTTCAGAACCAAGTTTGGATTTTGATGGCAAATCCCCATAGATTCTCCAGTTTGAAGTCTTTAAATACCCTTTGTAGCTGAAGGGGCTTTCTCCTACTGTGTACAATGAGTGAGCATGAATTTGCTTTCTTTTTTCTTATGGTTTTTCAAAGGTTTTCCTTCTCTTTTTTATTTACGTAGAGACTAGGCGTTGGCTGCTATACCTGTTCACCTATGTGATAGGCTTTAGAGATTACTGAGCTTAGGTAAATGGAGTGTATATTAGCCAAACAACAGGCTGAATTTTGTATTAAAGTTTTCATTTTTACACCAGTCTCTTTTTAGGTCAGTAGGGAATCATTTTAGGTAATTAACTATGTCTGGTTTATGTGGTTATCTGGAATTCATCATTATTGACTGATACAGCCTCAACATCCCAATTTTATAAAGACATGTTCACTTTATAAATGAAGAACTGGACATAACAATCTTGATTCAAACTAGAAAATTTACGAAGAATGGAAATTAGCACAATCGAACTAACTGTATTATTGATTCAGCCTCCTTGGTACTATGTTTTCTAGTTATAAAACTTACATTACCTTGTGAACAAAATACTTGTCTTTAAGTTATCATTTCCCAGATCATATGTTGAAGGCCAGTAATAGTCGTTTTTTTAAGGTAATTATTATATTTGGTTTTCATGTTTCCTGAACCGAATTCCATCTTTATTGATCCATTCACCCTTAGCATGCAGTTTTTGCTTTAAAATGCCTCAGTATTTAGGGCACTTCCAGTATATGCCAAAGTGAAATTTGGTCTAAACTTCCTCTCGAGTCCCCAGTCTTGTCAATAGACATGAAGGACTGCACTTCCCTTTTGTATCTAGTTTATACTCGACCATCCTACCTTCTTTTCCCTTTTTAATGCCACCTTCTGTTATTACAGATAAACACAACAACTCGATGCACCTTCAGACACTGATTTCCGAAGAAAGAAGCTAGTTATGTTGATTAAGGTGGGGCGCGTTTCATTTCTTCCTCCCAAATAGAAGCTTTATCCAAATGAACATTCTCTGTGGACTGCAGAGTTGCCTTCTTTTATTGTTGTTATGCTTATATAAGTGGCTGAAACTGGTCGACCAACGAGAAATTAAGCTATGATATGATGTGAGTAAATGACCACCTAAGGGAACGTACTAAGAAAGCATTTAATTTGCACAAGAATATACATCAAGCACCACAACGGGATAACATGATAGCAGGACAAATACCACATTGTAAGCATTAATAACATGATTCCAAAGAACTCAACACACTTCACAGGGGAGTTCAAATGCAACAGAAAAATGGGATAGCATTTTGTCTATGAACATCATTGCTTTCATTCAAATTTCCCAAGTATACAAAGGGCACAAAACATGTTCACATAATAAATGAACAGCTGGACATGGAAATCGCGACTATTAAACTAAAAGTTCAATAAAAAGAATGAAAATCATGAAGCACAATTAAACAAACTGCCTGAGGCAATAAACATTATCTTACTTTACTAGGTTTCAAGCTTTAAAGTTTAGTTCTTCAGTTCTGTTGTGTGCTGACTGCTTTGACATCCAGCTTTCTGCATATCTTAAGCTTGATTCACAATCTAAAAGCTTTCACAGGCTCATCATCATCTTCAATCCCAACTCAAATCCTCGTCGTCCTCTTCAACACTAAGCCTCTTCCTCAAATCATCTCTATTGGAGCTTGCAACATGAGAAGTTGCCTTTTTGTCATCAATACCATCAACGTCCTCAATCTCATCCCAATCCAAGTCGTCCTCATCGGCCCCAGTCTTTTGACTTGAAGCAATAGAGACATCACCATCTTTGCCTGATCCATCCTTATCAGTTTTCCCCTCTGAACCTTTTACTACCCCTTCCTCCTTTTTAACCAGAGGAGTAACTTCAGTGTCTTCTTTCTTACTATCTTTGTTATTTTCAACTGATTCTACGACCTTGCTCTTGCCACCACCATCTACATTAGACTGATTCTCTTCTTTTCTATCAACAGCAGCTGAACTTATAGTTTGTGATTCATCACTATGAGTGGCCTGTTTTACAACATTTGTTGAATCCTGCTTGCTTGGTTCACTTTTATCAACGTTGGTCGAATGTTGCTTGATTGGTTCACTTTTATTGGTAGGCACTTCATTTGCAACGTTGGTCGAATCCTGCTTGCTTGGTTCACTTTTATTAGCAGGCACTTCCTTTGCAACGTTGGTCGAATCTTGAGTGGCAGATTCTTTCTTTACATCATTGACAGAGCTTTCAACAACAGAACCCTCTTTTCCCTTCTCATCGACTTTCGATTTGGCAATGCTCTCTTGTTCATTATCGTCTTCATCATCGACATCCCAAGACAATTCTTCTTCATCATCTATAGATATTGCTCTCTTCACAAGATTAGCTCTTACACTCTCTTGTTGCTTAAGCTTATACACTTTATAAAAATAACGACACCAAAATGTCTCATTATCAACTTCATTAGGCACAACCCTTTTGTATATACCTTCCAAAGATCCATTTTCTTCAATCAAAATCTCAACTTCCTTACTCTTCTCTTTCAACTCAAACTCAGATTTCCATTTCTTATACTCCTCCAAATCCTCAGGATCCATACAGAACGTATTCGGGTCACTTTGGATATTCATCAATTGAGATTCAAATCGACTGTACCGACCCGAATTCAAGGTCCGATTCGCATCTGGGGTTTCGGGTTCAGCATCAGAGGAAGCGAGAAGAGTATCTTTACCTTGCGATATAATCTCAGTTGTCGATTTGATAACGCCGTCAATTGCGTGGCTGACTGTAGTTCCGACCTCGATCGAGTTAGGAAGATCCTTAACAGCCCGACTAGCTACTTCACGGAACAATTCGGTTTCTTTCTTCAACCCGGATCCGAATTCCTGTAGATCCCGACGGTATGTCTCGAGCACTGATTCGGATCGGGTTGATAATGTCTTCAACAAACCTCCGAAACTCCAAACACCACCATCACCGCCGTCGTCGGCGGTTGAATCAGATCGTGAATTGGGTTTTTCAAGATTCTGATCCGGGTCAACTTCCTTTTCAGGTGATTGTTCCGGTGAAGAATCTTGGGGCTTTTTGGGTAGTGGAGGGTCCGGTTCCGGATCATCTGATAAGATGGATTTGAAGAAATCCATAAATTAGTGAAGCAGTGGAATGAAGAATCGATTTGAGTGTTGTGATTATTCGGTTCTGTCAAAGTGTCAATCTTGAAGACGATGTTGTTGCCAGTTGGCAGTTCCCATTCTCAGAGAAAGACTTCATTGGTGGGCCTTTGTTTTGCTTTGGACTCACTCTTTGTCATATACTGGACTGTTTTTACAATGTTGGGCCTAAAATGTGTTGTTTAAGGGAAAATTTAAGAAAAAAGAGCAACTTTCACATATAACAAACATAAAAATCATATTTTTACGCTATAGCTATAGTTTGCATAATTGCACTCCATAATAAACATAAATATGTAAAGCAATTGTATAATTTATTTCGGTATACATATACAAAAGATCAATTGTATAATTTGTGTTTGTATAAAGCGAGAAGGAGAAAAAGACAAAAGAAAACTAGGCAGGGAAAGATCATATTTGTATAATCATAAGTGTATAGGACGAAAATATGTGCATTTCTATTTGTATATACAATTTTCTCTCGCTTATACAAACACAAACGCAATGTATACATTTGTGTTTGTGTAAAGTGAGAGAGGCGAGTGAGAGTGACGAGCGAGATCTGGGAAAGGGGAACGAAAATATATGTATATATACAATTTTCTCTCGCTTTATACAAACACAAACACATTTTATACATTTGTGTTTGTATAAAAGCGAGAGAGGCAAGGGAGACTGCCCAGCGAGAACGAGAGTGGTGAGAGAGATTCACCACGGAGAGAGGCGAAATAGTAACAGTTTGCTATGGGGTACAATTAAATCAAACTATGGTTATATCATTTATTTATATTAATAGTTTGCTATTATATACAATTTTCCCTATAGTAAATTATGCCTATATATTTTTTAAATAATTAGGTATGTTACAACAACTTCAACTTTTTGGATTTAATATTTAGTGAGAGACATTCAGAGACACATATCCCTAAAAAAATAGTCAAGATTGGTTATATGCACACTTAAAGCATCCCTAATTAACGTTTTCGTTTCAATCAACTCTCTTTCTCTCTCATCAATCTCGCACTGCATGTCCTACATAAACATTCTCTCTCTTCCTTACTTCTCTCCAACATGGGTGAAAAAGAGTCGTCGGAGAATTCTAATGCACTCTTTTTGTCTTTCGTTCAGTTTGAATAGTGCTTCTCGTATTTTCATTACTGAGTCACTTGGTTGGTGAAATCACTCTAAAATTTAAGTTTGACTTGTTTCGTGTATGCATGGGGCGGGCAGTGGTGGAGCTAGAATTTTGTCTTAAGAGTGTCAAAATATAAAGTAAAATCATGTAGAAGCCAAGAAGTGTCAATATATAATATATAAATATAAAACATATATTTTTATTCTAGCTATACAATGTAATTTTCCGATGAAGGGGTGTCGGTCGACACCTCTTAACTCTGCCACTGCATGGGGGCGGGGGCGATGAGGGGAACGAACACCTAAAACTATATATTGTATGTATGTCATATGCGTACGTCAAGTAGTTGTTGGCGTCTCTATTGAGAGAGTCTCACTAGTCACTGATGGGTTTTTAGATACACATAAATATATCTTGTATATATGGTACGAAAATACATAATCATAAATTTATTATATCGATCACACACATTAATATCTAATCCTGATTGAAATCATGAGAATATAGTATCTGATTTTAACTATACGTGTTTCCAAAGCAGAGATTGAATATATGTATATATATTTGAAGACGTCAATTGCATGTGTGACCAACTAGATCCAATTGATATAACGAAGAATAACTTATGTAACTACTGAAACATTGTATGTGTGACCAATTGTGTGTTACACCAACAAATTGATGTATGTGTAACTTACGTAAGAAATGGTCAAGTAATGAAGAATAACTTATGTTGCAAACAAACAGGGAAATATACGGCTTAAATTCAAGATTCTGAGTACATGATTGGAAGAAACCTGCAAATAGATACAATAATGTAAAAGTGACATTTAATAGAGACACATTTATCTTTTGAAGATTGAAATGTGAATTATGCTCAGAAAAAGGTGTATTTGTCTTTTAAGTTTCTAGTAACGCTGAGGTGGATCTAGATAGATTTCCAAGTGTATGAATTCAAAACTTTAGTCCTTTTTAGTTATTGAGTTATGATCGACAACACAGAGTTTACATTAAAGATATTGAGTTTGGCAGAATCCGTAGTCAATTTCACCCTCGCACTCATAGTAATGGTATAATTTTTTTTATATATAATTATATCATTTTAGTATGAAAGAAAATATTTTATGAAAATTTTAATTTTCTCATATTTGATTGGTCAAATAAAAATACTTTCTCAGAAAAAATATATTTTATTTGACCAATCCCATCGTTGCGCCCCATCCTTGTCTAGATCATTGTTACATAGAAATGTTCTTCAAACAATATACTCACTTCGTCCCATATTAGTTGGAAGATAATTTTACCAATTCACCCCGTAAAAAACATTTTGGAAATTTTATGGAAAAATGTCTGAAATATATTCGAACTTTGATCGAAATTATTGTAACAATACCAAACTTTGGAAAGGACCTTTTACCCCCTTGCACTATTTAATAGTGTATTTTAAAGGTATATATGTGTCCACGTGGACATCATAAATATTGCATTATTATAAATAATAATGTGTCCACGTGGGCACATATATACCTTTAAAATACACTATTAAATAGTGTAGGGGGTAAAAAGTCCTTCATAAAATTTGGTATCGTTACAACAATTTCGGCCAAAGTTAAAGCATTTTTTAGACCTTTTCCCCAAAATTTTACAAACAAATGTAAACACTTTTAAAAAGAATTACTTGAAGGGTAATATAGAAAAAAGTTAATTAATATTTTCTTGATTTAGTAAGATCGACAACTAATATGGAACAACTATTTTTAGTATAACAATCAACTAATATGGTAGAGAGGAAATATTCTACTGACTTAATCTACACCAAAAAAAATAAGTAAAAAGATTCACCTCAAGAAAAAACATTTTCCATCCAAGGAAGATGGATAAATAAAGGATAGGATAAAATGCTTTTGGGTAGATAGAGCAAAGAATCACACTACCAAAAAAAAAGGTGTTAATGTTGCCCAACTCACTAAGAATAGAATCATTTTGTTTTCAACTTTTTGGTTCATCATATATTAATAATACACATGCTACTACTTGCTAGTACCACAAACAATAAGTCCATCAACAACATAAAATCAATGGACAAAAGAGGCCAAATTCATAATTCTCAATCATCAAGCATATGTAATCGCCTCTTTAACTTCATCATCAACACAATTTGGGTGACTATGGGCAATCAAATCCCTATTGAATCACCAAAAGATATCAAAAATATGAATGGTGCTATAGAAATCGAGTTCAGACACATGGAGATAGTTGGACCAAAGAAAATCGCGAGCATCAAAGAAATAACTCAAAAAAGAAATGAAGCTAAGCAAATTCCGTCAGCACCAACACCAACACCAACATCAACATCACCAGCAAGACGAAGACATTTTATAAACGTGGCTTCCAACATTAATGAGAAGACGGAAGCCTTCATAAAGAGTAAGAAGGAAGCTTTACGCAAGTCTTACAATAATGATCCGGTCAAGAAAACTTAGCTACTATAATTATTTCTCGCGTATAGTTGTCTTCTACTTCTTTTATCGTCAGAAGTTATATTCAAGATTTAAACTTGATGAATTTATACTACTAAATACATTATATCTTTATAATTACGCGTTCATGATTTAGATAATTATGCGTTCATGATTTAGTATTTGTTGAAATTTTAGTGATCTTTTCTTTACATATTTCACCAACATCGTTGGCTGGTTAGTTCATCTTTACGTTGAAATTGACTTTCAAAATCTAAGGCTGCACATCCCCTAGGAATACGAAAGTTTACTTGTCTTGTGGTTGCGTTAAGTCTCATCTAATATATAGATCTACCTGATCGATGAACACTCAAACCGGAGAGAAATGAAGGAGGAAACAGAGTATGGCAACACTAGCCATCTTAATCAAATTTAAAAATATAGTAAAGCTAATTATAGATACTGTAATTATATATTCATGTGTTGGAACTTGGAAGCTAACAAAAACAAACTATAGTAAAGTATATAAGAGGAATTAATCATTGTGATTCTTTGCTTATAACCATCTTTCTTTATAATACATAAAATCCAAACATAAAATGATCTTGTGTTAGAAACTAACAAAAATAAACTATGAAGTATCTATTTATGTTCTCACTTTGACAATTTTTTTTAATTTTTTTTTTTTTGCTTTTCTTATTTGATGCTTGCTTCTCTTCCTAATGCAAAACATACTTCCCTCAAACCTTACATATAAATGTTTAAGTATTTGTGCCATGGATTGACTCATCAGAGCGGATCTACAGGATAACATGTGGGTCCACGTGAACTCAGTAGCTTTTGCTCATATGTTTTTTTTTTTTTTTGATATTAAGAAATTCATTAGATATCTATGTATCCTGGATCTGTCATTTGTGACATGTTACTCCTCGAATGAATGTCTAGAGGAACGGTAAAGATCATAGGGAGCCCATAGATGATCAACGCTACACGGTTTTCTTGAATCCAATCTCAACCATGGCTTGCCTTTGCCACTCCAATGTAGAAGGCTAATTGGTCCAGGATGCAATTCCCTACATTTACCTTCAACATTATCACCACCTAATCCATGTTGATTCCATCTATGATCAATTGGCATTATATTTCCAGCTAAAACAAGCAAAAATGGAGGCAATGACCCCAATTGATATATCCTTTTTTGCTTTTGAAGAACCATCCAATCCTCTACTTTTTTCGTATAATTTCCATGTCTCCATTTATCCACATCCATTACCAACACCCCTGTGTTGAAATAACACGGTTTTCGCCCTTCAAATGTTCTTGGCATGTATGGATCAGACCAAAACGCTTCAGTAAAATAAACGGTGAAATTTGCTTGACAATATTCGGGTGCAGCCAAAACCTTGTCACCTAAATCAACCTTCCATAACTTCGCGATGTCATCAACCATAACAAGGTCAGAATCAAGATAAATAACGCGTTTCACCTCATTAGGTATCAAATTAGCCAAATAAATCCTCGCGTAATTCAAAGGTTGATCTAAAGCTTGACGTATAGACTTAGAAATTAAGCCACGTACCCTATGGACATCAAATCGATACACCTTAAAATTAAGGTAAGGAAATGTTGCCTTAATACTCGAAAACACCTCATGTTCATGTCTTACCCATAGGAAATGAAATGTGACATCTTCAGGGCATGTTGAATGTTGGAGTATCGATAACACTGCAGCCATAGTACCTCGTAAATAATTAGCATCAAGTGTCATAGCCACATGAATTCGATCCATGACCAAATTATTACCACAAGTCTCCCCATTGCGAAATGCAGGGGCCTCACGGAATACAGAAGAGTTTGACCCAACCCGTCCATCTGACACCTGAATGTTAACGTTGTCGGTGTTAGTGGTTGTGATCAAGGAGGTTTGATGGGAAAGCAAGAGAGACAGGAGGCCAAGGAGTGGAAGAGAAGAAGAAAGGCTCCAAAAGGCCATCCAGCTCTTTGCATTTGAAATAGTAATAATATTAATGTTAAGTTTAGGAGAAAGGAAAGAGAAGCAGCCATTAGAGGCTGGTTAAGAGAGGTTACAAATCATTGATTCATAAAAGAAAATGGAAGGATAAAAATGTTAGGTATAATTGTGAGGGACACAACAAATTATGGAGGATTATTCTAAGGACCCTTATATTTTTTTTGTGTCATCCAGGTTATCGGTTGGTTCAATAACGGATTAGCAGTTATCAAATAGTTATCACACGATGTATCGGCTAATCTTTACCTTCTTTTTTTTTCATGAACAAGGAGTTCTTTTCACTATTTTCAATGCAGTTAAATTATAAGATTTGCTAAAAGATATAGATTAATAGTAATATAATAGTTAATATATGAACCGAAAAGGAAATTGAATAATCCGGCTCCACACCAATAATCTGTTGATTATAAAATTCTAATCCATTAACCAAACGTTTATTCAATAACTCAATACTAATAAGCTAATTTTGCGGTTGACTTATCGATTATGGAACGATTTGAACACCCCTATTAGGAATATAATGGACATTTGGTATTTGATTTATAATTTTAAATTATGAAACAAATCAGAATTTTAATCGAACCATAATTGTTTGCAATTATCATATCCAAACCGGATTATAAAGTAGTGCAAATAAATAAAAAGTGCATTGGTGTAAATTACTCATGGAAACTTGAAAATTAAAATAGTTAGAACATTTCCATATTCAGGACTCAGGAGCAATTGCTAGAGTGATAAAATATGAATGTTTATGCACTAAAATCTAAACTATATATTTATGTATATAAAATTATAAATAGTAGGTATATAATTTGTCGGTTCCATTTGATAATTTTTTCTATATTTTAGAAGAAAAACAAAATTAAATTAAATATTATCAATTTTTAAAAATGTAAAATCAAATTAATTTCAAATAAAATCAAGTTGATTTGATTTTTTAAAAGTTTGAATTGATTTTTTTCCAAATTATGAACACCCTTAACAGTGATATTTGAACCAATTTGTGATTACTATTATTTTAATAAATAAATAATCTAAAATATTTATTACTATGCTAAATTTTTATTAAGTTTTTCAATTTTCATTTAATTAATATGGAAAATAAAATTACAAAATAAAGACATGTTATGAGATTTTTGTATTGAGATAACTTGGGAAATATTTAAATTGCAGGTTTTGCATGCGAAGTAAAAGTTGAAAACGCCTATCATGCAGAATTATTAGCTTTGCTTCATGGTCTGAACCAAGCTCAAAGAAATAATATTAAACAATTATTGGTAGAAATCGACTCCTAGGTATTACTCAACACTCTAAGTAGCAATAATCGCATCAACTCACATCTATATATTTATGATGATCGTAAATCATTACTCCTACATAGAAGAATCATCACTGAAGCACATACCAACGGAGGCTAATGTAGTAGAAATAAAAAATACGAACAATAACTAACCTTTTGTTTATGAAGCATCTCCTTCTTTTATAACAACTGCTCTGAAATTATAACGTTTAGATCAATTACTCTTTGTATGAATGAACCTTATTATTAAATAAATAAAATCTTTCCATTCTTAAGAAAAAAAAACTTTGGAAAATATAAATTTTGTGCTTTTGCTCCAAAAAATGTAAAATAACATAACTCCTTAAAAAATAAAAAAAAAATCTTTTTGCTAATTTCATAGTCCAAGCTTGGCAAACAGGGTTTAAGAGAGGTTTTAGGGTTTCTTCTGCACCAGTAGTTCTTCTTCTTCCTTCTCTTCACAAAATCAGGAAAAATGAGAGGCATACAGTTATCTTTCAGCAACACCCAAAAGCTAAGATTAGAAAAAGCATTAGCGCAATTGGAATCCCTTTCTTCAAAGCTTAATTCCAATGCCACTGTCATTGTTGCAGACAAAATTCCAGTCGACGAAGATGCTGCCCTCAAGTAAGTAGTTGGGGTTCTGCTATATGAATCATCTGCATCTACTTTACAACCCCTTTTTGTTCAAATTAAGAAAATGGGTGTTGATTTCATTTTCCCGATTTTTGGTATCTGACCCATTTTTGTTTGTTGAATGAAGAGGACATGGGACGTTGGAGATGGGCAATGATGTTGTTGCAAGTGTATGTGGAGTGGTTGAGCGGGTGAATAAGCTTGTTTATGTTAGACCTTTAAGGGCCAGGTTTAGTGTTTTTAGTTTGAATTTTGCTGATTAGTTAGTTTTTTAAGCTTGATTTTAATGTGAAAAAAGGTTTTTTTTTTTTTTTAATGTAGGTATAAGCCGGAGATTGGTGATATTATAGTCGGCCGTGTTATTGAGGTGAGTCTCTGGTTCCCTACAATGAGTTTCTTGTCAAGTTTGCTCCTTTCATGTTTAGGTGTTTTATTTGCTTCTGGCTCTTATGTCAGTTTCTTCCAAGGTTACTGAAAATTTGGGTAATCTATGCTCCATTTATGTTTAAGTGCTTTTAATTAGAAGTTTGCTGCTAGTCTTATGACAATTTGTTTCTAGTTGATTGAATTGGTATTTTTGGGTAGTACTGTAGTAGTTAGAACCTCAATTAAGTAGAGAGTCGAGACCTGTTGCAATGGTAAAGTTGCTCTTTTTGGTGACTGGTAGGTCATGAGTTCAAGGCTTGGAACAACTTCTTTTCAATATGCTATTCTCTCCTTACCCTACCAAACCCCGGGAGTACTTTGTTCACAGTTCACTTAGCAAAATGCAAGTCTCTCCTAATGTATCCCCAGGTATTTGTAAGGGATAGGATAGACAGTTAAATTATTTCTGTTGCTCTTCAGGTTTCCCTAGTATGATCATAATAGTGGTGGGTTTTTTCAGTCTACCGTTTGTTAGAGAAATATATAAGCCTTCACATTAATAATTTAATAAATGGATAATCTAAATAGTGCATGCCTTTGGTGCTGAATTTCAATGAAAGGGCACTTAAGAGAACATAAAGGAAAAGAACACATGTGTCCTCATTTTTACTTGTCTTCATTTACTTTGGCAAGAAATATTAATGATTTCTTGCGGTTAGATATATATCTAATGATTATTAATATTCTTGATGTTAAGGTTGCTCCAAAGAGATGGAGGTTGGAAATTAATTTCAGCCAAGACGCTGTACTAATGCTCTCCTCAATGAATCTTCCAGACGGTATTCAGGTTATTGCTTACAATATCACTAAGCCCATTTGAGCATGATCTCTGAATTGATTTTGGTCCCATGATGTGATGGTTATATTTGCTGGATAATTCACTAGTCAAGATTGTGTGATTTGGAGTCCTTATTGCATCTTTTCTGCATGTAAAGAAACATTTATAAGGAATCTGTTGAGCACTGAAATCAGGACCTCCTTTATTCTATTCCACCCTATGTACCCACTTGACCCTGCATATTGAAATCCTAGAGAAAAAAGAGCTGAAAAGATTTTCCTATGGCTGTTTTATATCATTTTTCCAAATTCTTCGGTTTCAACCCCCTCCCCCTGTGAGGCTTAAAGACCCTAGTCTATTTCACTTTAGCAGCAGGGAACCAACTTTGGTCCACTTTGAAGAAGTCATCTCTTTAACTTCCTTTGGTAACATGAATAGAATAGCCCAATGGATCTATAAGTCCAAGATAGCATGGATTCATATGGCCTACCCCAACTTGTTTGGGATTGAGGCACATTTGCTGTGGACCTGTGGTTGTAAAGGATTCACTTCTGCCTTCCAGAATAGGATAAACTTTGTCCATGTTTTAACTCTATGCAGAATCTCATATTTTAAAGAACACTGCCACGTCTCAACATTCAAATAATTAGATCTTCATGGGCAACAAGCTTCTCCCCAATTCCATTCTCTAAATTTATAATAACAGTACAGTGAATTTATCAGGCTAGTATAACTTTTATTATTGTTCAATAAATAAGCCCACAGCCTGAAGCTTGTGTTAAAGAGATCTGAAGTTCCCAAGGTATTGAAACTAAAGAGTAATAAGGGTGACATGTCTATAGAAGTTGGATCTTTACTTGTGGCTCGAGCTGTAGAGCAGATGCAACTTTCGAAGTTTGTCCCCTGAAGCAAATATACACTTCCTTTTCCTTTTTGTTTCCCTGGATTTCTGTCATTATGTTGCATTCTTTTAGGTCTTACTAATAGTCATGGTCATAGTCATAGTCATGCTAAAATTAACTACTTCCTCTTATTCTATAATTCCAGAGGCGGCGAACAGCAGTTGATGAACTCAATATGCGAAGCATATTTGTGGAGAATGATGTCATCTGTGTAAGCTCCCCAGTTCCTTTGACTATTTATCAAATTCTTGAAGGGACCATTTTAGGTGTGGCATGCATCAGTGGATTATGATGAATGCAATTATGTCTCGTCTGTCCTTACTCCTTTTATTTTCTGCAAGTATGGTAATCCAAGCGAAATTGTCCATCTTCAGGCTGAAGTCCGTGGTTTCCAACATGATGGGAGTCTACACCTCCAAGCTAGAAGCCAAAAGTATGGAAAGGTGTGTTTTCATAATTGAAATTAGAACATAAAATTTTGTTTCAGAGTTGTTGTTTTGGTTATCAGGTTGGAAATAGACACCTCATTTCTCTCACCCCCCCCCCCCCCCCCTNCCCCCCCCCCCCCCCCCCTCCCCTCCCTCCCCCCTACCTGTTTGACCATAAAAGCTTTGTGTGAGAGTAGGACTGGGATTCAACATTCAATCTCTACAAGGTGGGGGATACACGTTTCTAGCATTCACAAGAGACTTTAGGTAGATGGATTTATGGTTAGTTAAAACCATGGATTAAACTTTTTCCATTTAAAAAAGCGTAAAATAATCTTCCATAAAAGCTGGGATGGAGTTGCTTGCTTGTAGGAAGCAGGAACATGATGTGTCTGATGAAATTTCTGAAGTTAATGTTAATTTTCCATGGTCTAACAAGTTCTTTGTCATGTCCCAAATTACACTCAATACCACTGTCTAAGCGAACCAAATCCCGATATCTTAACCATTAATTCGCAACATTTAAGAAATATAATAAGTACCCTAACAATATGATAATTGATTACAAAATAATTAGTATCTTCAAATATTAATTTGAGCTCGCTCTTGCCCAAACCCCACACTAGACCGCATATATTTTGTTTCCTGTTAATTTGACCAAATCTGCCTAATGCTATCAAACTTGAGAGATGATATATTTTAACTGTGTCTATATTTTAAAGGATTGGATCTATCTATGAATATAAAGGACAATATTAGTTAAAACCTCATGGTACAACTTTTACCAAAGCAGATGAATCTAACCATAAAGTTTGAATAGAGAATACAGAGGACCTTGATATGATCTGCATTAGATTATTATTTTGCTTTAAATGCTGGCAAGAAGGCCTTTTATATGCTGACATCACCATCACATAGAGTTATACTTTTCAGTTGCTTCTCATCATGTTACGTCTCTTTTTCATGGGGTGGTGGTGGAATGAAATGTTCATTTTTCACCAAAGCCTTGCATTTTTTGTTTATGCCCTCGAATATATTTCAGATTTCAGACATTATTTATCAATTTGTTTGAGAATATATGCTCGGATGATTTGGTGTTTCTAGTGGTTGGGTTCTTCTGAACAATTCTATTTTTCCTTTTTAATAGCTTGAAAGAGGGAAACTACTCAAAATCCCTCCATATCTAGTGAAAAGGCGTAAACAGCATTTCCACCATCTAGATCAGTATGGAGTTGACTTGATTTTTGGCTGCAATGGATTAATTTGGGTTGGGGAACACGTTGATGTAAAAGATGCCATGGTGGAGGATCAAGTAAATAAGTCTGATCCACAGAACACCCATTCATCAAGCTTACCAGGTTCTAGTGAAGAACCAACTGATACACCACTGGAAAGAAGACAATACATATGCAGGATAGCAAATGCCATCACGGTATTCTCAGCTTTAGGCTTCATGGTTAATTTGGACTCCGTAATGGAGACAGTTACCCTGAGCTTATGTTTGAACCTTGGTGTACATGAGATGCTTGAAGCAGAATTCCATGTTCGAGTTGCTGAGCAAGAAGCTGAACGACGGAGCACATCAAAAAGAAGGAAATAGTTTGCAACTCATCATCTACATTTGCCTTTCTTGGACTGTCGATTATGCAAAGATAGAAGAGATTAGGAATCTGTTAAGCTGAATCGGGTAGCGCTATGTCACCCTTTAATTGAAAAAAGATAGATTGCGTTTGTAAAAGAGTTTCCTACTGAATATCCCCCTTAAATTCACACTTCTGATTTATGTGCATTAGTAAGGAATGTGCAGCTGAAGATTAAATGTTTTTCTTCCCAACAATGAAATTTATCTGTGTTTTCACTTGCGTGTATTGCTGGTCTTTTTACTTGTCAGTGTCTGATGTTTCTGGCTTGGAAAGTGAGAGTAATATTCCAGTAAATGTGATTTTTGGCTAGTCTCATGTACATTTTTTTCTCAATTTTTGGATGAATCTCAGTGATTTCCTATGAGTCCAGAGCCTAAAGGGTAATATTTTGAATCAAAAAATTTCAAATTGGCCTCTGTAATTTAGACTAAACCAAAACGAACAAGTTGACCAAACCTGAATGATTTGCTGCTCTTTATATATTTTTTTCCCGAACGTGATGCCCCATAGTATATATTTTATTAAATTTTTTGGAGAGATTATTTATTATTATTATTATTTCAAAAAAAATCAAGGTAATTGAGGTGCTTTATATTATTCGCGTACTCAATAAAAGTATAATGTAAGGAGTTGTAAGCCTCCTGAAGTTTACAAAGGCAAAGGTATAATGTACATTGATGAAGTGGTAAAAAAGAAACAGGGAAATAAATCTAAGTGACAAACTTGGTTCTTTCTTAGGTTTTGTTCTTTTCTTTAATCCTAGAAAATGTCCTTGGATCATCGTCCGCTCAATAAAATTAGCAGCCTAAAGTCACCTTTTTTTATATAAAAGACCTTCAAATTTTTTAATAAAATTTATATATATACAAAAAGATAAGTGTTATCTTTTTATTTTTATTTTTCTTGCTTATTCTTTTATTTGAGAAAACAAAGTAGTATTTGGACATGTAATAAGAAAAAAATAATTAGATATATTGATAATCTCAAAACTCATCTTGAACGTACAAATTGCTCCAAAGCAAGTATCAAACACCATATGTACAAAAAAATAACTAAAAATGAGACAAATTGCACTTTGAATATCTAAGGTACTTTGTTTATTTTCAGTGGAGGACAAGCTACTCAGTTCAAGAATGCATCATCATGTTCACAATATGTATCTAAGTTCTAATAATTTGTTGCCAATTCAAGTAAAGAATCACTTGCTTGTTATAAAATTAAACATCATATATTTGAGATTAAAAGTGATATTGCTATAATTGGACAAATATCTATTTTTCTCAAAGCCAACTAAATTCACTGACACACTGAGAGCAAGAAAGAAGAATTGTTGTGTTTTTATACATGACATGAAGCAACTGGTCCATCATATTGACACTAGTTACTCTATAACTGAAGATCAACTAGCCAACCAGTCCAGTCCCAGGTGCATTTACTACCCCTCCTGATAACAACTACGAACCCATTGTATCCCGCTGGAGGGGTTTGGGGAGGGCGGAGTGGAGTATATGCAAACCTTACCCCCTACCTTGAGAAGGTAAAGACTATCCCTCCTGAAAAATCTTGATAAATTTCAAGAGTTCACAAGTATAGAGCCTAAAACACTTTGTCACTCTGTTGTTCTTCAAGCTATCACAGTCAATTTAACGGTTACCAAATCAGGCGAAATCCCATTGTTCAGAAAGCACTCATGTTGAAAATGATTCTATAATTAGCAGTATAAGGATTTTCCTGGTAGTCATAATCAGATTGTAGTAACACTAAGCTCAGTTTTTACCATTATCTTGACTGGTTTCCCGAGCTTGGATTTATCTTCCATTCGAGCAATTTCAAGAGCCCTCTCACATATAGGATATCCCTGATCATCCCATGACTCTAGTATTATGCCAGAACCAATACAAGTCCTTCCAACGTAAAAGGCCGCAAACTGTCCAGCTGCCAAACCCTGATCATCTCCAGATAACCGGACAACAGCAACTTCCTGGCCATGTTGATCAACTTCCATGACCAAGCTGCAGTTGTAAAAACTGGGACCATGCCGAACCTACAGAACAATTGAAAATGAGCATTTGCTTGTACACCAACACCTATCACTCTGAAATTCCAGTGTTACCAAGCTCACAATGCAAAACTTACAATATGACAGAGTGCTCCCAAAATAAAATAATCAGGTAACAGAACGAAAATACAAGAAAGTCAACTGTATTTCACTTGTGTACCATGTCATGTACATCTTAACGTTTGTTCTTTACAACCTAAGCTCATGTTGGACATTCTTAGATATGTAAAAGGTGTCTGAACTTATGTTCAAAATAAAAAGTTAAATGGGGAGAAAAAGAAAGATTTACCTTGCATTGAAGCTCATTGATTTGTTTAGGAAATAAACCACTGAGCCATTTCAAGGATCCAACGCGAAATAACCGTCTTTTCTTGTCAACAGAGAAATAATTTCTTGATACATAGACAACATTATTTTTAATATCCTTCTCCACAACATACCTACAAAGTAAGGAAGATATCTAATTAGTTCATTTAAAGATATATGAAAAAGATTGACACATTCGGATTGATGTGACTAATTGCTCAAGAAGTCCTAAATGTCATGAAGGCCAGGACCATAAGATGACAAAGCAAGCATTTTGCTATCTGTTTACTGTGGATTATTGCAACTATCATCTTGTTGAAGATCAAGTATCCATGAGCGGTAGGCGGTTAATAACACCATAAAAACAGTTGAATATAAGATAATCAAATTGCTTAACCACTTGAGACCACAGATAGTACATATACTAAGAAAGAGCTCATAGCCGCATACCAGGGCCCTCCAGGAAGACGTAAACCTTGGCGCTGGCCAATAGTATAGAACCAAAAACCACGGTGGTTTCCAAGATAATCTCCATTCTCTGCTTCCAATATAATACCTTCTGATTCTCCAATGTGTCTAGCAACAAATTCACTGAATTTTATCTGAAATTCCAAATGGAACTGACACTAAGATCTTACGGGGAAAACTGAACTTTTACCAAAAATTAGAACAAATCTTAATCCTTTTGGAGAAGTGTGCAAAATCTAACAAAATTAAGAAAGTATATAGCTACAAGATGAGTCTATGGCTAAAACTTTTGTTGTGTAGGCCTTCTATGCAGAAGATGAAGTTTTGAATATAGAGCTGATCATGGTTATGAAATTACTTATATGACTGGTACTGGTGGATGGAAACTATGAACCTCTACATCTTTTATAACGTATTGCACTGGCAGATTAATATAAAATGGTCTTAAATATAGCAAAAACATTGTAAATCACTAAATCCCACCCACTTTTCATAGACAAGTTTGAACAATTACTGTCTGCCACAACTAATCCGGAAAACTCATACATTATTATTTAGCAAATGATACCCATGAATCATGGTTAAGAGGGCTAATGAACGGATTACAACTTACTAGCGGAATAGTTAAATGATTTAGTAAATAAATTATTTGAGTTACTCCATGAGAATGACATAGGTTTGCCAAACAACACCTCATACCAAAAAAACAAAAAATTCATGTAGCTTAGGAATGTGCTGGTAAAACTGACCTTGCCGAGAAAGCATATTCCTTGTGAATCCTTCCTGTCTTGGTTTGGTAGATTAAATGACTTAGCAAGCATGCGAACTTCATCCTGCATATATGTGATGAAAGATCAAGAGTAATTCAGCCTCAATGAAGAGTTGAACTTTTTCAAATGATCACGTCCCAGAAGGAAGGAGGGTGAAGACAGATTCACTCTCTACAATTTAATATTTGATTATAAAAAATATATATATCGTAAAGAAGATAAGTGCAAAGACAACAGCCTCACCTCACCTTTTGGATACATCCAAGTGGGAAAATAAGTCGTTTAAGCTGAGCCTGTGAGAGATGAGAAAGGAAGTAGGTTTGGTCCTTGACCTGAAACAGCACCACTGCAGACATAAGAAATCAGCCAAATTGACCCAACCGAATGAAAAAACTCGGGGACAAGGAACAAAACTTCCAAAATACATAAAAATTGAATATTAAAGTGGCATTTCAGAGGATGTCACTCATATGTTGTTTAATGTTACTGTTAGACAGAATAAGATATGAGCATTATGCCACAAATAGGCAGGAGATTTGAAGAGTCTTCCAATCCAAGTTTTCAATGGAAAGTGGTGGACATCACTTGCACAGCATGCTACACTCACAAACTTAGGGGTGTCAAATAGGAAGGTCTGGCTAAATTTAGGCCGGTCAAAAAGAGTTGAGTCAATAATTGGCTCATGATCTATCCTGTCCGAAATTCACTTGAATCAAGATGGATTGGACATTTGGCCAATTTGGGAAAAACGACGGATCATTGCCCAACCTGCCCAAGTCAAACCATTTTTTCATTTGTTTGTTTTTTCACCAAATCAAAAAAGTTTTTTCTTTGTTTACAGGAGAAATTCTGTGGAAGTGTACATATCAAACCAAAAAATATATTCCAATTACTTATATACCCTTGCAATGCTTCTGGTACGCATAGGAAAAAGTGCAAGATATAAAACTCTCAGTAAATCAGGAATTAAAGTGTGACAAATAAAACCACTTCTTCTGTATCAAAAGATGATGAACTCCTAGTTAACGTTCATTCTTGGAGCAGTATTGATACTACATATGAACCTTTAACAGAATAATATATTTGCTTTGGTTGTTTTATTTATCTGTTTTAAGCATAATTTGGAGATCTACAATAAAATTTCATTATGAGATAAATCTTAAGACGCTTCATCACATTTACTATATTTTTCAAGATAAGAACCAAATGTAAAATATCTCAAAAAACATACCAAACTTAACTGAAAGAATTACACAGACAGTCTTGAAAAATGTCAATCACAAGTTCAAAGAAGAAATCTTGGTTAAAAGCAACAGGGGCTAGGTGGGTTAGGAAGGTGTTAGATCAAACTTTGTATCCTCAACTGCTAAATGTCTGTCTCTTACAAAAAGAACTTTTGATGGGACCATAATGTTTAATTCCCAACCATGTATATCTGCCTAAGTCTATTCAATTTCACATATGTTCATCATTTTACCTACAGTGAAGCAAGACTCTTTCCCACCACTCTCATCTTCAAGATCTCCCCTTCTCAAGTGAACATATCAAACTTTACAAAAGAAAATAGGGTAAGAGGCACTAAGAAACATGTATGAATATTAAAAACACACCATATCTTTTGACAATTCCAAGATAGAAGGTTCGTCCAGCTGCGCAGTAGATGCATGGACAATCTTTGCATAATGTCCCGAAGCAACAAAGTCAAATTCCATTCCACTAATGGCATCCATAAAAGCACCTGAAAATAAAATTTTCACTATCAGGCTAACGAAATAAAGATTAGTGGATTGCTTTTCATATAAGATGACTGACCAAATTTTATTCTAGTATTACAAAGGACATCTGGATTTGGAGTCCTGCCACATTTGTACTCCTCAATGATATATGACACCTAAACATGGAAAACTTACTAATCAAAACAAACTAATATTATGACAGAGCTTTCATCAATAGCCCCCAGCTTATCTTTATATTGCATCACAAAAAGAAACCTTAGTATAAAACTCCAATCTAAGGTAAATAAAGTTCCATTCATGAGGCAAGGGCGCAAGGCTGGAAAATGTGTAATTAAAGCAGCTGAAAAGTAAGCAGAAACTTACCACATTATTCCAATATTCATCAGTCAAATGGACAACTTCCAATGGTACATCAACCTGAGAAGTCAGAAAACAAATGTTGTGGAAACTTAATTGGAAATATCAAACTAACTAATGCAAGGTAAAGCATGTCATGTCCGAAAATGCTTCCAATTGAATCCTATAAACTATTTGGTATGGCTAGTTTTTTCCCTTTTTCCACAGCCAGGCCAGGAAGTTGTATAAGCGTGTCCATTAACAATAGATTTAATTCTCCACTAGCCTTTAGAGCCCATGTGGATTGATTTGAAAAAAGTAGCTTTTAAAAAGTACTCCCTCCGTCCCAATTTATGTGGCACTTTTCGGATTTCGAGATTCAAACAAGTCTATCTTTGATTGTAAATTTTTCATGTCTTTCTTTTTTCTTTTATTTTTTGGTCAAACATATGTCTTTTAATTGTTTTGAATTGTCAATTCTTGTGACTTATAGCATTGTATATGTAGTTTACAAAATATAAATTTCATTTCAAAAAATTTGAAGATTCCACGCGCAAATTACCGGTCAAACTTAAACTGACTCTCGAAAAACGAAAAGTGCCACATAAATTGGGACAAAGGGAGTAACTTTATAAGGTCAAACTTAAATGACTTTTAAGTTAAAAAATAAAAAGTAGGGAGAGTCCTACTTTTGACTTTTAACTTATTTTAAGCCATTTTAAACTTATTTTAAGTTATTTTTAAATTTGTCACACACTCTCAAAAGCTAAAAAGCTAAAAATGACTTAAAAGTAGGTTTGACCAACTTTTAAGCCAATCCAAGCAGGCTCTTAATGTAACTAACAAGTCTTACAAATTTGATGGATCTATCCCCCACCCCACCCAAAAAAAAAATATCAATAATAAAAAGAAACCAACAAATAATGTAGTAAGTAACTAGCATTAAGCAGAAATTTAACCTAAATTAGTCAGAGCTATCACCACAGAGATGACACTATGTCTAACATGTATCAAATTCTCTTCCAGATCAATACATGAAAAGAGAAAATAACCAAGGAAAAGAGAGTGACCTGGTCACAAACAGCCTTCGCATATTTCAAGTCATCCTCCCATGGGCATTCAGACCAATAGTTCTCAAAGTCTTCCTAAAAAAGAAAAGGCAACACACTTGATAATTGTTTAACACTGCTTGAAACTAAAAAGATTTAGGGCTCATTTTGTTTAAGGTATAAGGCAAACCCACGCCGGTATAAATTTCTCATAGCTAAAATAGTGAGTCAGCAACACTAAATTCTCATAATTAATTTAATCTTTCATGACTTCTACAACATTTGACTAAGTACATCATTTGATTTCTGGTATTAAATTACGTATAACTAATTGGCATAATTTATCTGAGAATCAAGGTACAATTTAGTTTACGAAAGCTTGTCTTAGGAAAAATCTAACACTATCGCTAATAAAATATATTACTCCACTTATTTGATCTATCTATAGGGATAGAGAAGAAGGGAATAGTAGTAAACAACCCATATTCTTCAACTCTGCATGGCAACACGAAGACTAATTGATTTGGGGCAGTAGTAAAATTACGTACTTGAAACCAAATCTTGAGATAGAAAGCAGTGCAGGAATGTCCAGCAGCATGAAGTAGCCGAAGAGCCACGCTGCTATCAACACCACCACTAACCAAAACCGCCACTTTGAGAGGATTCTTGTGAGGCATCGAGCAAGATAAGTATGTGGGATTGATTTTTTCATCCCCATAGATCCTGATTGGGGATGAAACTGCAAGGGGTTTCAGCGAAAACAGTCGTCTTGCAGTAGTTGTAATCTTTCTTGGCTTAGAGAAAACCTGGATGAGGGGCTTTTGGAAAGGGTAAAGGGAGAACAAGTGCTTGAGAGAATGTGTATATTTAAAGGGAAGAGAAATTGTTGACATGGTTGCCCTTAGCATTTCTGTTTATTTGGGAGTGAGGTCTCTGAAATTATGGCTATGGAGTGTACTCCCTCCGTTCCATATTAGTAGTTTCTGTTTTGCACACCCCTGAAGATATAATAAGAAATATTATTTTACAAATTTACCCTTATCTCTCTTCATAAATATGGCTAAACAAATTTTATAGGTATTTAAACAATAATAACATCAACCAATAATCAGTTGCGTATAGTATCTTTACTTTTTTGGTGTAAGCAGTTGTGTATAGTATCTTTACTTTTTTGGTGTAAACAGTTGTGTATAGTAGATACAGATCAGATTGTAGATTTGTTAGGAAGATTGTAATTGGAAACTTTTTGGTGGTGGCTAGCATGCCCTTAATGCTGAAGAATACAATCTTACCAGTTTCAAAAAAAGAAAAAACATCAACCAATAATCACTTGTTTGAACTCTTCAAATTTATAGTTTTATGTTATGTCACTATAATCAAACTTGATTGCTTTCAGAAACAACTAATTTTAAGGCAAAAATGTGAAAAAATTAATTAACCATCTTTTTTGTAAAAATGGCAAGTACTTTGGGACAAATATTTATACTAATTTTGACAACTAATATGGGAAAAGGGAGCAGTATTTTTACCAGACATGAAGCCTTTAAGTTTACAACAAACATTTGACAGTTATGTTATTATATATATTGGGAGGCTGACAGCTTAGTAAGATGTTAGTCGTGTATTTTTTTTTTGAGAAAAGTAACAATTAGTCTATATTTATCCACAGGTATACTACCTCAAAAGTGTAGTTCCACTCCAAAAGTGTTGTAATTACATAGGATCCTATATCTACCAAGTTACAGCGAGTCTATAGTTGTGTTGATTACTACTGAGCTATTTAAGACTACTTGTTTACACCAAAAATTATACAGAGCTAAACAATTAAGCTTAAATCTTTGTATGTTGCTCTGCTTTCCTTCAAAACATCTCTGGTTCCTCTCTATCCATAATGTCCACCATATACATGATGGGACAATCTTCCATCTCTCCTCCTTTCTTCCTGCATTTCCATCCCTATTCCGGCACTTCAAAACCTCTTTGATCCTTCCTGGTTTCACCCATTTGATCTCTCTCATATTGGTGAACATTTGCCACAGCTGGTTTGTCCACTTGCAGTGTAAAAAGAGATAATTAACTGTCTCTCCTTGCTCTTCACACAAACAACACCTGGAACACAGGTGAAAACCTCTTTTGTTCAAGTTCTCATGTGTCAAAACTGCCTCCTTATCTAACAACCAAGTAAAACAGTTTACGTTATAGGGTATCTTAGTTTACCATATCATCTTCCAAGCCCATTCTACTTCCTCAATGCCAACTGTGTTGAGATCTTCATGGGTATCTTAGTCGTGTATTTCCAATACATTATCTTGGATTTTCTTGTAAGATAATTTATTTACTAATATAAGAACTTGAGTAGTTTAATTCAACATCTTAATATTTTATTTACTAATATTAGGATTTGAGTAGTTTAATTTAAGGTCTAAATACTTCTAACGTTAAGAAAGAAGAAAATATTTTTTTAACTTCAACATTTTTCAAGTAACATTAAGATCTTGATCCACTATCAAGTTCTTTTGGAAATAGGGGTGGACATTGTTGGTCAGGCTCGGTTTAAGAAATTTCGGTTCGGTTTAATCAATTTTTCATTTGGTGCACCAATAACTAAAACTAAATTACTTTGGTTTTTTCTAATTCGGTTCAGGCCAACCATCTTGGGCTTTTTATTTGGCTATGTTCTTCTGATTCTCTCAAGGGTTTTTTTTTCTCTTTCTATATACACGTTGATTGAATGCTTCTTATCTTGTCCCTCCTACTTAGGATGAAGTTGTCATCTTTTAGTTTTCACTTTTGTTTTCTTCAGCTGCAGAAGCCAAAAAGAACATAGCAGCTGTTCGAAAATAAAGCTGTAGCAGGTGTGCAAAACTCAGTTGTAGGAGCCAGGCAGAACATAGCTGCTGTGCAAAATTCAGTTGTAGCAGCCAAGAAAAACAAAGTAGCTGTGCAACATTCAGCTGCAGCAGCCAAGAACATAGCATCTGTGCAAAACTATGCAATTACCAATATGCAGCAAATAGTAAAAACTACTTGACAATCAAGCTTGAAAGAACCAAAATGCATATCACAACTCCAAAAAACTCTAGCAGCAATAGCTAAACAAAGAAAAGCTTCATACATGATGTACCTAAAAAGCTAATTTTTCTAAGGACTCAAAAGACTATATCTTTATCACAAATGGATCTAAAACTTCTAATAAATACAGGACATCGACAGATGACAAGCAGGAATCGAATTCATGGTTTCAAGCCTTCAANGTAGCAGCCAAGAAAAACAAAGTAGCTGTGCAACATTCAGCTGCAGCAGCCAAGAACATAGCATCTGTGCAAAACTATGCAATTACCAATATGCAGCAAATAGTAAAAACTACTTGACAATCAAGCTTGAAAGAACCAAAATGCATATCACAACTCCAAAAAACTCTAGCAGTAATAGCTAAACAAAGAAAAGCTTCATGCACGATGTACCTAAAAAGCTAATTTTTCTAAGGACTCAAAAGACAATATCTTTATCACAAATGGATCTAAAACTTCTAATAAATACAGGACATCGACAGACGACAAGCAGGAATCGAATTCATGGTTTCAAGCCTTCAACCAGCAGAAAATTTCAATAGCGTTAACATGTAGTTCAAAAACTTCAAATACAGAGAAAATCATCGAAATTTCTTCTTCAACAAGCACAAATTAAGCTTCGAACTAGTCTCAATTCAATTAAGTTGAGTTCTTTTCAAGAAAATTTCAACATATTTAATATTTTTCTTAATCTTCAATTGATTCTTTTTAAAAATAAAAAAGAGGGCACTTACCTGACACGAGGAAGAACAGCGGCAGGCGGCAACCGGCGGCAGCAGACGCAAGGCGGAGGCACCGGCTCTGTCTCCCAGGCAATATCGAGTAATGTCTGGTAGACTATCTGAGGCATGCTCTTTTCATGTCAACCTTAATACTTATCTGTATAAGATTTTCAGTACAGTAAAAAATTGATTGGAAATTTTTGAAAAATAAAATAAAATAGAAGAACGAAGAAAGAGTTTCCATTTGCCCTCATTAATTTTCATTAAGATTAAATGTAATATATTATTTAAATAAGAAATGGTTAAGATGATTTGTTTTTCGACATTTGAATATGTATAATTTATATATTTATAAGCACAACTAATATACAATTCAAGTAAAAGTTAATAATTAAAAATTAAAAACTATTATTGAATAAAAAAAATGAAACATTAATGTTTGTTAGTGATGGTGGAGAAGGTTTGTTGTAGTATTAGTGGTGGTCATGATTTGTATTATTGGTTAATAATGATGATGGTTAAAGTTGTAAAAATAGGTGGTTGGTGTAACAGTAGTTGGTGGGATGGTGGTAATTGGTGGTGGTAGTAATAATGAAGTTGATTAATGTTAGTGGTTGACGGTGTTGATAGAGATGTTGAAGAACATGTGGTGGTAGTTGATAACAATGCTAGTTGTGATGATAGATGTGGTTAATAGTAGAGATTGACCGCATTAATGGTAGTAACTGATGAAATGGTGGTGGTGGTGGTGGTCGTGATAGTGATAGTGATAATAGTGGTGATAGACTGATAGCAGTAGATATAATTATAATGATAGAGATAGTAAGTGTGTTGGCGATTAATTATATGGTGATAGTCATGATTGACAATGATGACAGTTGTTGATGACGGTAATAGCGATGGTATCGTATTAGCGAAGATGTTTAGTGGTGGTGACTAGTAATTGTGGATGGAATGAGGTGGAAGTTATCTACATAAATATACTTATTAATGACACTATGTTCAATATCTTAATGGTTAGTCCTATTCAAACCAGATTAGTACTTAAATCTTAATGTACACAAATGCATTTAATGACCTAATGTTTAAATCATTCAGATATATTAAATGTAAACAAATAACGCTTTAGACTCATTGAACGGATGTGAATTTTAATTTGAAATCTTAGACCCCTAACAAATAAATACGATGTGTAATGTCAATGATTTAGTACACCCTTTGAGAAGATTTGTGGCAGAGTTTCATCTTTATAACACATGAGAATTATTGGGTGCTTGTGTTTTGCCGCTATTCTCCACGAAGGAGACAATTTCTCTTCTAGATCAATTGTAGTTGTACTAATGGGATATTTGTCCATACATAGCATCTAAGGGTACACATTATACAATTTATTCATACAATTCTCTTGTGAGCAAAGATGTTTATTTCAGAGAGCAATTATTTTCTTTCTAATTGATCAAAGAAAAGAGATTATATATTTTTTCGTTATATTGAAGATTGTTATTGCAGATTGGTCCCCTAGTTACTTTGAATCAATGATGTTTACATCATATGGTTATGTTCAATGCATTTTCGAAGCTAATGTGATTGAAGAAGTATATATGATATCGTGCGTCTCACGACTTTGTCAGTTAGGGGAGATATGTTCAAAAAAATTGATGACTGAACAAATTCTTTTATGGGACTCAAACAAGCCTCAAGATAATAGAACTTGAAGCTTGTTAGGGTACTGACCAATTCAAATTTCATGCAAGATCATTTCTACTACTTTTTGTTTATACGAAAAGTGGAAGACAAGATAGCAATCATCTTGATATATATGTTGATGATTTACTCATTATTGGAAATGATCATATGAAGCAAATACAACTTTGCAAGAAAATTTTAAAATTAAAGATTTGAATGATATGAAATGCTTCTTTTTTACATTAATATAACTAGATCACAAAAGAAAATATTGATGAACCAAAAAAATTACATTAAAACTGTTCACAAATTCGAGGTAGTAGGATTAAGATCAATGAGTATTTTCATAAAATGCAATGAGAAGCTAACCACAACGGAGCACAATAAATACGTGAAAGAATTGACTAGTGAAAAATTAGATGATTCAAAATTTAATTAAGAAACTCTTATATCTTAACATGACTGGATCATATATAACATTTATTTTACATGTGTTGAGCTAGTTTATGCAGTGTAACTTTCACATGGATGCAACTTATAGAATGATGTGATATGTAAGAATGAACTAGTATTGTTTTTTTTTTTTTAGCTTAGAAAAAGCATCACCATTAACTACATTTTTTTATGTAGACTGGCCAACTTATCCAAATTTTAAAAAATCAAATAACGATTATGTGATGAAACTAGACAACTTTTTAATCCTTTGAAAAGCAAGAAAATAAAGCATTGTCTCAAGAAGCTCTACAGATTTAGAGTACAAGATCATATTTAGAAATGTTGTGGCTAATATGTAAATGTAAGGAGCTAACCATTAACATCAAGGTCTAAGTGAAGGTGTGCAATGAAGTAAAACAACATTAATACAAATTGATGCAAATTTCATATTTCATGAAAAACAAAACAAATTGAATTAGATTTTCACTTTATTAAAGAAAAATACATGGTTTTACAATCAAGACAAAATATATAGTTCAATTGATCAAGAAACAGACTTATTTACTAAAGTATTAGGAAAGGCTCAACGCACCTATCTCCCAAACAAGCTAAAAGTGTTGATTTTATTTACAGTAACTAACTGAGGGAGAGTTCATTAAAAGACATGAGTTAGTGGTATATGATATTTATATAAATATGCGTAACAGTGAAGGTATTTCATCACTCACCTTCTGAGAATGAAACATTTCTTCCTAAGCTTTACATTGCGTTTTTCTCTTTATCCTCAAATTGTATCTCCATTGTTGTGTCTGGATTGAAGGTATTTCATCACTCACCTTCTGTATAACTTCGTTCATGAGCATATTCCACTTAGTATGTCCACATATTCATTTGAGCATCATTATCTTTATTACATTCATCTTTTGAACATGAATGTTGTTGACTAACCAACATTTCGTCCAATACAATAATGTTGATCTAATCACCATTCTGTAGAATTTGCTTTTATGTCCATGCGACATATTTTATTGCATGGTATTCGGATGCGATCCTCCATTTCATCACCCTACTACAATACAATGTGCGACATCATCAATAAATCTTTTCACCTTCAGACCATCTCCAACCCACCTCTATTTAATTTTACTCTCCATTCACTATATTTGGAGAGTTAAATAGAGAATGGACACTCCAACCCACCTCCATATCACTCTCTATTCTTCATATTTAGAGAGAGGTGAATAATAGTTCTCCAAATTTGGAAAACTACTATTCACACTCTCTATTTTACTTTTTGAACATTTTATTATTATTTCTATTACTTTCTAATTAACATATTATTTTACATATAATGTCATTAATTATATTTTTAGTGAGGATGATTGAAAATTTATCTTCTCTTTTGTTCCTTTCTGTAGATTTTTTCATATACTTTTTGGGAAAATTTCTTGTGGGTTGTGGTATATTTGATAGCACACAACAACAAATATGTGATAACTAATACAGTACTGATGATAAAGTTTGTGAAAAAACCAAACAGGTTGCTCTCTTGCTTACCACAATTAATATATTATTTTGATTGTTTTTTTATGTCATTGCACTCTTCATAAAATATTAGTATAAGCACAATTAGTCCACTTCTTTTGTCGCAAGTTGAGTAATTTGTCATATTTCTTTGTCTCTTCTTTTTGGGCATAATAAGAGATCAAGTTTTCTTGAAATAAACAAATGTCCAGAATACACTAAAACAAAAAAAAAATTATCGCCAATAAATATGCACATTAACGAAGAGTGTTAGAGCCTTTACCGACATTTATTAATTGTCATTAGATTCAATGTTGCTATAAACTTAAGGGACATTTATAGAGAGTATCAATTGCATTCTGAAAATACATATTTAGCAACAATTAAGCTATTAATTGTCATTAAAGATCATTTTTACTGTAGTGATAACTCTTTATTTTGATAAAAAAAATTGTTTTTTTTTTTATAAAGAAGTAAGAACTCTTTGTTTTAGATTATTTCAATTAAATTTGTGAACTGTAAACTTGGATACAGCCCGATAGATTATCTTTTTGAAAAATATGTTAAGCAATTTGCCTTTTTCTTTTTTATTGTTAGGAAAGTAAGGTTGTCTTTATTATTATTTGTGGATATTTGTGAGTTCGAGTGCTTACAAAATTATGTTGTCAGATTTTAATATGTTATGTGTCAAAATTTTGATTTAGAATATCCAATTGTGAACAGTTCCATTGAAACCAAATAAGTTGGGACCAGTAATATGAAACCTAAGCAATAGTAATGACTACTCTGAGACAATAAGGGAACATTTAAGATACTAACAATTTTAAGGTCATTTTTAACATATACATGATACGTCATACTTTAATAAAAACATATTGATGGAGAAGGTCTTCCATTTAAGTTTAGTTAATTATGTTCTTGTATGGACGTGGTGTTCCACTTTACTTGGGAGTGTTGTTGTTCGAGACTTTTTGGTCTCTTCCTTAAATGTTGTTCTTTATAACTTTTTGAAATTTAGCAAATTTCATTACTTCTGACCAACTATTTCTATGAAGATTTTCTTAGACNGTGGTGTTCCACTTTACTTGGGAGAGTTGTTGTTCGAGACTTTTTGGTCTCTTCCTTAAATGTTGTTCTTTATAACTTTTTGAAATTTAGCAAATTTCATTACTTCTGACCAATTATTTATATGGAGATTTTCTTAGACTTATTTTTTATAGTTAAAAAATCTCTCTATGACTCCTAATTTTTCTATAACAAAAACAAAATTAAAAAATATAGCATTTAAGATTTCGGAGGAACACTTTGCCTTAACATAAAATGTTCTTGACAATATAGTGTATATATCAAAAATATGAATATTATCGAAAGATCATATTTAAGCTTAATAAAATAGTTTAATCGTAATTTACCTAGTATTAATAAAATTGTAATCTGAAATTATTATTTCGAAGTTCTTTTTTAAAAATAATTATTAAAGCAAATCTCACAAGTTTTCATTTTTCACGTGAAGGCTTACAGATATACCATACCCTTTGTCTTCAACCGAGCCTCGAACTGTCTCGCGTCTCAAAGTGGAAGAACCCCATTGGTCAGTTTCGTAGTTTGAAAGCGATCCAATGGGACTCTAGACATAAATCTACAATTCCATTTTCTCTCATATAGTATAATTTATTGATAAGAGAACCCCAATCGACCAATTTCTTGATGGGGTTCTGCTCTAATCAATTTTGTTAATCATTGATCCGAGGCTTTAGTTCTTCAGCAAGATTGAGTTTTTGGTGATTTGGGGTTCTGAAATTTCTAATGTGGATGAATTGAGAAAAAAGAGCTGATAATGGGAAGTTTTCTTTATGGTTTTGTGCTGCCATTTCTGCTCTTATCAGGTAAAGATTTGAACTTTATCCTCTTTACTAAGTATTTGTTTAAGATTCTTGGCAAAGTACCTTAGTGTTGTGTTACTCATATTACGTTGACCCAACACTGTTTCATACTTCATAGTCTTGAGGTAATATTAATATAGTGTTTTCCAGATGAGTTATCTCAATCATTAGTTGGAAGATACTGACTTTGGAAGACTGTGATCTACCACCCAGAAATATTTAACAGTATCTGAAGTACAGTTACCCTTAGGCTTGTGAAATTTTAAGTTTACCAGTCTGTCTGTTTGTGGTTTGGAAGTTTAAATTACTTGAGCAGTATTAGAGCATACTGTGTAGAACTTTCAAGATAATGTGTAACTTTTGCAGTAAGAAGTTACTAAAGGGTTTACTTGGGCAGGGGTAGACTGTAAGTAGCCTTACCTGTGCTTTCTTCAAAGAGGCTATTCCCATGTCTCAAACCCGTTGCTTATAGACCACCAAAGGAGCAACCTTCTGTTGCCCCACAGCTCGCTTTCTTAGAAAAGAAGCTATTGAATCTTGAACATGTTAACATGTATTGCTCAAAAAGTGATGAATAAGATTTACAGACGCTCTCCTTAGTAATAAAAAAGTTAGGATCTTTCATAAGATCCTACTCAATTGGTCACCCTAGAGCATTATAATTCTCCTAAATCCTGAATTTTAAGGCCTCAAGTTCTGAATTATTGGGCATATTGATCAAATTAGATGTGTTTCTTTTTGAATGGCATTGATCACACTTGATGTATCACAAGCATAGCCCTTGTAGAGAGTAAGCAGTTCTTAGGTTGCCAAAAAAAGAGTAAGCAGTTCTTAAGTTCTACTACTCTAAGAACTTAGCAAGATAATTTGGAACCTTGTCTTGGAACTCCATAAGAAATTGAGGCTACTATAGTTAATTCATGAATTTTGATGTGTTAAAAATATTTATGAGTGGCACTTTGTTTATCCACAAGCTAGTTCTATGAACCATGGACCACATACCTAGCAAACTATCATAGTAAGTGCCTCATCATGAACATTTATATACCCTCAGGTGCTTTAAATCATGTAGGAGTTAACCAATGTTCGGTACATATATAATATATTCAATACTCTGGAAATTTTTAGCCTACTCAATTCTTAAGAGCCTATAAGTAGGACTTCTGTGCAGTGTATAAAGTATAGACACATTGGTAGTTTCTATTCATAGATATTCTATGGTTTCAACCAATATGGAATAAGTATCTATTGGTATTTTGATCTTCAGAGGTTGTAGACTTCTATTGTGATATGGTGCAAGTACAGTGACTGCCTGATGCCTTTCTCAGTGGTGGTGCCTCACTGTCTTGTAAATAGCTGGAATAGCTAAAAGAATTGCAAATATAGGCCTTCACTTAATTTTATATGCGTATATGTATTCCTATGCATATGGGTGTTTGGTGCAACTATGTATCCTATCCGAGTCTGAGTTTACCATCAGTCTCGCACACTTTTTTTCCATGATACCCTGCATGAATAAAAAATATCCCCTTTCTCGTTTAGTAAACCATGGGGAGCCTCAAATAGTTCTTTAGAACTTGAGTAAAGAATAATAAACCTTTCTATTTTGGGTATTTCTAGAGTTTGTTTGATACTCCCTCCGTCCCTATTTAGTTGTTCATATTTCNACCATCAGTATCGCACACTTTTTTTCCATGATACCCTGCATGAATAAAAAATATCCCCTTTCTCGTTTAGTAAAGCATGGGGAGCCTCAAATAGTTCTTTAGAACTTGAGTAAGGAATAATAAACCTTTCTATTTTGGGTATTTCTAGAGTTTGTTTGATATAACTTGGACTTTGCGTAGCTACCAAAAACAAGTTGGATGCAAACTTTAATCTATCATTTGCAATTTCAGTCTCTTCCAAAAGATTGAGATTTGGAGCAAAAATCTCAATCTTTTGAAAGACTAAACTGCACAAAAGAAAAAAAATGATGGATAAAGTGCACATCCTAGTTTTCAGAATGCCCTCTTACATTTGGTATGTTTTAGTGCATAATTTAGAAAATGAATTGCATAATGAGAAAATCTGTTTCGTAAATGATGTACATTCCATGTTAGATAGATTTGGGGCTTTACATAGTTTGTAACATTACGCACTGTCTTACTGCTGTTATACCATTTATAAAATATCACTGCTTATCAAAAAGAAAGAAAGTTACCAGTTTTTTTTTTTAAAAAGAAAGAAAGAAGAGAAAACCTATTTCTTAACGTTTTTTGTTTCTCTTTCTGTCTCGGTGATACCTATCGTATGCAGAATGTTGTGCCTAAAATTTTGTAAGAGAAGAATTTTGTTTTCTATCTGTTGTTGTGGCCATAGATTCGTTTACATGCACTTCTCCATTAAAAATTGCCAGAAATGATGCTGCCTCACGCGTGGAATTTTTCCAGGGACTAGGGAATATTTCTTTCTTATCCACATAACAGTGTCTTGTCATTCTCTTGAGGTGTTTGTTCCTTTTCTAGATTAATAATTCTGGGGATAACTTGTAGCAGTACTGGTTTGTTTTACCTGTACCCAAGAATTTAGGGGATAACTCTTGTAGTAGTACTGGTTTGTTTTACCTGTACCCAAGAAAAATGGTTGTCGTTGTCTAAAAATTTGTGGTTGATACCTTAAGAGATCTTGGGCTTCAATCGAGAATTCTTCTCAGGCTAACCTTGATTTGGGAAAAGAAGAAAAAGAATTTGGAAGTTTAAGGTTCTTTACTTATTTATTTTCTGTAGGTGGTGTTGATTTCTATGGGTAAAGTCATATGGTTATTGTGGAAAGATTGCATTTGTCTATTTTCTTTGTCTTTGCACCAGTTTGTAGGTTAGTGGCGATGATTTTTGAAGCTGTTAAACAAGGTAGACCTAAATTAGGATATTGTCTCAAAAGATCTCAATCTCTTATAATCGATGTAGGCTTAGTAAAAAATGATAACAGAATCGATGGAAAAATAGATCCATATAAATGAAAGCAGCTAGTTGGGATTATGATTCGTGATGGTAACATTGGATCCATGGTTACTACCTGCTAAGGAAAGTTTTTTGACTTTTAAATATGTGTTGTCAAATATAAAATGTAGAGCTCTCTTAGTGGTAGAGAATCCCAAATTATTGAATATTGGAACGAAATTGGTCCAAATGGAGTGAAATGAATAGTGAGGATTCATGCTCGGACTCCAAACTACTTTGGAATTGGGACATAATTGTTGCTGTTGTAGTATCTCATTCTATGCTTGACATTTTCTATTCTATTTTTCCTTTGGCATTAAAGTTATGTCAAATTAATAGCTGTGTATTCGTGATTTAGTAAAAATGTAAGGAAGTTTGGATAGGAACAAGGTCATAAGATATAATGATATTAAAGCTTGTGAATACAAGGAGAAGTTGCACATCTGATTTTCACCACCAAGGATCAAGATAAGAAGTAAGAGAGATTGGGCAAGGGAATTGTCTACTATGATTAAATATGAGAAATGGTTTGAAAAGAGAGGTATCCTAAATATAGTTCAAACACAGTCTTGGGCCTGTGGGTTGTTTTCTGTTTCTGCTTTTCATTAATAAGCAAAATAATGTCTTTGACAAAAGTTGGGTGAGACCCATTTTCTTTTAATCAAGTAAAAGATTTCATTGATAAAAACAAGGACAACTTGCCTGTCTACAAGTGGTATACCAAAAAGAGGAGAAACCTACAAAATATGGTTCTCTCTAGAAGACACCCAATCCTCTACACAAGCAGGAACTACATGGGTGCACCAAAAGAAAATAAGGGATCAGAGAATACTCCTAAATTGAGCAAAGCCCATCTCCACCCCCTCAAAAGGTCTCATATTTTTCTCTCTTCAAATGACTCACATTAACGCAAGAGGAGTAACATTCCAAGCGTTGTGCCTTTTTATTCTAGTTCCACTCTTCCAGCTGAACATCAACTTCTTCTCGGATCTTGGCATGACCCAAGAAATACCAAACCATCTAAAGATACCGTCCCATAAACTCGTGACTAATTTGCAATGTGACAAAATATGGTCCACTTCCTCAATCACCTCCTTACAAAGGAAACACCAACTCATGTAGACAACCATTCATTTCTAAGGTTCTCCCGCCATCAAAATCACCCCTCTAGTAGCTAACCACGTGAAAAAGCACACCTTACTCGGCACCGTGTGTATCCAGATGGAGACATATGGAAACCTTTCCTCTTCCCTAACCTGAAGCTTCTCAAAAAAGACCTTTTTTTTTGATAAAGGTAAAGTTGTATTCTTCAGCATTAGGGTATGCTGACTACCTCCAAAAAGTTACAAGCTATTTCCATAATTACATAGATCCTAAGAAATCTACCAACTGTTCTACTTCTTCTATACAATTTTCTTTACACCAAAAATACAACATGTTAATGCAATTTTCTTTAACCTTCTGAATAGTGTTAGTAATATTCTCATGTCACCTGAGGTTTCTTTCTCTCCAAATTGCCCACCAGACACAAGTGAGTACTATAGACCACTATTTTTTTTGGGTCTCGCTCCCCCCCTCCTCATCCAACAGCAATATGTTTTGGTATCACCCAGGGCTCTTGAGAAATGCTGAGAACCATATGCCACACCTGAACAGTAATCCTACAGTGTAGGAATAAGTGGTTGTTAGTTTCCTCCTTCTCATGACAAAAACATCTGGAGACAATCTGGAAGCCTCTTCTCTTGAGTTTTTCCTGAGTGAGACATGCCCTTTTGGAGACCAACCAGGTGAAGCATTTCACCTTGGTTGGGGTGTTGCACTTCCACATTTGTTTCCATGGACCTAGAATTCCCTCTGAGTGAGTCATAATCTCTCTTAAAAAGAATCAACTATACAAGAAAAGACTTACAAACCAACTATGCAAGAATCAAGCTTCTTCACTGATTATTCTATTAGTTGAGGACCTAAGTTGCATGGACTCTTTATTTTCGATGCCGCTGTCGACATGGGTGTGGGTGTGAGATCCATACCGGATTTACAGGACTCACGGTCGACATGGGTGTGGGTGTGAGATCCATACCAGATTTTCGGGACTCATGGTTGAATGTACGATGAACTCAAGAAGTCTACCATTACCTTTATATCATTTGCAATAGCCGTGCTACTTGTTACACCAAAAAAAAAAGTAAGTAGATGCATATGTAATTAATAATAATTTCCGATTCAAACTTGCTCTCAACAATTTGTGCATTCCTTTCTTCTAAATAGTCAACCATAATTAAGGCATATTTTTAGAACTCTATTTTTAATTTGAATTATTTTTAGCTGAATTCCCATAGCCATATCCATACTTGGATCCATACCTTCGGATCTTAAAATTAGATCGTGAAGTATTTGACCTCCACACCAGTATCGGACCCTGACACACAAACTTAGTTGAGGAGTACTGGTCCTCCCAATTGTGACTCTCTACTATTCCCCTATAAAGATATTTTCTCTGTTATAAAATTACTTCATTATTGTCTTCAATTCCATAATGATAAATCTGACACAATATAGAGAAAAGTCCAATGTACAGATTAGAAAACTGTCAATATTTGTAATTGTGATTTAACACAGGTCCCTTTCGTGGGCATTTTTCTATAGCTACCCGAACAGAAGTTTTTTCTTTTATGCCTGAACTTACCTTATTTTTTCCGTTTTCATGCAGCTGGTTTACTGAATTGGAGTTTGATTTCTCTTGTCAATTTGGTGTCTTCTCTTCTTTTGCGATTCACGGCACCAAAAAGAGGTAAAGATGCTTTTGGTAGATTCACTTTCCTATTTTTAGCTTTGATCAAGGATGTATTTCAAAGATGAATTTCCTGTCTTCAGGCTATCTCTATTTCTTTGGGTTGTTGTTCAGCGTATTTTGACAAAATCTAGATTAGTCTTTATGTTTCACTTTCTGTACAAGCATGACCCCCTTTGAAGGATGGACCAATTAGATCATGGTACAGAAGTGTCTAACAAGCAAACCAAGTATTTCCATGTGCATTTGTTATTTGAATCATCATATCATATCATACTAAAAGTGGGAAGAATTTTAGGCAAAAGTTAGATTACTGTTTACCCCTACATTAAATTTAAATGTTATAAATTATTTATAAAATTAAATATAAAATTATAAATCATCATATTAGTACATGAATCAACCACCATAAAGTCTCTTGAATATGTATTCTTTGTATTAATTTCATGTTGGAGTAAATTCATGAATTTTTTATTTTGTTCATCTTCCAATTGAAAATATGAATGGTTATGTTTACCCTTCACAAAAAGAAAAAAACCATACAAACCAATATTATATTCTTTTATATGTATATATATATATATATATATATATATATTTGTATTAATGTGAAGTATGTTACATAAATTTATTACCACTAACTCTCCATTATGTGAATATATGTAACTCCCACTAATTATATTTATCATGATTTTTAATACACCTCTCATACTCATCCATGATCTCAAACGGATTAATGCATATTGATGACAACTCTGTGTTCCTCAATCCTATCCTATAAATAGTGACATTTGACATAATATTATACACACTTAAAACAGTTGGAAAAAAAAAGGAGAAAATCTCTATGCTCTCTTCTCATATCCCTTTTTATTTGTTTTGTTTAGTGTTTATGATTCTTGTTTGATGTTATTGTACAACTTTCTATTGTTTTGTCGTTATTATTATTGAGAATTTACAATAGTTTGTTGCTTTGTATACATTAGCCCCTAGTATGTGGTATTTTAGTGTCCTCATTTGAATTTTGTACAATAGTTAGTTATTTTTACTTTATGCACTTTTAGTCAATTTTATAATTAAGGATGTATTCTTTTTATTAGGAAGATATATGTACTTTCTATCGCAAAAATGATGGATTTTTTTTAGTAAATACCAATAGATTTGAAGAGGATAAAATATGTCATTTGCAATACAAAATTTACATGAAATATTTTGGAATAAACGTGCAACACACGTTTTCAGAACTAGAACATCAAAAAAACACTAAAGATATGAAATGCTCTCTCTCTTTCGCTCTTCCTGTGCCCCCACTCTCTCCCCGTTTTATGCATATCTTATATAACTCACATATGCTTTTAATTTTTGTAGGATTCCATTTCAAAGGGAGAGTTCTGTTGTGGTTTGTTTTTCTATTTTCAGTTCTCGCTATTCTTCTGGAAGTGGTTTTTCTTATTGTATGGGCTATTTTGGGTCCGGAATGGGAGTTAGCTGATGCATGGTGGATGAAACTTATTGGATTGATGAAGTGAGATTTCATCTTGTCTTCTATCCATCCTTCTATTTCTGCTCTAGTGTTATTTACTCGTTCTTCCTTTGTGAAATTCTTGTAATATTTTGGGTAGGGGCATTTAAAGTACATTGTCATATATGCTTTTGCAGACTGAAGTCATGGAGGTCCCCCTTAGTTATTTATCTCTTGGTTCTGCAACTATTAGCTGCTGGTGTTGCTTTATTTGAAATCAATGGCAACAGATTTCGCTTGGGTCAGCTGCAAGATCCCCGCTGGGAGCATTTCTTATCGGTTCTGGAACATATTGGTTAGTTCAAGTCAACTATAAGTCCACCTGATTGAATGCTAATGATCTTTTCACAAGTTGAACAAAAAAATCGCAAACTTTTCTGCATGCATTAGTAACTTGAAAGTTGAATATGTATAATTCTTTTGATAAGGTAATTTTATTTATTAATAATGGAAATCTTCCTTAGATGACCTGTATACCGAAGTGATAATCTACAACATAATATGATGCCTTACGAATGACACCAAATTTTGTGTATACACTAGAACCTCATGGTGTACCAAAAGAAACTAGGAACAAGAGGCTAATCCTTAAATGCATACAATTATTGTCTATCCCATTTCTTTCTTTCCACAGGACCCACATGAGTGCTAGTGGGACAACACCCCAAGGTTTGCGACTCTTCTTCCATCTGAATTTTCAACTGGAGAACACCTCCTCATTGTGCCAGGCATTATCCCTGGCATCTCAAATCATCTCAAACCTCACACCACAAGTGATTTTCCATTGGATACAGTAGTAGAGTGTGACTTTCATTTTCAACTGAATGCTCTTCTACCCTGTTTTTAAAAATAGCTCTCCTACCTACCAACCAATCTAAATGCATACCTTTCTTG
>NC_064288.1:2534038-2572145 GCF_019186545.1 Solanum stenotomum | reverse complement strand
GTGCATACAAATCATATGTACCTAGCTTGTTACAGATGTAATTAATACGAGGACATGTGAGGGACTTGGTGAAGATATCTGCAAGCTGATCATTTGCCTTCACAAATTTCGTAACAATATCTCCCGAGAGTATCTTTTCTCTAACAAAGTGACAGTCAATCTCAATGTGCTTAGTCCTTTCATGAAACACTAGATTTGATGCGATATGAAGAGCTGCTTGATTATCACACACAAGTTCCATCTAATCAATTTTGCCAAATTTTAGTTCTCCCAACAACTGTTTGATCCAAACTAGCTCACAAGTTGCTGTCGCCATTGCTCGATATTCTGATTCTGCACTAGATCGAGCAACCACATTCTGTTTCTTACTCTTCCACGACACCAAATTACCTCCTACTAAAATACAATATCCGGATGTCGAACGTCTGTCAGAGGGTGATTCTGCCCAATTAGCGTTTGTATATCTAATGATATGCTCATGGCCTTGATCCTCAAAGAGTAGTCCTTTGCCGGGAGCTGACTTTATATATCGCAGAATACGAACAACTGCTTCCCAATGGCCATCACAAGGGGAAGTCATAAACTGACTTACACCACTCACAGGAAAAGAGAAGGAAAAGAGATGTCAGGTTTAGTCACTGTGAGATAATTCAACTTTCCAACAAGCCGTCTATACCTTTCAGGATTACTAAGTGGCTTCCCCTGTCCTGGAAGGAGCTTAACATTCGGATCCATAGGAGTGTCAATAGGTCTACATCCCATCATTCCTGTCTCCTCAAGAATGTCTAAGGCATACTTGCGTTGAGAAATAACAATACCTGATCTAGACTAAGCAACCTCAATACCTAGAAAATACTTCAATCTGCCAAGATCTTTAGTCTGGAAATGCTTAAAGAGATGTTGCTTCAAATTGGTGATACCATCTTGATCATTATCGGTGATAACAATATCATCAACGTAAACAACCAAATAGATACATCGACTTGGTGCAGAATGTCGATAAAACACAAAGTGATCAACTCCACTACGAGTTATGCCAAACTCTTGAATTGCTGTGCTGAACTTCCCAAATCAAGCTCGAGGAGACTGTTTCAGACCATAGAGTGACCTATGCAATCGACATACAAGGCTACTAGACTCCCCCTGAGCAACAAAACCAGGTGGTTGCTCCATATAGACTTCTTCCTCAAGATCACCATGCAGAAAAACATTCTTAATGTCCAACTGATGAAGAGGCCAATGACGAATGGCAGCCATAGATAGAAAAAGATGAACAAATGCTATTTTAGCAACAGGAGCGAAAGTGTCACTATAATCTACCCCAAATATCTGAGTATACCCTTTGGCAACAAGGCGAGCCTTAAGTCGATCAACCTGACCGTCTGGACCAATTTTGACTACATAAACCCAATGACAACCAACAATAGATTTACCTATAGGAAGGGAGACAAGCTCCCAAGTACCACTCTTATGTAAAGCAGACATCTCATCAACCATAGCCTGCCTCCATCCAGAATGAGAAAGTGCTTCACCTGTAGTCTTAGGAATGGAAATAGAGGACAAAGACGACACAAAGGCATAATGGGTGATGATAACTTAAGAAGGTATAATGTGGGTTAGTATTTTGAGTGGATTGTATACCGTTTTGAAGTGCAAGCGGTTGGCTAGGAGGAGGCAAGTCCGCAGTAGGAGCAGGGTCCGGCGCATGACATGAATCATTTGGGACTAGGGTTGGACGTGGACGACGATGATAAGTTAGTAGTGGTGGCACTACAACTGGAGATGTAGAAGTAACCGTAGATTCCTCAAAGGTTGGCATAGGTAAAACCTGAGGTATGGGTAAGACCATAGATACATCAGGATGATAGAAGATGTATAGTAAGGCTGAGACTCAAAAAATGTAACATCAGCGGACATAAGGTATTGATGAAGATCATGTGAATAACAACGATATCCTTTTTGGACTCAAGAGTAACCAAGAAAGACATATTTGAGGGCACGAAGAGCTAATTTATCTTTTCCTGGGGCTAAGTTATGAATAAAACATGTGTTCCCAAAGACCATAGGGGGGATAGGATAGAGATGTGACTGAGGAAACAGTATGGAATGTGGAACCTGATTCTGAATAGAAGAAGAGGGCATTCTATTTATCAAATAACAAGACGTAAGAACTGTATCTCCCTAAAAACGCAGCGGAACATTGGATTCAAGGAGAAGAGTACGAGCGGTCTTAATAAGATGCCGATTTTTTCTTTCAGCTACACCGTTTGTTGAGGGGTGTATGGACAAGTAGTCTGGTGAATAATGCCTTGGTGAGTCATAAACTCCTGAAATTGGGAGGATAAGTATTCTAAGGCATTATCACTACGAAAAGTACGAATAGAAACACCAAACTGATTTTGTATTTCAGCAAAGAAACTTTTGAAAATAGAAAATAACTCAGAACGATCTTTCATTAAGAAAACCCAAGTACATTTTGAATAATCATCAATGAAACTAACAAAATAACGAAATCCTAAGGTGGAACTGACTCTACTAGGACCCCAAATATCTGAATGAACTAATGAAAAAATAGACTCTGAACGACCCTCAGTACTACGAGAAAACGTAGCACGAGTGTGTTTCCCAAGTTGACACGACTCACAATCTAATGTGGATAAACTAGACAAACTAGGCACCATCTTTTGCAGTTTGGATAGACTCGGATGTCCCAAACGTTTGTGAATTAGATCTGGGGAATCTGTAACGGAGCATGCTGCTAAGGAGTTTGAAGAGGTAAGATAGTAAAGGCCTTGTGATTCATGTCCTGTTCCAATCATCTGTCCCGTACTGCGGTCCTGCATGAGAAAAAAATCATCGAAAAAAGTTATGCTACAATGTAGGGCTTTCGTCAAACGACTAACAGATGCTAGATTAAAAGGAGAACCAGGGACATAAAGAACAGAGTCTAGGGTGACAGAAGATAGGGGTTTGGCTTTTCCAACCCCTTTTGGTTTTGTTTGGATCCCATTGGCTAAAGTAATAGCTGGAAGAGATTGTGAATAAACAATATCGGATAAAAGTGATTTATTACCAGAGATATGATCAGAAGCCCCAGAGTCCATGACCCATGTTCCAAGAGTACTAGATTGCGACACACAAGCAAAAGAATTACCCGCAACAGAGACATCAGGTTGTGCAACCGAAACTACTTGTGGAGACGTTTGCTTATTTGCACGATACTGAAGGAACTCATCATATTCTGTCTGAGCAATATGAGCATTATTGGATGGTTGATTAGGTTGAGCACCATATGCTACTGGTGGAGATGTCTGTTTACTTGCGCGATTTCGAAGGAACTCATTATATTCCTTTAGAACAATAGGATCATAACTGGGTGGTGGACCATGCAAAATATAACATATGTCACGAGTGTGTCCAGGCTTATGACAATGACTACACTTGGATCGAGGTTTCCCAAAACGCCCTCCCCCTCGCTGATTCTCCATAGACTGATATGTACGCTTTTCAAAGGTTTGAGATGCGAGAATAGAGGAGTCAACACTGGGTGATAAAACTACTTTGTGATTGGGAGGTGCCGCAAGACGAAGGAGCCGAGAGAATAATTCATCGATTGTAGGAACTGTAGGGCTGATCACGCACAGAATCATGATCAGGAGGAAGTCCAGCAAGAGTAAGAACTAGAAACGATGTTTGTCTGTGTTCTTGTTGTTTTTCCACATTTGTAGTAACTGGCATCAACGTGTCGAATTCCTCCATGACTGCCTGTACCTGTCCCAAGTAAGTAGACATATCGGATTCTTGTTTCTTTAAGTTGGTCAATCGAGATATCACATCATAGAATCAAGATATGTCATTAGTGTATAAAGCAAGAGCCTTTTCCCAAACTGTATAACACGTCTGGAATGGGCGAAACAAGGGCATCAATGTGGAATCAATAGAACGCCATAAGAGACTACATAATTGAGCATCTACTTTCTCCCATTGTGCTTTGGCTTTTGCATCTTTCTCACTAGTCTTTGCCTTTACATCTACCACATAAGTCTTGTTCGTTAAATGATCTTGGACACCTTGACCCTTGCACCACAACTCAACCGAGGAAGCCCAAGATAAATAGTTTGAACTTCCCAACAAAAGTTCTAAAGTAATTATAGGGCTAGAACTTCCAATCCCCATATTTTTAGAACCAAAATGATCACACCCAAAAGACATTATGCTAAATTTGTCTTGGAAACAACCAAAAAAAAACTTGATTATTGAGATTTGATTGTCGGAAAATTCAAATCTCGAAGAAAAAGTTGTCGGAAACAGCCTGTAAATAGCCGAAACTCTAATTTCGGCGATCGGATCTGGTCAAAAACAGTATGGGCCTGGTTGAAATGGCTGGACAACCCCAACTGTCAAAAAATTTCTCAAACAATATGATCAGAAAATCCCTCATGCACCGGTGCGTGAGCCAGATCTCGCCAGAAACTACCACCTCCGATAGGCATGTGAGAGCGTGTGGGGTGTTGTTTTCCGGTGGTTCTGGCTGGGGTTTGGTCGCGGGAGTTTTCCGAGTCTCGTGGTGGTGTTGTTTTTCGCACAACACCCTCAGAAAGAAAAAAGAATAACAAAATCAGACCCAACAGTCACTGAAAATTGACATAGACATACGGTGATTTGTTTGTTCTCACCAATGCTCTGATACCATGTGAGAAATATATGAGAAAAATATTATTGAATTGTGTATCTAAATTGTTACATTGAGACCCTACTTATAGACACTACATTGGAATCCTTTTCCAACTAGGATTCCTATTCTTATTCCTATTCCTATTCTAAGTAGGAAATACTTATTTCTATTCTAACATCTTTCAAAAGGTACACCCAANAAATATATACGAAAAATATTATTGAATTGTGTATCTAAATAGTTACATTGAGACCCTATTTATAGACACTACATTGGAATCCTTTTCCAACTAGGATTCCTATTCTTATTCCTATTCCTATTCCTATTCCTATTTCTATTCTAAGTAGGAAATACTTATTTCTATTCTAACACTCCCCCTCAAGCTGGTGCATACAAATCATATGTACCTAGCTTGTTACAGATGTAATTAATACGAGGACATGTGAGGGACTTGGTGAAGATATCTGCAAGCTGATCATTTGACTTCACAAATTTCGTAACAATATCTCCCGAGAGTATCTTTTCTCTGACAAAGTGACAGTCAATCTCAATGTGCTTAGTCCTTTCATGAAACACTGGATTTGATGCGATATGAAGAGCCGCGTGATTATCACACACAAGTTCCATCTGATCAATTTTGCCAAATTTTAGTTCTCCCAACAACTGTTTGATCCAAACTAGCTCACAAGTTGTTGTCGCCATTGCTCGATAATCTGATTCTGCACTAGATCGAGCAACCACATTCTGTTTCTTACTCTTCCACGACACCAAATTACCTCCTACTAAAATACAATATTCGGATGTCGAACGTCTGTCAGAGGGTGATTCTGCCCAATCAGCGTTTGTATATCCAATGATATGCTCATGGCCTTGATCCTCAAAGAGTAGTCCTTTACCGGGACCTGACTTTATATATTGCAGAATACGAACAACTGCTTCCCAATGGCCATCACAAGGGGAAGTCATAAACTGACTTACAACACTCACAGGAAAAGAAATGTCAGGTCTAGTCACTGTGAGATAATTCAACTTTCCAACAAGCCGTCTATACCTTTCAGGATTACTAAGTGGCTCCCCCTGTCGTGGAAGGAGTTTAACATTCGGATCCATAGGAGTGTCAATAGGTCTACATCCCATCATTCCTGTCTCCTCAAGAATGTCTAAGGCATACTTGCGTTGAGAAATAACAATACCTGATCTAGACTAAGCAACCTCAATACCTAGAAAATACTTCAATCTGCCAAGGTCTTTAGTCTGGAAGTGCTTAAAGAGATGTTGCTTCAAATCGGTGATACCAGCTTGATCATTACCGGTGATAACAAAATCATCAACGGAAACAACCAAATAGATACATCGACTTGGTGCAGAATGTCGATAAAACACAGAGTGATCAGCTCCACTACGAGTCATGCCAAACTCCTGAATTGCTGTGCTGAACTTCCCAAACCAAGCTCGAGGAGACTGTTTCAGACCATAGAGTGACCTACGCAATCGACATACAAGGCTGCTAGACTCCCTCTGAGCAACAAAACGAGGTGGTTGCTCCATATAGACTTCTTCCTCAAGATCACCATGCAGAAAAACATTCTTAATGTCCAACTGATGAAGAGGCCGATGACGAATGGCAGCCATAGATAGAAAAAGACAAACAAATGCTATTTTAGCAACAGGAGCGAAAGTGTCACTATAATCTACCTCCAATATCTGAGTATACCCTTTGGCAACAATGCGAGCCTTAAGTCGATCAACCTGACCGTCTGGACCAATTTTGACTGCATAAACCCAACGACAACTAACAGTAGATTTACCTGTAGGAAGGGAAACAAGCTCCCAAGTACCACTCTTATGTAAAGCAGACATCTCATCAACCATAGCCTGCCTCCATCCAGAATGAGAAAGTGCTTCACCTGTAGTCTTAGGAATGGAAACAGAGGACAAAGACGACACAAAGGCATAATGGGTGATGATAACTTAAGAAGGTATAATGTGGGTTAGTATTTCGAGTGGATCGTATACCGTTTTGAAGTGCAAGCGGTTGGCTAGGAGGAGGCAAGTCCGCAGTAGGAGCAGGGTCCGACGCATGACATGAATCATTTGAGACTAGGGTTGGACGTGGACGACGATGATAAGTTAGTAGTGGTGGCACTACAACTGGAGATGTAGAAGTAACCGTAGATTCCTCAAAGGTTGGCATAGGTAAAACCTGAGGTATGGGTAAGACCATAGATACATTAGGATGATCAGAAGATGTATAGTAAGGCTGAGACTCAAAAAATGTAACATCAGCGGACATAAGGTATCGATGAAAATCATGTGAATAACAACGATACCCTTTTTGGACTCGAGAGTAACCAAGAAAGACACATTTGAGGGCACAAAAAGCTAATTTATCTTTTCCTGGGGCTAAGTTATGAACAAAACATGTGTTCCCAAAGACCAGAGGGGGGATAGGATAGAGATGTGACTGAGGAAACAGTATGGAATGTGGAACCTGATTCTGAATAGAAGAAGAGGGCATTCTACTTATCAAATAACAAGACGTAAGAACTGCATCTCCCCAAAAACGCAGCGGAACATTGGATTCAAGGAGAAGAGTACGAGCGGTCTCAATAAGATGCCGATTTTTTCTTTCAGCTACACCGTTTGTTGAGGGGTGTATGAACAAGTAGTCTGGTGAATAATTCCTTGGTGAGTCATAAACTCCTGAAATTGGGAGGATAAGTATTTTAAGGCATTATCACTATGAAAAGTACGAATAGAAACACCAAACTGATTTTGTATTTAAGCAAAGAAACTTTTGAAAATAGAAAATAACTCGGAACGATCTTTCATTAAGAAAACCCAAGTACATCATGAATAATCATCAATGAAACTAACAAAATAACGAAATCCTAAGGTGGAACTGACTCTACTAGGACCCCAAAAATTAGAATGAACTAATGAAAAAGTAGACTCAGTACTACGAGAAAACGTAGCACGAGTGTGTTTCCCAAGTTGACACGACTCACAATCTAATGTGGATAAACTAGACAAACTAGGCACTATCTTTTGCAGTTTGGATAGACTCGGATGTCCCAAACGTTTGTGAATTAGATCTGGGGAGTCTGTAAAAGAGCATGCTGTTAAGGAATTTGAAGAGGTAAGATAGTAAAGTCCTTGTGATTCATGTCCTGTTCCAAACATCTGTCCCGTACTGCGGTCCTGCATGAGAAAAAAATCATCGAAAAAAGTTATGCTACAATGTAGGGCTTTCGTCAAACATCTAACAGATCCTAGATAAAAAGGAGAACCAGGGACATAAAGAACAGAGTCTAGGGTGATAGAAGATAGGGGTTTGGCTTTTCCAACCCCTTTTGGTTTTGTTTGGATCCCATTGGCTAAAGTAATAGCTGGAAGAGATTGTGAATAAACATTATCGGATAAAAGTGATTTATTACCAGAGATATGATTAGAAGCCCCAGAGTCCATGACCCATGTTCCAAGAGTACTAGATTGCGACACACAAGCAAAAGAATTACCCGCAACAGACACATCAGGTTGTGCAACCGAAATTACTTGTGGAGACGTTTGCTTATTTGCACGATACTGAAGGAACTCATCATATTCTGTCTGAGCAATATGAGCATTATTGGATGGTTGATTAGGTTGAGCACCATATGCTACTGGTGGAGATTCTGTTTACTTGCGCGATTTCGAAGGAACTCATTATATTCCTTTAGAACAATAGGATCATAACTGGGTGGTGGACCATGCAAAATATAACATATGTCACGAGTGTGTCCAGGCTTATGACAATGACTACACTTGGATCGAGGTTTCCCAAAACGCCCTCCCCCTCGCTGATTCTCCATAGACTGATATGTACGCTTTTCAAAGGTTTGAGATGCGAGAACACTGGGTGATGAAACTACTTTGTGATTGGGAGGTGCTGCAAGACGAAGGAGACGAGAGAATAATTCATCGATTGTAGGAACTGTAGGGCTAGCTAAAATCTGATCATGCACAAAATCATGATCAAGAGGAAGTCCAATAAGAGTAAGAACTAGAAACGATATTTGTCTGTGTTCTTGTTGTTTTTCCACATTTGTAGTAACTGGCATCAACGTGTCGAATTCCTCCATGATTGCCTGTACCTGTCCCAAGTAAGTAGACATATCAAATTCTTGTTTCTTTAAGTTGGTCAATCGAGATATCACATCATAGAATCGAGATGTCATTAGTGTATAAAGCAAGAGCCTTTTACCAAACTGTATAACACATCTGGAATGGGCGAAACAAGGGCATCAATGTGGAATCAATAGAACGCCATAGGAGACTACATAATTGAGCATCTACTTTCTCCCATTGTGCTTTGGCTTTTGCATCTTTCTCGCTAGTCTTTGCCTTTACATCTACCACATAAGTCTTGTTCGTTAAGTGATCTTGGACACCTTGACCCTTCCACCACAGCTCAACCGAGGAAGCCCAAGATAAATAGTTTGAACTTCCCAATAAAAGTTCTGAAGTAATTATAGGGCTAGAACTTCCAATCCCCATATTTTTATAACCAAAAAGATCACACCCAAAAGACATTATGCTAAATTTGTCTTGGAAACAACCAAAAAAAAACTTGATTATTGAGATATGATTGTCGGAAAATTCAAATCTCGAAGAAAAAGTCGCTGGAAACAGCCTGTAAATAGCCGAAACTCTAATTCCGGCGATCGGATCTGGTCAAAAACGGTATGGGCCTGGTCGGAATGGCTGGACGACCCCAACTGTCAAAAAATTTCTCAAAAAATGTGATCAGAAAATCCCTCACGCACCAGCGCGTGAGCCAGATCTCGCCGAAAACTACCACCTCCGATAGGCGTGTGAGAGCATGTGGGGTGTTGTTTTTCGGTGGTTCTGGTTGGGGTTTGGTCGCGGGAGTTTTCCGAGTCTCGTGGTGGTGTTGTTTTTCGCACAACACCCTCAGAAAGAAAAAAGAATAACAAAATCAGACCCAATAGTCACCGGAAATTGACATAGACATACGGTGATTTGTTTGTTCTCACCAATGCTCTGATACCATGTGAGAAATATATGAGAAAAATATTATTGAATTGTGTATCTAAATTGTTACATTGAGACCCTGTTTATAGACACTACATTGGAATCCTTTTCCAACTAGGATTCCTATTCTTATTCCTATTCTAATTCCTATTCTAAGTAGGAAATACTTATTTCTATTCTAACATCTTTCAATAGGTACACCCAAGTTAGTCTTGTGTGATCATCTATGAAACTCACAAATCACCTTTTTCCATTTACAGTTGCTACCCTAGAAGGTCCCCAACATTGCTATGGATTAACTTAAAGGGTTTTGTGGCATGATATTTTTGGGAAGAAAAAAGATGAACGTGTGTGTTAAGCCATTTCACAAAATTCACACTGGAAAGAGAATGTACTTTTATTCATAAACAACTAAGGTAACAAGAGTTTCAAATATTGAAAACTAGGATGACTAAGTCTATAGTGCCATAACATGACTTTATTATCAACTTGAACAGAGTTCAAACAAGCTGAACTAAAATTTACTGAATTGTCCCCGCTTTCAAGAAAATAGAGACCTTCAGACTCTCTAATATTGCCAATAATCCTCCCGAGGCTTTGTCCTGAAATACGCATGAAATAGAGTCAAAGATAGCATGACAATTAAGGTTTTGAGTCTATGATGATGGACAAAAGATTATAAGACAATTTGGAACATGAAGGACATCAAAAAGGGTCAAAAGAGGGGTTAGTTTCACCGTCCCTTTTCCAGCAATTGCTAAGAAGGAACCATCAACAACTTTAACCTTTTTATTTCCGGCTAAAGGAGTGTAAGTTGAGAAAAAATGGGAATTCCATGTCATATGATCACAAGCCCCTGAATCTATGATCCAAGGACTTATACCAGTTGAATCTGTACTAACAAAAATATATGGTACATTACCTGCTTGGGAAAAAGAACAAGTGTGAGTAAAAGGATCAAATTTACTGGTTTGGAGTTGAGGTTGGAGAACTTGGAGAAATTTGTGCAGTAGCTCTACTTGTTCCTTAGTGAAAGGTCGCCTTTCTAAAGAAGATCGTATCCCTGGTTCTTTACTGGTACACTGAAAGGCCTAGCCATGGTTGTCTGCCATTTTTTTGTTCCAACTAAGCGATTTCCTATGGATATTCCAGCAAGTCTTACTAGTGTGTCTGCATTTTTTGCAAAAACCGCACCACGGCTTCATTGTTGTCTATCAGAATTTTGTTAATAGATTCTCGGCTTCTATTGATGCCGCTGGGTGATGTTGCCTAGACAATGCTATGATATCATGTAAGTTGTGGTACCAAAATTGTACAATTTTATTTATCCATAGAGATACAAATTTATAGTATAGAGAAATGAACTAGCTAGCAATCAGATCCCTTGATTTTAGGTGATTTGAGAATCAAGCAATGATTCTAATATCCTAACCTATTCAATAGCCTATCAGATATGATTCTGTAGATCAATTTAAATCCTACAAAATCATATCTAATCAAACTTAGATACTTACAAATCGACAGAGTTATCACAATAGAAGTCTTTGCAGACTTTTATCCCAAAGAAGGTGGAGCCTAGCATTTTGGGTAGTGATTTGCAGTTATGTAGTAATAAAAAGGGGGAAGAGGAACACACGGGTTTGATAGAAGGACATGTGAGGGAGATAATTCAAAATTTGGGCCTAGGATTTGTATTAGAAGTGTTGGACTAATTCGGGATTAAAGGTAGTGGGTCACATGATGCCTAATTGCCTAAGAAAGACCCCATTTAGTTAGAGAAGGAACCTTTTGTTGACAACCTTTTCTCGACAGGGAATATTTTCTTTTCGAGTTTGATCATATTAGAGATGGAGATGGGATTGGAGTGAGACTTGAAGAATATTTTTCAAAGGATGATCTGGCATTTTGGATGGGTTGGAAGTATTGGGGGATGAAGATAACAACATGCCTATGGTTATTTATGATACCAAGGATGCAAGGGTTAATGCAATAGAAACTAATAAGAGAGAACTTCGTCAGGGCAACTGCTCTTTTGAGCAAGTTACATTGTTTGAAGATCCTGTTCCTCTTCAAATTAATAACAGTCTCTCGGAACAAGAAATTGAAGACAATGCTTCACTTTGGGTACATTCCAATGTACTTAAACTTAGCCAACTTTTTGGGGCTGTTTTTGAAGGATGTGATAAGGTGTCCTTTGATCTGTTTTCTGAGAATCGATCAAAAGAGGGGGAATTGAGTCGGAAGAAGGTGGAGACGACACCAATTAAAGCAAATAACACAATCCCAAAGCAGATAAGAAATTTGGAATTCCATGTTAAGTTTAAAGAAGGGGAATCAAGAAGCAGGGGGGAATAACAAAGATAAATCTCCAATGAAAGTCAAAATCCTTTCTCGAAATGTAAGAGGGGTAAATGGGGAAGAAAAAAAAGGGATGGTTAGGAGATTATTTCAACATCGGGGGGGCTGATATTTATGTTCTGGTTGAGATAATATTGGTTGGATCAGAGGTGAATGTATTCAAAAATTATGGCAAAATAGATGGATGGGGGAGTTTCACTTGGATGATATAGGCAAAAGTGGTGGTATTATAGTAATGCGGGGTAAGAGGGTGTGGAAAGGAGAGCTGGTGACAACAACCAACCAAATTGTAACCTGTAAGTTTGAAGGCATTAATCAGGCATTCACCTTGTTTCTTTCAGCTGTGTATGCTTCTTATGGCCCAGCAATTGAAGAGAACTTTCACAAGAGTTCATCAACATCAAAGAACCCTTGGGTATCTTGTTAAGATTAAAATGCCACAAGATATACAAACGAAAGATAGCCACAGCCCACAAGGCATTTACCTCGTTCGGTTTTTGCATACCCCTAGTTTCTTCACTGCAGAGAGACTGTGAAACGGTGGCAGATTTCATCAACCTAATGGGCATTAGTTTGTCTATGCCAATAAACATTAAGGAAAACTTTAGCTTGCTGGAAGCGGAATGGGAACCAGTCAGGTCACACAGAGAGATGGAAGATTGTCCCAGCTTGTATATGGTGGACTATCTGAATGGAGAGGAGCCAAAGGTGTTTTGAAAACAAGAGCTGCTCCCTACAGAAAATGAAGATGAATTATCTGGTTCTTTTCTACTTTTGGTGTAATCATGACTCATGAGTATCCTCAAGCATAAGAGGATATTCCTAGCATTTTAGATTACTTATGAGATCATAAGAGGCTGACTATACTACTGTGATTTCTGGTTGTAATTAATACTGAGAGTATTCCTCTATTTGTAAAAATGTTACCTTCTCAAAAAAAGAAGAAGTGGCTACACGGTTGTAGTCAGTGGTTCTTAGTTTGTTTAGTACACAATGGGTGATGCCGTACACAGTAAAGGAGGCATTGCATAGCTGGCCATGTAGGGGAGGGGGGGAGTAAAAGGGCTTGGGGAGGTTGCTCCACTTACATCATGTGGTCATATGAGAAAAGAGAAAATAGGAGGGGACTCAAAGGGATAAACCAATTTTGTTGAATTGCCACAAAGTAGTCTTTCCTAGTTTCCTTGTCGTGTACCCCAGAGGTCCCTTTTTTTTGACAATGGTAACTGGTGTACCCAAGAGGTCCTTCTTTGTATAGAAGACTGGTTTTCTTTTGTGGAGAACCAAATTTTGGTTTAGGTTCTCTATGTTTTGGTATACGCCTTCTATATGGGGCTTCCCCATCATGAATATTATTATTTACTTTATAAAAGAAAAAATATGCACAAAAAGGATTAGGATTTCTTGCTGCAAGAATCTTGAAGACAATTGTGCAACAAATAAAAAGCTGATGGAGCTGATCCTTTTCCTGTCTTAAGTTTTATTAGCTACTCATTTTCTGAACAAATGAACAAATATATTTCAAGGTGGTTCTTATTGTATGTGAAATAGTGTGTGTGTGTATTTCGTTAGTGATATAATCCTTGTTTATTTTGTTACTTATACAGAATCTCTTCATAATAATGTGGTGGATTTTGTGGTCAGCCGATTGTTTACTTTGTTTTTTCGGGGTTCAAACAGGATTTCCTATCTGGAATTTTTAATGCAATTTAATCTTTTCCCCTTTTTTTTGTATTAAATACTGCTAATGGGTTTGCTTTGATTAATAGTTTTTTCAGTATGTTGGGCTTCAAATATTTTGCAATTACCGAAAGATAAAAATATGCTCTCCTTCAAAAGTTGACTTTATTTATCTTGTGTTTGCATGGAAGGTGCCCGTCTTAGAGTGAGTTCTTGCTTATTTCTGCCTGCTGTTCAGTTGATTGTGGGAATTAGCTATCCTTCTTGGCTTTCTCTACCCTTTTTCATTTGTAGCTGTGTGGGCCTGGTTGATTTATCTTTAACAAGCAACTTTTTAGGTCTATTCAGGTAATTGTGTTGATGTTCCTTTTATATTCATATGTATTAACATCTTTTATCCTTTTGCTTCTAAATCCTAAAGGGTTTTATTTTTCTTCTTTTGATGATTTTGTAGGGGGTGGAAGCTACTCTGGCTATATTCTGGTTTCAACCTAAGCCTGCTTTATTTTTATCAGCTCCGTATTCCATTTCCTCAGATGTTCTACGTAGTATCTGATTATATTGGTCTCTACAAAATATCAGCGCACTCTGATTGGCAAAAAAATTGTTCTGGCCTTTCTCTTTTGGCATACTATTACTTGGTACCCACATCTTCAATGCTAAAAGTCACTTATATAATTGGTTAATGCTACTTTCATGATTGTATATTCTCTTTGTACTTCCTGTGACTTCGGATCTACTTATGATATTGAAGCATTGAATTCCCTTTTGTGTGCATTCCTATTGCTATATATATGAGGAGGAGCTTGACTGACCTTAGCCACATCTATTGTAATCTTTATCGTTTGTCATCTCTTAGATGTGTTTTATTCCTTGTATAACCGAATAAAAAGGGTGCATTTCAATTCTTTTTGAGAGAAATGAGGCTTTTGCTGAGTTGTAATAGTTAACAAGGAACCGAAGATGCTATGGTTTAACTGTCAAGAATGTGTGTGTTTTTTATGGTGAAAGAAAGAGTTAAAAGGCCTAAAGTGTAGTATTTGTCATAGAGTACTACAAGTTACATAACTGTTACATGACACTTGATGTATATTTCTATATAAACCTTCACTATCTATGTTTTAGCTCGCTCTCCCTTTACCTTCTCCAATCTCATGAAGACCTTCTTGACAAAGGCCTTCTCTCTTTACCTTCTCCAATCTCATGAAGACCTTCCACAAATTAGAAGCAACTAGTTTCCTGCAGGTCTTTATTTTCCTGTAGCAGAACCCTTCTTTGAGGACTACAACTCAGCTACTTAGAGAGGTTGCATTTTCTTACTTATTCCAAAGGAAGATATGGTGTAGCTATCGAAGCCTAGCCTCAAGTTCAATAGTGTAAAGATGGATCTTGGGCCTAACTCAACCCCAAAAGCTAGCTTATGAGGGGAGGATTGTTGAAATCCATATAACCAAATTCCCATCCCTTTTCTGATTTGGGAATTCTTAACACTCCCTTGCACGCCTAGACCTCGTTAACTAGAGCGTGGATACTATAATATGGGGGCCCAACATCGGGAAACAAAGAATCGGGATGGGTCTGGCTTTGATATCATGTAAAGATGGATCTTGGGCTTAACTCAATTCCAAAAGCTAGCTTATGAGGGGAGGATTGTCCAAGTCCATATAAGGAGATCAAATTCCCATCCCTTATCCGATGTGGGAGTTCTTAACAAATAGCTTATGTATATTTTGTTTAGCCTTTGACATTGTGCAATGGTTATTAGGAGTAATTACTGTTTCAGTTCTCGTGTTTTGAGGTATCATTCCCAAGCTCATTAAAGTTGACAAACAGTTTATAGAGTGCTATTCTTGCCATTTATTGAAATATGTGGACAGCATCATCTAAAAGCTAAAGCATTAGAGAGAGGGGCACTTTCATTACCTTAATACAAATACCATCATATGCAGATCACATTCTTTTCCTTAGCCCAAGCACTTAATTTTTTTTTCGATGGGCCAAGGCAGTGACACTCAGGCTGAGGAATCTTGCCTATATTAGTTCCATATTTGGTGGTGTTTACCATCTTATTGAAACTTTTAAACTATTGGGGAGGACATACTTATAAAGGGAAAAGAACTATTTGGGATGGGTCACTTCATGAATTTAATGAGGTCTCAGCATAACTTAAGATTTGATCTGCAAACATTTACAAAGACCTGAAGCTTAATCAGCAGCTTGTACTATTTCTGAAGAGTCCCACATCGGTAGTTAAACAGATGGGTGGTCTTTTTACTATGACTTGGACAATCATCACCTCATGAGCTAACTTTTGGGGTTGAGTTAGGCCCAAGATCCATTTCTTATTGGTATTCTCATTAAGTCTCTACCTTAATGCCTCATATTGTTCTCGGCAAGTTGGTCATCGTAAGATCTATTCGCAAGCTTAAATGCAGATTCTTACATGTTTGCTTAGCTTTGTGTGTCCCAGGGGCATTCTTGTTCTTGTGCTGGGGGTCATATAAATATAATTATGTAGGAGCTAGAGACCTATGTTTGAAGAAGAATCTCTGTTGAAATATAGGGAGAGATGGAGACTACTGAATCAGTTGGCTCAGCTCTGAACATGCTATGTGATAACCTAAGCTTTCTAACTCTCCCTGCTTCCTCTCCTTTCTAGTCTAAACATCCTCCTAGTTTACTGAGAACTTTTCTGATGAAGGTCCAAGGGAAATATGGACTTTTTTCATAATTTTGCTAAACATCTGAAGCCTTATAAAATCCCTTAAGTCCTTGTAAATTAATTTCTGAAACGGTACTCGACAGCAAGGCCAAAATTGAATAAATCTGCAGAGAGTAAGAGCTTATTTTCTGGCACCATGCTATATCATTCTCCCCGTTCATCTTCCGGTATCCTACTATCCTATATCCAGTTTATTGTTTTTTTCTTTTTTTATTCAAGCCTTTCCCCTATTTCCTTTGGTGGATCATCTGGACATTCTTAAGGGACTACTGTTCCAGGTGCTCTTATTACATGGAACTGTCTTAGGACTTTGGCGCTGCGGTAGTTTCTTTTGGAAGATTGAGAGGGAAGAATTTTTAATTTGGCCTAACTTCTGGAATGATCCAGCTGTGATAAGTTTGCGTTAGAATAGATTTTTGATTTCCATTCTCATGTGATGCTATTTATTTAAACTAATTGTAATCTCTCTTGCTGTTTTAAAACAAATGCATTTTCTCGTTTATGCTCAACAGTCCAGGTAGTTTGAGCGGATAACAACGTGATTTTATTTACCGTATGCAGATCTCTTTCATTGAAGGTGATTTGGAGGAAATGTATCTCATTATGACCATGAGAGAAGGAAACTTGACTGAGCGGCTTCTGCCCTCGAGGCATTCCTTTTTTGTTCGTGAATACAGGTGACTGCTGCAGTGTTTATATCTATCGATCTATCCACTTGTTTATCTTATTTTCAGTGGCTTTCTACGCCAATTGGCATACACAGTTACCTTAAAAGTTCCGTATGCATTTTTTTGTGTTTGGAAACAGTATTTTTGTAGTTTGTACAAGATGATCTTATGATATACATGGCACATAAAAGAGTTCTTGAGTTGCAACAAGGTTAGTGTCAAAATTGCTCGAGTATGAGCAATAGTCTTACCAAACCTTTTAAATTCCTTATACATGTAGCATCCTTGCAATGGCTAGTGAGCAGTCCAGTGCACAAAGCATCCCGCGTTTGCAGGGTCCTGGGAAGGGTCGCATCCCAAGGGGTGTGATGTTGACAGTCTATCCTAATGCAAGGATTAGTGGCTACTTCCACGGCTCGGACCATCCTTGCTATGTCTAGTAATGGAACATAAATCTTATTTTCCTTCCTAGAAACTTTTGAAAGATCATATTTTGACAACATTGACTACATTTCCTCCTTTTGGTTGTGAATCCTTCCTTTTCTTTGCTGATGATTAAGGGAGAGTTTCGTTTACCTTTATAGGTTTCCATTGTTTGAATTTCTTGATGGATACATCTTGTGAAGTCTTTGCTCAAAACTTATATATTCTAATGTGATTGCAGATCTGGTGTGAGGCATACTAATGTTTTGTTGAAGAGGACAGTTTTCCGAATTTTCACCATCAACTTTTTCACGTACGGCTTCCCGGTACATGTTCTTAAACGACTATGAATTGTGGTCTGCTTTCCTTTTTTTTTTTTGGAAATGGTAATGTGGTCTGCTTTCCCTTTTCCTACTTGATTTCCCAAAAAATGCCTCCAAGTAGTTGCAACTTATATGCTCCATATAGATTGCGACACGAAATGATATTCTGGTGATTTTCAGGCCAGATAACATGAAAGTGGTTCCCTGGAAATCCAAACTGATTAGATGAATGCGGAAAACCCGATTTCTTCCCTGACCAAGTGCTTATAATTATATGACTTCTCTGAAAACAATGCATCTCTTCCAGCCCCATCTTCATGAATCCTAACAAGCATGTGATGTACTTTGCTTGTAAAGCATTTTAATCACGCCTTTGAATTCAACTACATTCAAGTTTTGAACGTTCCTCCTAGCCCCTATGTCCCAAAGAATGCTGCCTTTTTGTAAATGCTGGATGTATTATATTGTTATTGTCAGCATCAGGATTTTCACCAAAAAAGCTCCCAGGAACGATTATCAACGTCCTTTCTCTCTCCTACTTTCTAGGACTGCAGAAGCTCATTTTTCCGGTAACTCCTACCGGAATCTAAGCCTCCTTTTTTAAAGCCAACAATAATCACCCACTGTGATTATTGCATACAATTTAGCTCTTAGGATGGAGGAGAACAGAATTTACTTCAAATCAGGCTTCAAATCATTCGATATAACCAGATGATCCACGAGCAAGTCTGAATGGTACGAATGGGTTGAAAAGAGTTGGAAGATGATGCGAAGATCAGTTATGAGCAAAAAATCTACGGAATGGATCTGCTTCTATCTGAAAGAGGCGTCAAAGGAACAAAAGAAGGAGATTAGGAGGTGGAAATTTTCAGAACGAGTTGCAGAGCATTTTTGTACAAGAAACATAATGAATACGGGAAATTGATAAGCATAATAACTCTAAATAGCAGGGGAAGGTCAGACTTAATTATTCCAGAACTTGCATTGGATGCAGTGTGGTTGGACCATTGGCATGAAGAACTTTATCCACTCATCCCCGAATCCCATCTTCAGCATTACAATGTCCAACTTGTTTTAGTTCAAATGGTCATAGGCTTTTCCAACATTTTGTTTGCGCAAGATCCTTAGCTACTCTATGTTTCCTCTGAAGTTACCAAAGCTGCATAATGATTTCTCTTTCTTCCATAAACACATTCATAGAGGAAAGTTCCCCATGGATGTCTTAAATTGAGTTTTTGGAAGATTTGTGAGTGAATGAAGAATTTCTTTGAAAAAGACCCTCAAATTACCTCTTCATGCTAGAATTGAGTTTGAGCCTAATGCAACTCCAAAAGTTTGCTCATGAGGTGAGGATTTTCCTAGATCAATAAGGAGATAACATGTCATTTCTTCAACGTATGTGGGACACTTGAGCGTTGACAACATAACATGGGGCCCCAACATTATGTAGCCAAGAGTAGAGATGGGTCTTGCTTCGACACAACCTCAAAGACAACTGATGAGGTTAGAATGCTTTAGACTATAAGTAGATGACATACCATCTAACACATCAAAAAGCTAGTTTCTTCTAAAAAAAACTTGTTGTATAAACAATTGAAAAAACAAACACGTTTTTTGTAAATTACTTTGCAAGACGTCAAAACATGTTCCGAGTTCCAAATAAACTCCCCGTCTTATTTTACCTTATCAAGAATAAACCCGGACAAACAAACCAATGCCACCTGTAGTGAAGTTCGTCTTTCAACAAATTCAGGTTTTAAACAATCTTTTCCTTCAGAAAATTAACCCTTGGAATCATTCTGAAGTGCTAGGCGCCACTAGATCCAAATTAGTAGTACTCATTCTCTTTGATATATATATATATATATTTTTTTTTTTTTGATAAGGGTAAGGTTGTATTCATCAGCATTAAGAACATGCTGGAGACCTCCAAAAAATGATTTACATCATTTCAATCTACGACAAAACAACTACTAGATTACATATTTCCTATAAAATCTATAATTTGTGCATTCTGATCTATTCTTTCTTCTTTACACCAAAAATAAAAGGTTGTCATACACAACCATTTAACCTTCTCATAAGTATTTGCCTTGTTTTCGAAACACCTATTGTTTCTCTCCTTTCATATGGACCACCATATGCACGATGGAATCATACTCCACCATTTTTTCTGAGTTTCACTCCCCCCCCCTTCTGATCCATCAACTGAGTAAATCTGCTGTGTGTTCTGGCATGGTCCATTCTGTTTGTGTTAGGCCCAAAAATAAGTTCCATAATAATGTTGTCACTCTGCAATGTAGGAATAAGTGTCTATTAGTTTCCTCAGCTTCATTACATAGAGAGCACTAAGAAGCAATGTGAAAGCCTCTGTTCTTTAATCTTTCCTGAGTGGAGCAACGTTTCCTTGCCACCAGCCAGGAGAAACACTTCACCTTGGTTTTCCATATCTGGTTCCAGAGACCAATCTTATGATCTTGCAACTCTTTCACTTCCTTGATATATAATCTGTTAACTGATAGCACCCCATAGCTGCTATGTCTCCATCTGATAGAGTCTTCCTCCATTGTTGTCCCCGTAAACCCATCCAATATTTGTAATAAGCAGCGACTCTCCTAATCTCCCAATCATTAAGGAATCTTCTAAACACAATATTCCATCCCTGTTGGGACCAAACATCAGCCACTGTCTCTTCCGGATTTATACTCAGGAGGAGAAGGTCTGGAAACAAGACCATCAGTGACTCATTTCCAATCCAATTCTCCTTCCAGAATGAAGTCTTGGTTCCAGATCCCACTTTATAGTCTATATTTCTGATTAGATTGGGCCACAAATTCCTGATGGTTCTCCATACTGAAACTCCATAGGTGTCGTTCACTAAGTTGGAGCACCATTTCCCATCCATATCGTATTTGTTTACTATCACCTCTCTCCACAAAGCATGTGTTTCCCTGGTAAACCTCCATAGCCACTTTGAGAGAAGACATGCATTTTGAATTCTCAGATTTCTGATTCCAAGTCCACCTCCACCTGACTGCTTGTGAAGTTGTACAACCTGCCATTTAAATAAATGTGGGCCCTTTCCTTCTTTGTTTCCTAGCCACAAAAAATCTCTTCTTAGCTTGTCAAGCCTTTCCTCCACCTTAGCAGGGATGGGGAACAGTGACATTACATAAGTAGGCAGTGAGTCCAAAACAAAATTTATCAAAGTAACTCTCCCTCCTAATGAGATGTATTGGGCTTTCCAGTTAGCCAATTTCTTTTCAATCTTCTCAATGATGCCATCCCATATTTCTAACTCCTTGTGATTGTGTCCCAGTGGCATGCCTAAATAGGTCGTTGGAAGCTGCTCTACCCTGCACCCCAAAATAGTTGCCAAACTTTGTATTTGAGGAACCTCCTTAAAGGGAAATATGCAGCTCTTCCTCCAATTTATTGATAGCCCAGAAACTGCCTCGAATATCACCAAGGTCATCCTTATGAATGAAATCTGACTTGCCTTTGCTTCACAGAATATGATTATGTCATCTGCATATAGTAGATGACATATCTGCATCTCCTCCCCTGAAAGATTGCCTATCGCGAATCCTCTTATCCAATGATTTTGAATAGCCACTCTTATCATGCTGTTAAAACCCTCCGTGGCTAAGATGAACAGGAAAGGAGAGAGTGGATCTCCCTGCCGAGTCCTCTTTCTGATGGAAAAAAACCTGCAGGTTCTCCATTGACCAGAATGGAGAACCTAACGGTTTTTATACACATAAGCCAATCCACAACAACCATTTTTCCCCAAAACCCATCTGCTCTAGAATTTTGAGCAGGAATTCCCTGTGTACATGATCATATGCCTTCTCTATGTCCAATTTACACATAATGCCAGGATCTTCCCCTTTAATTCTTGAGTCAACACATTCACTTGCTATCAAAGTTGCGTCAATGATTTCAGTAACATATCATGCTGTGACTTAATTGTGATTTCAGTTGCAAAATTTAAATGCTATATTAATACCTAGTTTCATTTGTAATGCCACATTATCCATTCAAAATTGATTTAGTTTTTCTTGAAAATGTAATGAAAACATTCCAATTGAAAGTTATATCCTCATATTCCATAAGCAGAAGGGGATCTAGGGGGCGGAAGAGGGTTTGAACTCCCTTCATTAAAAAATTACACTGTATATGCAAAGTCAAATTTGATTTTTATGTATGTCTTCCATAATGAACCTCCTTTTACCACAACCGAGAAACTTGGCTCAGTGGTCAAAAGGGTTTAAATTTTACCAAAGGTTGTTGGTTCAGTTCTTGCTTATTGCAGTGTCCACCCCCCCCCTTTTTTTTTTTTTTTAAGCTTTGGCGTTCCCACAACTTTGATGTATTACTTTGGGCCTTTGACATTCTCCACACCTTTCAATTATACTTTTGTCAATTAACATACTGACGTGTTGAGTACAGAATAATAATATTGATAATTCAATCCTTGCACCTTTTTTAAGAACCGGGATGATCTTCAAAGATAATATATGATTGAAGGGGTACTAATTTGGAATTGAGAAAAACCAAAAGAAGTTTAAATAAAGTAGAGCATTAGGTTGCTTCTCTGTTTATCATCCTTCAATTTTCGCGTTTTTATCTTTGTATATTTTGAACCCCCTTGGTGAAAATCCTACTTCCGCCACTGCCCATCAGTGGTACGAGAAGTATTAGTGATACAAGATGTATTGTCCGTATTGAAAACCTTAGTTGTATAGGAAGGAAATGATCATTTTCTAACCCTTTCTTTGGTATGACATACTTTTCACTTTTTCAAATTTTGATATGCATCATGTAATCTTCTCATTATGTATCAAATATAGCCATTGTATTGAATCCCCATGACAAGTATTATTTACCATACTTGTTTGTATGATAAAACTTTTGATATGATGTGACAGGTCTCCTTGTTTGCCCTTTCTTTTTGGAGCTTCCATTTTGCAAGTGTATGTGCGTTTGGACTGCTAGCATATGTTGGCTACATTTTGTATGCTTTTCCGTCCTTGTTTCGTCTTCATCGACTGAATGGGTTGCTTCTAGTCTTCATTCTTTTGTGGGCAGTCAGCACATATATATTCAATGTGGCCTTTGTTTTCCTCAACTGGAAGCTTGGGAAGGTATCCTTCTACTTTTCTGTTAGATTCTGGTCATGTCGTATCAGTTAATTCTTGCAAGTTAACAAAGTCATTGGATTGTGAATTTTTAGGACATGGAGATCTGGGAGATGGTTGGATTGTGGCGTTATCCTATTCCTGGCTTCTTCTTGCTTGCACAGTTTTTCCTCGGAATCCTTGTTGCAGTTGGCAATCTCGTAAATAACTCTGTTTTTCTGTGCTTGTCAGATGAAGAGAACCAATCATCGAATGACAGCTTCAGTGAGGAAGGTACCAATGGCTACTTTAATCTCAATCAGATATTACAAAAATGCGTTCATAGTTACTCAGTCATGCATCAATACTCTGCTCTAAACTGGTTGAGTTAGCTAAAGCTACCTTAGTATTTTTACAGTAACTTGTCATTGTTGTGTATATGAGTTGCAGAATAGCTGGGTTTCCTTAATACAAAAAATTGAACTATTGACTGTTCAGATAAAATATATCCTTGATATTCATATATATGCTGTATTGATTGAAAAGAGAGAACGTGACAGTTCCAAATTGTGGATAACGGTTCAGCCTCTTGCTGGGTTGACTCACCCGTTGTTTATGGCCCTAGTTTTGTGATGTTGAAATAACTTGCTTATACACCTTAGAAAAAAGTGGCATGAACTTTTGTACTGCTAGGAGCAGTGTTTTCAAAAACACTTTTTGGGACGAGTCTCGGGGCGGGGCGTACCAAAAACGCTCTGGGGCGCAAATTGAAGACGTAGATTCATAAGACGTAAGTCCTAGAATTTGGGGCGTAAGCTCCAAGCATAATAACGTAAGCCCTGGGCGTTATTATTATATATTTTTTTGGTTTTTGAACCTTTTTTGCTTTCAATTATATTTTTTTATTATTGGTGTAATGATATTTCTCAAATAGTAATTGTAATACTTTTTTTCTTCATTATTGCTTATTAATACCTTTCTCAAATAAAAATCATAATATTTTTTTGGGAAAAGGGTCAAAAATACCCTTGAACTATTCAAAAAGGTTTAAATATACCCCTCATCCACCTTTTGGGCTGAAAATACCCCTCAGTCCACCTATTTGGTTCACTTTTACCCTTTAACACTAACGGACTTTTCTTAAATTAATTTTATTATTATTCTTATTACATGGCAGATTTTTACTTGTTGAAATTAAAACCCCACCCGCATGTATATAGACTTCTAGATATTACGGATAATTTGGATAGAAATCTGGGTCATGTGACGGGTTAAATAATGGGGTGAAGGTGGGTCATCGGGCAGCTTCAACTCTAATTTGATTGTTCATCCTCCCGATGAAATCAGCAGCTCTCTTGTTCAATTCATTGAGCTCTGCTTCTACACCACCAAATTTGAACTCTTTAAATTTCTCTAATTATTCATTCTCTATAAATTTGTTGTTGCAGTAGTTTCCCCTAATTCCATCCGTCCATCACATTCTCAAGTATTACACTTTTCTTTTTCTCATCCTCATATTTATCATCACATCCACAAAATTCCTTTTTTTTTTTTTTACTCCAGCTCATATTTTACATTTACACGATAAAAAATAAAAATATTTTGATCTGAAAATCTTAAATTCTCCAACAAGAAAAAAAAATCATCATTTTCTTGCTTTGATGCATAGTTCTGTTTCAATACAGTAGATGATAAAGAAGAAGAAGAATAGGATCTTATTTGAAGATTTTGGGCCTTGGACTCTCCAACCAAAAATATGTTTGTGAAGTTTTTAACTAAGAAAATGCACTTAGAACTGAAAAATAGAGCATCCAATTTGATTTAGGAAAAGAGTCGAACTGAGAGATTTCTAGAAAGCCGGAGAAAGGGATACCGATCGGGTTTGGGGTGGGATACCATGGGCAATTGGGTCATGTAGCGGGTTAAATGAAGAGGTAAAGATGGAGTTTTAATTTCAGCAAATAGAAATCTGCCATGTAATAATAATAATAATAATAAAATTAATTTAAGAAAAGTCTGTTAGTGTTAAAGGGTAAAAGTGAACCAAATAGGTGGACTGAGGGGTATTTTCAGCCCAAAAGGTGGATGAGGGGTATATTTAAACCTTTTTGAATAGTTCAAGGGTATTTTTGGCCCTTTTCTGTATTTTTTTCTATAATATTATAGGTTATTTATTAAAATTTATTTGTAAAATAATTGAACGTTTGACTTTTGCTTATTTTCTTAGCAAAAAAATTATAAAATTGAATATACATGAGACTACGTCCTGTAGATCCATAAGAATTACACCCCATGTCTCGAGCCTTACGTCTCGCCCCGTACTGCATAAAACGTCTCGTGTCACGCCCTCACATTTTAAAACACGGGCTAGGAGTATGGCAGTTCTAAAAATATTGATATGCATATGGATAAGTGCGGGTGTATATGTAGTCTTCAATCGTCATACTTGCAAATGTTGGCAGAATTGCTAAAGTAGAGTTTTAACTGGTTTTGGGTGCTATAGGATTAATGGGTCATAAATCAAACTTCATTGTTATCTCACTAGTTCTGTGTGTCCAAAATTGGATGTAACACACCGACCATGCAGGGCTATAGTGTCTTTTGTTGGCTACAAGCAAACTTTTCTGTTGCTACAACGAAGTGTACTACTATCATTGCTGGAGTAAGAATTTTGTCGATCCACTGTCTGAATAGGTGAATCATGGTCACTTGTTTGCTTCTGTTACTTCAGTGAACATTGAACGCAAATGAGCTTCATTGTTTTCTGTACATTAATCAGCTGGAAGAGTCGTATCAATTGAGTATTTGAGTGGGCCATGTATCTGGCTATTTCGGTTATTTATTGGTTAGCTACACACTTAATTTGACGTTTGAAACCTTCTGTAATGTCATTCAGTTGGGTTAGGCCAACTACTATAGTAGAGAAGCACCTAAATTATTTTTATTCCTACTCTTTACCCTTTCTGTCAATGTTCCAATTCCCGGAATACTGATCTCTTCATTTAAAAGATGCAGAATTGTTTGGAGCCTATCATTGCAGCATGTAAAGTCTTCATAATTTGCTTGCCTTCCCTTAATTTATTTGTGATTGGGAATTCTTTTGATTCATAAAGTGGGTTCAAGATGATTTATAAGATAATTTCTGTTCTATGTCTCTTAATTTTTGTGGCTTCCACTTAGGTTTTTCAGTTTTTCCCTAGCACTTCAATTGCATCACTGTGTTTTATCTTCTGCAATTGCAGTGAAAGAAGAGACCGAAGTATTGATTGTGGCAACAGTTGCCTGGGGATTACGAAAATGTTCTCGGGCTATTATGCTAGTTCTGATATTCATTATTGCAACAAAACCTGGATTCATCCATGCTGTATATAGTAAGTAGTATTGATTGTTGGTGTAATGGATTCAAAAAGATGTAGTTTGAAGAAGATGCTAAGGTAGAGCATGATCTGGTGCATGATGTTAACTGATTGTTTTATTGTTTCAGTGATATTCTTTTTTGTTTATCTTCTGAGCCATGACATCAATGAAAAGATGCGCCAGTCTCTAATCCTTCTATGCGAGGCTCATTTTGCTGTCCTGTATATTCTTCACCTTAATCTAATCTCTCAAACATTGGAGCATAAAAGCTCATGGAGTATGGCGGTCCTGTCTCAGTTAGGTATGTTTTCTTTTGATTTGTCATCTTGATTTCATCTACAGGATGAATAATTAGCTCATTTCTCTCTGCTCTCCCACATTTTCTCTCTACCGCATTTGTTTTTTCTTCATTGTTTGATGCATCCTTCCAAACTCCTGCAGGTCTACTCCAAAGCGATAGCTATTACGATTTCCTCGAGATAGCAGTGCTTGCATGCTTCTGTGCAGTTCATAACCATGGCTTTGATACGTTATTCTCGTTTTCAGCCATTGTGCAGCATACACCTTGTCCTCCTGTGGGATTTAGCATTTTGAAAGCTGGGTTAAACAAATCAGTCCTGTTGTCAGTTTATGCCTCTTCCACCAATAGAGACCACAATTCTGATCATTCACATGGTATGGATTTTCTCTCGGCTAATTCGTGATTGTTGTATGTTTCTAATGGGAAAAGAAGAAATTAAAGTCATCAGTAACTGTATATTCACTTTATCTTGTAATATAGTAGTAGCTAAAACATATTTTAGAAAGAGTGATTGTCACCTAATAACATTTAAGAGGGGTAACCATAGTGAAACAAACTCCAACCTTATTAGAGGATGGTGTACAACCTTATGTAAGGACAGAAATTACCAGGAGAAGCCTTTACTGTACGACATAAGTTGTTGATGTAAAGCGTAAGGGTAGAGCAAAAAATGAGGAAACTTTTGGGCATTAAAGGATGCTAACCAACTAGCATTTCAAGAAAAACTTCGGGGGGAAGGAGTATGAGACCTAGAGGGGGATGCAATTATTTTGTGGAAGGAATGTTAGGTTGGATTAAAAGAGTAGCAAGCGAAATATGAGGTATGTCTAAAGGTGTAGGACCATGACCACAATAATCCCTATGGGTGGAATGAGGAGATGCATAGAGTAATTAGAGCTAAAAGGAAGTGTCATAGGTAGTTACCAAAAGTAGAGGATGAAGAATTCTTTGAAGAGTACAATAGTGCTAAGTGGGAAGCTAAGAAAGTTGTCAATAAAGCTTGAGGAGAAGTCATAGATGGTTTGTAGCAAAAACTAGGGACAAAAGAAGGGGAAAAAGAATATTTAAATAGCACAACAGAGAGAGAAGTGAGGACTTCTCTTTTAAACTAAAACTTTTAGTTATCAAATTGACAAATATGTACAAACTAGCTCATTGGACTATGGAGCTAGATCTTGCAAGAAATGAACACTGAAAATCTTAAGGCTGTTAAACTCTAGAGAAGTAAGGACTTAAACCAGGTAAAGTGTCTTAAAGACAATCGCAATAAGTATTGACATGCAATAATGAGATCAAGGAGAGAGGTAGAGGTAAGTTTGATCAATTATTCTAGTCATAATGGCATTCTAGATCTCCAAACATGTGTATGATAGAGAGTTAAGCTACACTCATAGGTTAGGCTGGCAGAGGTATATGATGCCATGAAGAGTATGAGGGTTAGAAAACATGCAGTCTAGATGGTATACAGTAGAGGTTTGGAAGTGTCTTGGAGAGATTGGAGTAGGACTACTTACCAAATTTTTTTAACGTTATACTGAGAAGTGGTAGGATACCTGACAAGTGGAGAAAGAGTACCCTGATTCCAATTTATAAAAACAAAGGAGACATCCAAAGTTGTGCTATCTATTATGGAGAACTTATGAGTTTTACGATGAAGCTCTAAGAAAGAGTGTTAAAGTGTAGACTTAGGGATACTACAAGTGCGACAGATAAGCCATTTAGATTTATGCTGGTAGATCTTCAATATAGGCTATATTTTTTGCAAAGGAGTTTCATGGAAGTTTATACGAAAGGAAAAAAGATCTACACATGGTGTTTATTGACCTAGAGAAAACATATGATAGACTGATGAAAAATCCTTCGGTGGTGTTGGAATAGAAATATTCATATTACATATATGAGTGTCATTAAGGAAATGTATGAAAGAATCAGCAATAGCGTTAGAATAATAATAGGAGATTCAAAGGAGTTCTCCATAAATGTTGGTTTACACCAAAGATTGACATTGAGCTCGTAATCTTTACATTGTTATGGACGAGCAAACCAACATAATGCAAGATGAGGTGTCATGATGTATGCTATTTGTTGACGCTATTGTGCTAATTGTTGACCACAAGCTTGAACTATGGAGAAACACTCTAGGAAGTATGAGTTCTAGGATAATAAGTAAGACTGGATATATGCATTGCAAGTTTAGTCAGAAGTGAGATTAGATGGCATTGCCGTGCCTAAATGCAAACAATTCACATATCTAGACTTGTTCTTCTAAGAGAATGAAATGATAGATGAAAATGTTACACATAAAATCATAATCGGATGGATTGAAGGATGTCTATCTAAGTGAAAGGTAAGTTTTATAAAACATGTATATGACCAAACAGTGTCATATGAGAGTGAATGTTGGGCTGCTGATAAATCCTAACATATCCACAAGATAAGTGTCGCAGATATGTGCACTAAGATGGATGTGCGATCTTATAATACTAGACAAGATTAGAAATGACCATATTCATGCGAAGTTCAAGTAGAATATATCGAGGATAAAATGAAAGAAGGTTGCTTGAGATGGTTTGGTCATGTCTGCTAAATGCACTGGTCCGTAGATGTAAACCATGGTAAGTGAAGATGCACTAGGTTGACCTAAAATACTTTGGAAGAAAGTCGTCTCGAGGACCTACAATCTCTTGGATCCTGCGACTTAGCAAAAGATAGGGCACAAAATAAGAAAAAGATCTATACAGACGATAATTATTAGTTCAGATTGTGTTTTAGTCATGTTCATACTTTTATTTTTCATCCTCTATTTTTATTATTCTTATTTTCAATAATATTGGACCAAGATGAGTTTAAAAGGTTCACTGTTACCATTCTAAAAAAAATGAGTTTAAAAGGAGTAACATGGTCTGTGAGGTTACATATAAACGACCCCGATTTGTTTGAGACTGGGGCTTAGTAGTAGTAGTAGTTACTAATATTCGATCCAGATGTACTTTCTCAGGTGTAACCTTCTTACAAGACTGACATTCAGTATGTGGATGTCTTTAGAAGACGAATTGACTGACTATATTTTGTAACTTAATGGTTACTTCTCAAGTTTTCTTTGTTAATGTTGGGATATTGTCCTCATACGTCTTCTAATGTATTAAAACTGTTGTTTTAATTAGTCCCATTTTACCGTCTTATCCTAATGGTGTTGATTTCCTTGCAGAAAAGAGGATAGCTTCATATCTCAGTGCCATAGGGCAGAGATTTTTGTCTGTATATAGATCATTTGGAACCTATATAGCTTTTGTGACCATCCTTATCACGGTGTATCTGGTGACACCCAACTACGTGTCTTTTGGGTACATCTTCCTTCTTCTGTTCTGGATCATTGGAAGACAACTAGTTGAGAAGACGAAGAGGCGCCTATGGTATCCACTAAAGCTCTATGCAATTTCAGTGTTTGTTCTCATCTATAGTTTGAGCATTTTCCCCACTTTCGAGGCCTGGATGTCCAAAAGCCTTGATATTCAGGTATACCTTGGCTATCACCATGGAGCATCACTATTTGAAAATGTATGGCAGTCTCTTGCAATCGTAATTGTGATGCAAATGTATAGCTATGAGAGGCGACAAAGCAAATTCATCCATTCAGAAGATCCTGGTCCATCACAGTTTGGGATATTCGGTTTCATCAGACGGTTTCTCATTTGGCACAGTCAAAAAATTTTGTTCATAGCTCTGTTTTATGCATCATTATCTCCAATAAGTGCATTTGGGCTTTTCTATCTTCTGGGTCTTGTCCTCTGTTCAACCCTGCCAAAAGCTTCCCGAATACCATCCAAGTTGTTCTTGATTTACACTGGATTTATAGTGGCGATAGAATATCTGTTTCAGATGTGGGGTAAACAGGCTGGGATGTTTCCTGGACAAAAGCATTATGCTTTATCTGTTATCTTGGGCCTCGAGGTGTATAGACCAAGCTTTTGGGGTCTTGAAGCAGGTTTGAGGGCTAAAGTGCTTGTTGTTGCCGCATGTACACTTCAGTATAATGTTTTCCATTGGTTGGAAAAGATGCCAACTTCTCTTTTGAATGACAATAGATCTGAGGAACCTTGTCCATTGTTCGTCTCAGAAGAAGATGTAATGCCTTTAGTTCCTGATGGGGAAAACAAGCCAGTAGCAGACTCCAATGAATTTTCTACACAAGGGATGCGAACATCAAGCAAGTCATGCCCGTATTTCGACCAGAGTCTCTATCAATCATCTGATGGTGTGTCCTCTAGCAGAGGAGTCTCCGAGTATAGAAGTAGAAGTAAATATTCTTTTGGTTCTATCTGGGGAAGCAGAAAGGAGAGTCATAAGTGGAATAAGAAGCTTGTTGTATCACTGAGAAAAGAAAGACTTGAAATGCAGAAGACTACCTTGAAAATTTATTTGAAATTCTGGGTGGAGAATATGTTCAACCTCTTTGGGCTTGAGATCAATATGCTCGCATTGCTTCTCACCAGCTTTGCTTTACTTAATGCCGTCTCCTTGCTCTACATTGCTTTACTAGCTTCTTGTGTTCTTCTGGAACGGCGAATCATTCGTAAAGTTTGGCCGATTTTTGTACTATTGTTCACTTTGATTCTTTTGCTTGAATATTTTGCCATGTGGAAGAGCTTGATGCCTTTAAATCAGCACCGACCAAATCAGACGGTACATTGTCATGATTGCTGGAGCAGATCGGATGCGTACTTTGATTATTGTAAAAAGTGTTGGCTTGGTAAGTCTCTTCAGTAATATTAGCATTATGGTTTGTTACCCCACATCTGATTTTTTTCACCTCCATGGATTTTCCCTATTTTCGATGTTCCTGTTTCTTTTTTAAAATAAGGTAAATTTTATCAGTGTTGGGAACAAAGCCTGTATACAAGCGGTATACCAAAAAGTGGCGAGCCTACTAAAATAGTATGATCCTCTACAAAAGACATCCAATAATCTTCTATATAAATAGGAGCTCACGCGTGCAACAAAAACAAAAAAACTAGGAAAATTAACATTCCTTTTTCTTTTCCATCTGCCTTCAAAGTAGTGCAATTCTATCTGTCCCTTTTTATCCTGTTATGGTATCCATTTATATATGCAAAAGTATTAACTTATTCGTTTCCAGAACCCATACCTTTTTGGATTTGAATTTCACTAACTAGGAGAAAATCAGAAAATCCAAGTCCTCTCCCCTCCTCTCGGTACAAGTTAGCACAAATATGTTATTTTTGAAGTAGACATTTTCACCTATACAAAATATTGAGATGAACAAATTTAAGAGGGTCTATCGGAAACAATCTCTTCTTCTCTACGAGGTAGGGTTAAGGTCTACGTACACCCTACCACCTACTACATTCTATTCTCCACTTGTGGATTACACTAGGTATGTTGTTATTGTAGAACAAAAAATTGCTAAATGAACAATGGATTGATGCCTTTTCTTTTTGCTCTTAAATTTTGGAGCAGCTTCTTTTGCGAATTGTTTTGATTATCTGACTCGAGATTTAACACCTGTAACTTCTAATGTGAATATTTTGATGGAATTTTTTTGTTGTATACTGTCTGAGCTGTTTTTGGTTTTTCCTTCTGACAGGGTTTACTGTTGATGACCCTCGAATTCTGATCAGTTATTATGTGGTCTTCATGCTTGCATGTTTCAAGCTCCGTGCTGATCGCACCTCCAGTTTATCAGGGTCCTTTACATATCGTCAGATGGTCTCACAGCGCAAGAATTCTTTCGTGTGGCGAGATCTTTCATTTGAAACCAAAAGCATGTGGACCTTTCTTGACTACTTGAGGCTTTACTGCTATTGTCATCTTCTAGACCTTGTGCTTGCTTTGATACTGATAACGGGTACCCTTGAGTATGATGTTCTACATCTTGGATATCTTGGCTTTGCTCTGATCTTCTTCCGGATGAGGCTTACGATTTTGAAAAAGAAAAATGAGATATTCAAGTATCTTCGCATATACAATTTTACTGTCATAGTTCTCTCTCTGGCCTATCAGTCTCCATTTATTGGTGATTTTAATGCGGGAAAATGTGAAACTGTAGATTACATTTACGAAGTGATTGGATTTTATAAATATGATTATGGCTTTCGCATTACCTCAAGATCAGCTTTGGTCGAGATCATAATTTTTGTGCTTGTCTCACTGCAATCGTACATGTTCTCTTCCCCAGAATTCGAATATGTGTTCCGTTATCTTGAGGCGGAACAAATTGGTGCTGTTGTACGTGAGCAAGAGAAAAAAGCTGCCTGGAAAACTGCACAGTTACAGTACATTCGTGAGTCTGAGGAGAAGAAACGCCAGCGAAATTTGCAAGTGGAGAAGATGAAGTCGGAGATGCTCAACTTACAAATACAGCTTCACAGTACAGATACAATTTCTGCTGCCACTCGTGGTGACACTTCTCCTCCTAGTGAGGGTTTAAGGAGGAGGAAGAATTTTTCAGCTCCGAATTTAGAGGAAAGAAAACCAGATAAACTGGAGATGAATGTTAATTCAGACTCTCTTTTTACTCATGATTTCCCTGAATCTCCAAACAGTACCAGGGAAGAAAGCCCATTGGCAGCAGAACTTATGAAGCACCCAATTGAAACTTCTTTGTGTGAAATAAGTGAAGTTGAAGAAGATGCAGGTGATAATGCTTTAAACCTGGACAAAAACAACAAAAGAAAAGGACAATCTAAGGATAATCCGTTAGTTTCTGCGGTACAGTTGTTTGGTGATGGTGTTTCTCAAGTACAATCCATTGGGAATCAGGCTGTAAGCAATATTGTGAGCTTTCTAAACATTCCACCAGATGACTCTGATTCTAATGAGACCTCAACTGCTGGAGGTGGAATATCTTATGAGAGAGAGGGTGAGAATACTCCGTACACTCATCTGGACCGCTCTTCTTCTTTGCAATCTGATAGGAGTAGAACGTCTGAAGCAGCAAGTTTGCAAATTGGGAGAATCTTCTATCACATCTGGTCCCAGATGCGTTCAAATAATGATGTTGTGTGCTATTGTGGCTTTCTTCTCGTCTTTCTTTGGAACTTTAGTTTGCTTTCTATGGTGTACCTGGCAGGTCTCTTTCTGTATGCGCTTTGTGTGAACACTGGGCCAAGTTACATTTTCTGGGTCATCATGCTAATCTACACAGAAATATACATTTTGATCCAGTATATTTATCAAATAATTATTCAGCACTGTGGTTTTAGCATTCAGTCCACTACTCTTCAAGAGCTGGGTTTTCCTACCAAAAGGATAACATCATCTTTTGTCATAAGTTCACTGCCACTATTTCTGGTGTACTTGTTTACCCTCATACAGAGCACTATAACAGCAAAAGATGGTGAATGGTTTTCTCTAGGATACAGTACTTGGAAAAGTAGACTTTTGGACCCAAAGGAGGACCTAGTGGCATCTGGGTGGATTGAGAAGGCGAGGAAGCTCTTCCTTCCATTCAAAAATATGGTGAAGATGGTGATCAGAGGCTGTTGTAGGTATTGGAAATCACTAACGCAGGAGGCAGAATCTCCACCATACTTTGTCCAGTTGTCCATGGATGTTCACATGTGGCCAGAGGATGGAATCCAACCAGAGAGGATTGAATCTGGAATAAATGAAATTCTAAGGCTTATGCATGATGATAGATGCAAAAATCAAAACCCCAGCAGTTGTTCTTGTTCTAGTAGGGTCCAAATTCAAAGCATCGAAAAGAGTAGTGAAAATCCAAAAATCGCATTGGCTGTTTTTGAGGTGGTTTATGCCTGCCCATTGACAGAATGTCCACCTGAACAGTTCAAATCACTCACTCCAGCTGCTGACATAGCGAACGAGATCCGTGGAGCACAAACCAAAGGTGCTGTTGAAGAAGTTGGATTTCCATACCCTATACTCTCCATCATAGGCGGGGGTAGAAGGGAAGTTGATCTTTATGCTTATATCTTTGGTGCTGATCTGAGTGTGTTCTTCTTGGTTGCTATTTTCTACCAATCTGTTAAAAAAAACAAAAGCGAGTTCTTGGATGTTTCCCAACTTGAGGATCAGTTTCCCAAGGACTATGTATTTATATTGATGGTAAGCATGCTTTACATTTGTCTATTTCATGCTTTGCAGAATGTTTTATCAAAGATATTGATCACTATTGTGGGGGAAACCAGACATGAACAACCTTGTTTTGACTCTACTGGTCAAATCTCCAGTACTGACCAACTAAGAATGTAGATCACCTGTCCTCTATCTTTCTTGCATATTGGCATGTTTACATTTTATTCATACGTCTTCAGAATTGCAATTTTGAAGGAATATGCCAAGTGATTCTTCTCTCCATAAGATACTGTGTAGAAAGCTCCTATAACCGGCTGAAATAATAATACCTGCAGTATGATAATATGTCGCCTCTGATTTTCTTCTATGATCTTCTGCAGGCAATATTCTTCTTGATTGTGCTTGACCGCATCATATACCTCTGTTCATTTGCCACAGGAAAAGTGATCTATTACATTTCAAATCTTGTTCTTTTTACATATGTCGTCACAGAGTATGCTTGGAATATAGATGCACAGCAAAGTGCTGCTGGATTAGCCCTCCGTGCAATATATCTGACAAAAGCAATATCTCTGGCACTGCAAGCCATACAAATCCGCTATGGTGTTCCTCACAAGAGCACATTGTATCGCCAATTCCTCACCAGCAAAGTTTCTCAAATCAATTATCTAGGTTACCGGCTATATCGAGCTCTTCCTTTCCTGTATGAATTACGGTGTGTACTGGACTGGTCTTGCACTAAAACTTCATTGACAATGTATGACTGGCTGAAGGTGAGATTCTAAATCACCAAATCCCCCATTCCCCCAAAAACGAGCGCACACACAAAAAAAAAGGATATTAAAAAAGGCTGGAGAGAATTTGCAAGTCTGGTTTACAACAAGGCCTAATTGCATAACTATCTATCTTAACTTGGTGTGAAAATGTCCAATAGCACCAAGGAGGAATTATTTTTAAAAGAAGTCCCTTTTCCCTGGTTTGGTTCTTAAGTTAGAAGGGTGAGCATATCTGTCTTCTTTTTAGAAAATGAGAAGGTAAGAATTTTCTTCGTGAGACTGATGTTTTGATACTTTTTCTAGTTGGAAGACATAAATGCAAGCTTGTACCTTGTCAAATGTGATGCTGTTCTGAACAGAGCTACACACAAACCAGGGGAGAAGCAGACTAAGATGACCAAATTCTGTAATGGAATATGCTTGTTCTTTATATTGATCTGTGTAATCTGGGCTCCCATGCTGGTAAGTGGTTTGTAACCGATCCTCAGCTCTATGTGCTATTCAATTTGCAACCTAAAATTTTCATTCAGACAAAAAGATCAAGTATACAGTAGTAATTTTCGTTGAGATAAACGGTAACATATTTTAAAGCACATTATGATGTCTTTATCTAATCATGTTGTTGAACCACTGAAATCGATAAGAAAATATGGAAATAATCAATTCCGCATCAGTGCTTACATGCCTGGCCAGTCTGAGAGTATCATCTATATCTACTAATCCCATCAATATCACCGATCAACTAGTAGAATTTGACAATTTGTCTTACTCAAAGGGATGGAATTTTCATCACATTTTTTTAGTTCTTTTCTCCTTCAAGCTGACATTGGAGAAGTTCCTGCATATGTTTCACGTCCATCTGATGCAACAAAGAGATTGTCATTGCATTGGAAAGTTCCTTACTACTTTACTTTTGATTCTCTTTTAAGTCTTGAAAATCAGGAGATTTTACTAATATTGTATGGTATAAGTCTAACTGATTTTATCATAATTATTAGGAATCTTAATTTTCAGGAAACTTCTCTTTTTGTATATTAACATTTCAATAAGAGTTTTCTCTCTTCTTTTCTCACTCTCTTTTTTCACATGGTAGCAGAGCCTCTAAATCTTGGTAAAGACTTGTGTAGCTTCCGCTTATTGTGGCAGTCACTGGTGCTTGTATCAGGGTAGGTTGCCTATACCACACCCTTGGCGTGCGGTCCTTCCATGGACCCTACCTGAAAGCGGACTGCTTCGTGCACCGAGCTGCTCTTTTACCATCTGCACCTCGTCAGCATTATATCTCTACTCTCTACCATTCTGGCGGCATTACATCTCTTTCAAATGTCCATCTCAGGACCGCCTCTTCTGGCTGTACCTCTGAAGACTTCTCCAGCAATTTTTTCTGTCACCATGGGATTTTTCTGTTTACTCCTCTTTCTTCCTTTTCCAGGTTTTCTGTTTCACCTTCAGCGCCACTCAAGCTACGCCGATTATAACCTGGAGGCAAACTTTTCTCTTTCTAGTGTTGGCTAGATATATAAGTTTGACTTCAACTGATGTTGGATCACCTTTTGTTTTAAAAGGTCCCCCCCTATATATGATAATGGAATCAAGCTGTTTTTAACTTCTTTTTTCTAGAAGTCTAACTTGAGATGTATGACATGCCCATGCTCATCCATTTGGGGAAACTCAATCTTGTGTGTTGGTTTTAGTCTTACAGTTCCTTTCTGCTGTGCCAATTTGTCAGTTACATGACTTAGTATTCGTATGAGACTGAAATCTAAATGTAAATGATTAAGTATTGTTTTGTGTTACTATATATATCTACATTAACATAGATATAAAGAAAGGAAGACAAATGGGTAAGAACGATATTCAAAAGATGATATTTATTAGCAGTGTGACCATGTCTATGAGATCTGAAAATTATTGTCAGGCATCCCAGCTTATTCAAATTTTCCTTTCTATAACTTCTAATCGTTTCTTGAAAGTACGTGTTGTGATCTTGTAAATTCAGAATATTGAAGCTGTTCTTCGGTGCAGATGTACAGCAGTGGTAATCCAACTAACATTGCAAATCCTGTAAATGATGTGAGGGTTCAGCTTGATATCAAAGAAAAAAGTGGAGGAAGGTTAACCCTCTATCAGACTACTCTTTGTGAAATGATTCCATTTAATCAGCTCCATGATGATTTGAATCTTGACCCCAACGGCTATCTTTATGCATACAATAAAAATGATATCCAACTTATCTGCTGTCAACCTGATGCAAATACTCTGTGGCTGGTTCCGGATGTGGTTCAGAGAAGATTCATTCTGTCTCTGAAAGATATGGAAGTTAAATTTTCTTGGGTTCTTACAAGGGACAGGCCTAAGGACAAAGAGGTTGTGAAATACGAAAGAACTCTTGATCCTGTGGATTGTCCAAAGCCTTGGGAAGTTAAGAAAGTTTTGAATGGCTCCACCAATAGCTTCCGTGCATATAATATATATCCTAGATATATTCGCGTGACTGGTTCTGGGGAAGTTAGGACTATTGAAGAGGAGGTAAGATGGTCTTACTAAACTGAATGTTTATATGTTATTTGGATTTTCACGTCACGAGAAGGTAGAAAAATTTTAACAATTTTTTT
>NC_064288.1:2532508-2533938 GCF_019186545.1 Solanum stenotomum | reverse complement strand
TCAAATAAAAATATTTTTAATATCCCAAGAATAGAGACAACTTTATAAAATTAGTTGTTTAAACCAAAACTTTTATATGAATTTATACAATAAAGTTTTTACATATTTTTTATTTGAACTTGTTTATAATAGTATTATTGTAGCCATTTGGAACATATCTATGCCATTCACAAATACATATGTAATGTTTTAGTAAACATTCAAAGATTAATGTAGTATTTATTCAAATTCTCATTGTCTATGAATCCCAAATTATTGTCACTAAGGATGTGTTTGGTATGGTATTTTTCAATTTTCTTATCCCGACTTACTATGCCGAATGGTCCTTCGCAACACATTTTTGACAACTATAAATACGTTTTTAAATTCTTAGTTTAGGGGAGAGTTTTAGAATCTAACATTCAATTTTTAAGTTGAGAGCTTAAAACTAAGTTTTTGGAGAGACAATATTTCCTTAGCTTTGAAGATTTGAAGATTTCCATTTCTGAGAAATTGGAAGTGGGTGTTGATGATTCTTCATCTTAGACCTTTGCAAAGACTATATCAATCCTACCCAGTTGATGGAAACACAACTTGGTAACGATTTTTACCTTTTTACTATGTCTAGCTAAATCCCCAATTATTGGGGTGTGATTATGTGATTAAGAGTTGATTTAACTACTGGGTATTGTTAATTGATAGTTTATTTATTGTTTAAAAGTGATTTCGTTCAGTAATTGTGGTTGAATTTGCAGGCATTTATTCAGAAACATCTCTGCGTCGCGGACTTGTTCCAAGATGGTGAACTTTCAGTCTTTTCTCATGATTAGCTATCTAAAATCATTCCTAAATATCATGAGACCTTTCGTATTACGAATCACAACCACTACAAGAAAATGTATTTATAGCTACGAAATCTAAGCTATGAATTTGAAAATCGTAGCTATTACTTAGTAATAGCCACAAAAATTCCCAATTTGTGGCTATCAAAAAATTTGTCAAATTTCATAGCCACGACAATTAAATTGATAAAGCTAAATCCTTACTTTTGCTATAATTGCTAAAAATTGTGGCAATAATGACCTAAATAGCTATAATTTTACTGTTACAACAAAGTTCTATAGCTAATTATACGTTATTGTCACGCGATAAAAGTCATTGTAGCAATAGTAACTCTTTAGCCACAATAAGTTATTTGACACAAAATATTGTAGCTATATAAATACTTTTACTTCAAGTTATAAACTATTGTAGCTATAGTTAAATGAAATAGCCATAGAGTTTTCTCTATAATATAATATCGTAGCAATTCAATATTATTTGCCGTAAATTCATAGTAATAATAACTTTTAGCCACAATAAATTATTTGAAGAAACATTTGTAGCTAAATAAATAAGTTTGCTTTAAGTTATAAAAAAATTATGGCAATAACTATAAGATATAGCCATAA
>NC_064288.1:2456517-2523993 GCF_019186545.1 Solanum stenotomum | reverse complement strand
TTTTATTTGAATTTTGTTTATAATAGTATTATTGTAGCCATTTGGGACATATCTATGCCATTCACAAATGTGTGTGTAATGTTTTAGTAAACATTCAAGATTAATGTAGTATTTATTCAAATTCTCATTGCCTATGAATCTCAAATTTTTGTCACCAAGGATGTGTTTGGTATGATATTTTTCCATTTTCTTATATTTGATTGGTTAAATTTTTAAAAAATATTTTTGTTATGAAATAAGTTCCTTAAAAACGAAAAAGATAATTTTGGTAATGAAAGTAGGAATAACAAGTTTTATAATAAGTGACTTTCTATTTTGTTAAAGATATAACTAATCTTGATTCCAGAATGAATTAATACCTCAAACTCAATTTTGTTTTATCTCATCTGAAAAATACGATAAACTAATCCAAAAATTATAATTCCAAGACTATAATTATGAAATAACTTTGTGTGTCTACCCTTTATTGTCTAGCCACCTTAAACTTCAAAAATTATAATCTCTTCGAAATAAATTTGTCTACCTATCCCTTGTTGTCTAGCAACCTTAAGCTTTAGATACAATTTTATATTTACAAAAGATGAAAGATATTTTCTTACACTATAGATCCAATTTAAATGATTATTGTATCTTAGTACTCCATTTTTTCTGTCTATCATATTAGATTTGACATTGAGAGTTGGGAAATTATTTCTACAATTGATTAATTTATTTTCTTACTCTTTTTTATTAAGAGTATAAAGTATATATATGCAAAAATTCTAGGTTATTCCAATAATATTTTAAAGATGTTTTTGAAGGGTGCTTGTAACACTCTAGAAATTTTTTCGAACTGAGACTCGAACCATCCTTCGTTGTGAGTAGGATTTTATCGAGGAAATTAAAATTTCTTGAGTGTTAAGGTCACTAGATGTAGCACCTTGAGTTCCAAGAAGACCTAAAGAGAGTTCATTCAAGTCATTCCTAAGTTCTTTTAAGTTTTGGGTCAACTTCAAACAATCATAACTCTCAGTACAAGATGAGTTAGGTGGGCTACAAGGTATCCAATGAAAGGTCTTTGAATTATCTTTCCAACGCCACCAAGTAAGCCCTTTTGAAGTAAGGTAGTCCAAATAAGGAAAGTTACCCAAAATAGTAAGGGCTATTTTGGTCTTTTCCTTACCAAATAAGATTTAATTCATTTTTAGTAATGTTTTAAGGGTCTAATCTGATTGGGTTCAGTTTTATAATCCTAATATACACCTAGGAGTTTAGTTGAGAGTTCAAGAAGAGAAAAGAAGAGAAAAAAGGAGAAAAGAGGAGAGGAACAAGGCGTTCGTCGAGGTTCTTGAGTTTCGTTGCGGATTTTTGCCATGGGTTTGATCCCTAAGAGGTATGTAAGCTTCCATAGTGTTGGGTTTGTTCACCACATGCCAATCATGTTATTTTTAGCTTAAGTTCATTCTCAAAAGTTGAAGGAATTGAGTTCTTGATAGGTGTTCTTGAAAGTCATTCTAAATCTTGTTTTGTTGGGGGGTTTTGATGACTTCTTGAGATGAAAGTGATTGTCTTGAGTGTCTTTTTTAGTGGATTAGCGTGTACTTAGCTTGGGTAATTGAATCTAAGGAAAACTTGAGAAAAAAATTTGATTAAAAGCGATTTAGGATTAGAAAACGAGAGACGAAATTCGTCGAACTTGGCCTGGAGAGAGGCTGGGGCGATGCGCCACAGTTGCGCCAGAGGGTCTGGGGCGGTGCCTTAACAGTGTGCCCATAGTGAGGTTCTGAAGTTTGGGGCTGGCACCCCGCGCCCGGAACACGCCAAGGTCATCTGCCCCCACTTATTTTCCGTCGGTTGTCCCGTTTGAGCTCCTTTGAAGTGTATCTTCACCCCTTTTGATTCTAAACTACTTCTAAACATCTAGAAATCATTCATAACATGAATCATAACCTTGAATTCATAATTAAACTTCAAGGTAGAGTTAAGAGTTAAGTTTTGAGAGTTCTTCCGAATACATTTTGAGAAAGTCCCTTTGAGTCCTTTTGAGGAGTCTTTTACAACTTCTAGTAACTTGTTTCAGGACTCGAGCAAGTAAGTATGAGAATGATGAGAATGTATTCATGAGTCTACTTTGTCTTCACGAGATCCTTCATATCATGGACCATAATTCTTGAATTCATAATTCACATTCAAGAGAGAATTAAAAGTAGAGTTCAAGAAAACCTTTGAGTTCAATTGTGAATCCTTTGAGATCCATCATCGATTTGAGTTAAGTTTTGATGAAGTAAGTATGAGAATGAGAAGATTCGTATACACGAGTTTTATATTGTCATGTAGACCCTCGAGTCGAGTCGTTCATGCCCACAATTCTGCATGAACTTCATAAATTCAACATCTTTAAGAGGAGTAGTATCTTCAAGTTCTAAGTCTTGAGTATTGAGTTCCTAATCCCTTTTGAGATTATATTCCTAATCATGGGACTGTTACATTTTACCCATGAAGTCCTTGAGTTGAGTTGTTCATACCCATAAATCCGCATGAACCCTATTAGTTGAGCAGTCTTGAGATGAGAAGTATATTTGAGTCATTGAGTTAAGTAGCTCATGCTCATAAATTCGTATGAACCCTTTGAGTTGAGCATTCTTAAAATGAGTAGTATCATTGAAGTTCTTGAGTTCCAAGTATTGAGTTCTATCTGTGGTTATTGAAAACCTTGCATTGAGTCGTTCACGTCCCTAATTCAGCATGAACCATATTTTAAGAAGTCTTTTACAAATGCTTTAAACTTGTTTTAAGACTTGAACATTGAGTTGAGTAAGAGTAAATGTGAAGTTCATTTTCTTCAAAAGATTATATGGGAACTAAGTATTCCCAAAGAGTAAATGTTTTCACATTTAAACAAGAGAGGAAACACCGATTTTCCAAGAGAGACATTGAGTTCATGTTTATTTAAAAAGTTCTATTCCTAATTATCGAATTTCTATATTGTTATTGAGATCCTTCATATCATGAATCATAACTCTTGATTTCATACCTCAAATTCAAGAAAGAGTTAAGAGTAGAGTTCAAGAAAGTCTTTGAGTTCAATTGTGAATTATTTGAGATCAACTGTCGATTTGAGCCGAGTATTGAGGAAGTATGAGAATGAGAAGAGTCATATACATGAGTTCCATAATGTCTTTTAGACCCTTGAGTCGAGTCGTTCATGCCCATAAATTTCGCATGAAATCCATCAGTTGAGTATTTTTTAGAAGAGTAGTATCTTCAAGCTCTAAGTCTTGAGTATTGAGTTCCTAATCCTTTTGAGGTTATATTCCTACTCATGGGCCTACTACATGTTACCCATGAAGCCCTTGAGTTGAGTTGTTCATCCCCATAATTCTGCATGAACCCTATGAGTCGAGTAGTCTAGAGATGAGTAGTATTATTGAGTCTTGAGTTCTGAGTACTGAGGTTCTTTATTTCTATTAAGATCACTGAGTTGAGTCGTTCATGTTCATAATTCCAAATGAACCCTATGATTTGAGTTATAAATTTTAAAAAGCTTTTTAAAGCCAACAATTGAGTTCTTAAACTGAGTTTTGAGAAAGTAAGGATGAGTTTTGAGAAAAAAGTTTTATAAAAAATGATTAGTATGACACTCGAGTATGTCATCAATGTATGAGAAGTATGGTATCTAGATATACCATCAATGTTTATGCAGTATGACTTCCCGAGTCAACAATGATCACATTATAATATGATTTTAACAGAGTTGAGTTCATTTTCTTTAAAATGATATATGGGAACTAAGTATTCCTAAGAGTAAATGTTTTCACATTTAAATGGGAGGAAAATAAGATTTTCAAAAAAGTTTTGAGCAGTTTGAGTACTATTTCTTTTAAGAGAAAGATTTTTGAGTTATAATCTCAAACCACAGAAAAAGTTATATTTTTAAACATATGAGTCAGTATATTTTGGGAGTAGTATTGAGCACCGATATGAGAGAGTTCAAATAACTCACAACCCCCATAACCATGTAGTCAACGTGGGTAGAAAGGGTCATACTTTTTAGATGATTCCTTAATGTTTTTTAGCATAGACTAGTAGATCCACTTAGTTAAGAGGTTCTATACCCTGGCAAAGTATAGGACAGTTCTGGTAGCGTGGACAAGACGTTGTATCATCACATAGCTCATAGTGATAGTTGTCGGTTAGAGACACTCCCATAGAGTTATATTATGTTTTTATATATACAAACTGAGTTATTATTGTATTATTCAATACATTGAGTTGTTATCTACTATTTTAAAAGCTTTTCATATATATTGCATCTTTTACTGTTGCTTTATCCTTGAGTATCATGAGTTGAGTACCTTCGAGTTGAATATCATATTTTTGAGTTGAACATCTTATTCTTGACTTGACTTGAGTTGAGTTGAGTTGAGTGAGTTCAGACGAGGTAAATATGTTTCCTTTTTATCAAGTTCAAGCCTATGTTTATGATTTAGAATTTCTCTTATATGCTCGTACATTCCACGTACTGAGTTATTTGGCCTGCATCGTTTCATGATGCAGATACACATATTCAGGATCATCAACAAGAGCTTTGTTGATACCACATGGAGTTCGAGTTAGCTATGGTGAGCCTCCTTGCTTCCGGAGGGTTCCACTTGTACTTTCAGTTATATACATTGTTAGGATGTCGTGGGTCTTGTCCCGACTTTCATCTTTGTCAGTTAGAGGCTTCATAGATAGACAGTAGAGTTTCAGAAGTCTGTTAATTTATTTTGTTAAATGTATTAAAGACTTGAGTTGCCTATTGTTGGCTAGTTGAATAGTCCATTTATATTCAGAGTAAATTATTTGAGTTAAAGCTTTGTATTTGAGTTTCATGAACTTTATTCAGTTTTAAGCTTTGTATGTTTGAGTTAGTTTTCCGCTTGTAGTTAGCCAGGATGACGGTTCACTTGGGGACCAACAATGGTTCTCGAGTGCCGGCACGTCTAGAGTGTAGGCTCGGATCGTGACACTTCATAGATAGAGAATAGAGTTTCAAAAGTCTATTCATTTATCTTATTAAATGTTTTAAAGACTTGGCTTGCCTATTTTATGGCGAGTTGAATAATTTATTTGTATTCAGAGTTTTTCATTTGAGTTAATGCTTTGTATTTGAGTTCAGTGATTTATTCAGTTTTTAAGCTTTGTATGCTTGAGTTAGTCTTCCACTTGTAGTCAGCCATGATGAGGGTTCGCTTGGGGACCAACAATGGTTCTCGAGTGCCGGCCACGTCCAGGGTGTAGGCTCAGATCGCGACAGTGCTTCCTATTATAACAACTTACAATATACCTTAAGATTGATAAAATAGAAAAGTTTCATCAAGAACAAGTATAACAGTTATTGTTATTTATTAATATAGGGGTGTTCACGATTTAGATAAAATTGATTCGATTGATTTGGCATCTTCAATTTTTAAGCTTAAAACAATTGTTTTACCCAGCCTACTTTAATTTGGATTCAGATTCTTTCAACTCCCTTCAAATTTTTTTAATTTGGTTGGTTATAAAGGAGATTTAGGGTGTGTTTGGTATGAAGGAAAATGTTTTCCATGAAAAATGTTTTTCTAGAAAACGTTTTCTTGGAAAATAAGTGAATTTCTAACTTATTTTCTCATATTTGGTTGGTGATTTTTTTTAATGTTTGGTTGGTGAATGAAAAATATTTTTCAGAAAATATCTTTTATTTTTTACTTGAGACTAGAAAATACTCTTTAGAAAAATAATTTCTGATCTAAAAATCAACCTGGATAATTGATCTAGGACCAGACCCTGACACCCGAACTAGGACAAGACCCCGATGACCATTCCATCTGACCCTAAGATCTAAACCCAAGAAAATATTTTTCAAAATCAAATTCTTTTTAAAAAATTATTTTTGGCGGGGTGGCAGGGAGGGGGGGAGTGGCTACTGGGGGGATGGGTGGGGTGGAGTAAAAAATAATTTTTTAAAATTTGAATATTTTCCGTAAACAACTTTTTTGTTTAAAAAAATTGACGGAGTGGCTTCGGTGGGAGGTGGCGGGGGTGTAAAAAATGATTGTTATTAAATTTGAAATAATTTTCAAAAATAATTTTTTTTAAAAAAATATTGACGGGATGGCCTTGGTGGTGNGGGGTAGGGGTAAGAATATATTTGAAATTTAATTATTTTATTTTTGGATGGGAAGGGTCGGGTATGGCGTACGAGGTAGGGTAAGAAAAAAAATATTGAAAGATGAAGTAGAGTTTTGGAAACTGTTTTCCTTAATTTTTGAAGGTAAGTCATTTTTCTTAAATTAGAGGACAATGAATTGATTTTTGGAAAAAAAACTTTTAAGCCAACCAAACATAGAAAAATTGAAAAGCATTTTCTAGAAAATGTTTTCATTCCTACAAACACACCCTTAATCTCCATAGACACTTCTAGCATCATTAATTTTGAATAGTGTTTGGTTACTACGTATTTTTCTTTCTCATAAATAATAGTTTATTTTTAGAAATGTTATAAGGGAAAATTAAGCAGAATAACAAACAATTAAAGGATATTAAATGTTATAGCTATTGTTTTGGTAAATTGTAATTTGCGGCCATAGTTTTTCCAAATCTTGTTATTTGTTTAATTTTTACAATTCGGTTTCTGATTGTATAAATTCAGAAATTGTATATACTTACCCTGGCTATTTGTATACAATTTATGAAAATTTCACATTAAATTATCTTGTTTATATATTGACAAGTGAAATATACAAACGGACATCTGAAAAATTTCTAAATATATAAATACAGAATTTATATATACTTACTTTATTTGTATATTCGCAAGCGAAATATACAAATCACACAAAATATACAAACCGCAACCTCCATAGCAAACTGGTCGTAAAAGAAGAATCTAGAATTTAGAGAGAAAAAATATCTAAGGAGAAAGAAGAATCTTTCATTGAGTAAAGCTTACTGATTACAATGAGTAAAGTAGCTATTTATACATGATTTCACTGTTAGTAACTAATCTTACTGTAACTAACAACTAGAAGATTAGTTATAACTAACTCATGTAAATATTATATTACCCTTAATTGATCCTTACAGTGTTACCTAACTATCATTTATTTCTTCACATTATAACACTCCCTTTCAAGCTAAGTAGTGCAAAGACATTTAACATTCCTAGCTTGGATATAAGATGTTCATGTTGCAGTCTTGATAGCCCTTTAGTTAACATGTCAGCAGGCTGTTCTTTGGTAGGTAGGTAATTTAGTTTGATCAGTCCTTGTTGCAACCTTTCCCTTATAAAATGACAGTCAATCTTAATGTGTTTGGTTCTTTCGTGATACACTGAATTTGCAGCAATTTGTATTGCAGCTTTGCTGTCACAATACATTTGAACTGGTAGTTGTACTTCAGCATCTACTTCCTTTAAATACTCCAAGTTACCAAACTAGTTCAGATACAGTAGAGGCCAAGCTCTGGTATTCAACTTCTGCTGAGCTCTTTGACACTGTGGTTTGTTTCTTGGCTTTCCATTACACTAGAGAATTTCCCACTTTGATCATATACCTTGTTACAGACCTTCTAGTTAGTGGACAAGAGGCCCAGTCAGCATCACAAAATGCAGTGACCCTCTTATCAGATGTACTAGCTAAGAGTAACCCCTGTCCAGGTTGTCGTTTTAGATATCTCACCACCCTTAGTGCAGCATCCATATATGACTTCTTTGGTTATTGCAAAAATTGGCTTAAGGTATGAGTACTAAAGGAAATATCAAGTCTTGTTATATTGAGATATAGCAGTTTCCCTATCAATTTTTTGATACTTTGTTGCATCTATCACAGGGTCTTCTTCTGAGTCCTTCTGTCCCTTGTGTATATGATAATCATACAACTTAGATGTTAGTTTGACATTAATGTCAATAAGGGTTCCAGCAGGCCTTGCTGCTGACAACCCAACTTCTATGGGCTTCTGATATAAGTTCAAGGACATACTTCCTTTGATGCATTAATATACCATCTGATGATCTAACGAATTCAATGCCTAGGAAATATTTCAGCTCTCCTAAATCCTTCATTTAAAATTTTTGTTGTAGTGTCTTCTTTGTCTCTTCAATCAACTTTAGACTACTTCCAGTTATCAGAATATCATCTACCTACACTAGTACAACAACCATTCCTTCTTCTGATTTATTGATGAACAAACAATAATCATAAGAACTTTGTTTGAACCTGAGTTTGATGAGAGCTTCTATCAGCTTATGCTTCCACTGTCTTGTAGCTTGTTTGAGTCCATATAAAGACTTTGTCAGTCTACACACCTTCTCCTCTTGGCTGACAAACCCCTGAGGTAACTGCATATATATTTCATCATCCAGATCACCCTGCAAGAAGGCATTAAACACATTCATCTGATGAATATGCCAATGTCCAGAGGCTGCCAAAGCTGCAATGGTTCTTACAGTGACCATCTTAACAACTGGTGAAAATGTCTCTTGATAATCAATCGATCCCTTCTTGTTGACTATAACCTTTAGAAACTAACCTTGCCTTGAACCCTTCTATTTCACCAGTAGATTTGTACTTAACTTTGTATATCCACCTACAACCTATAAGCCTCTTCCCTCTTGGTAAATCAATAAGTTCCCAAGTTTTGTTACACTCTAAAGCTTGTATCTCAGTTTGCATAGCATCCACCCACCTTTTATCTTTAATAGCTTCTGCATATGGCATAGGTTCCTTAATAGTGGAAGTAACAACAATGTAACATTGATAAGATGGAGACAAGTGATCGTAGCTAATATAATTACACAATGTATATTGTACATCCTTAGTTGTATTCAGTGAAACAAAGTCCTTCATCCATGTAGGGGTTTGTATATTTCTGGTAGATCTCCTGGTAAACACTGGTACTGCAGACTCAACTACATGATCAACTTCATCATTAGCTATTAGAGGAGCTACATTCTCAATAACCTGATCAATGCTATCAGTTACTTCCAACTCTTACTACTCTATTACTTCCTACTCTTGTTGCTCTATGATATCTTCTGGCACAATATTTTCCTCATCACACCTTAGCGTCATAGGAGTGAACTCAGTGAAGACTTGAGACAACACCCATGAACCATGTACCGTGTCTTCAAATATAGGATGATTGTTAGAATCACTCTTATTTGCAAAAGGAAATGTATCTTCCCTGAAGATGACATCTCTACTGACAAAGAAGGTTTTATTAGTCAAATCAAACAACACATATCCCTTCTGGACTTCTGAATATCCCATATGAGCAGCTGTCTTGATCTTGCCATCAGTTTGTCATGTTCAGTAAGGTTTTTAGCAAAACATAAGCACCATAATGTCCTTAAATGAGACAAACATGGTTGGCTTCCATATAACTTCTCATAAGGAGTTTGATAACCTATCACACTACTTGGTAACCTGTTGATTAGATAAACTGCAGCTAAAACACAGTGCCCCCAAAACCTCAAAGGAATGTGTGCCTGTAATCTGAGTGCCCCTGTTACTTCAAGTATATGTCTATGTTTCCTCTCAGCAACCCCATTTTGCTGAGGGGTATATGGACAAGACCTCTGGTGTATAATTCCCAATTCTTTAAACAAAACAGTGCATACTTAGTTAACAAACACAGTCCCATTGTCAGACCTTAACACCTTAACATTTCTCCCAAATTGAGTCTTAACATATTGTAGAAACAGTTTCAAGGAGACACACACATCAAATTTATGTTTAAGCAGAAATACCCAAGTCAATCTTGAAAAATCATCCATTATTGTAAGGAAGTACTTGTTACCATCAAACGTGGGTGTACTATAAGGACCCCACAAGTCAACATAAATCAAATCAAAACAAGCACTACTTCTTATACTACTTGAAGGAAAAATAGACCTAGTCTGCTTAGCACAAGGGCAGTCTAAGCATTTAGAGATTTTACATCTATTATCTTTGTTCATATCAAAGATTTTTGCAAGAACTATAAAAGATACATGACCTAATCTTTGGTGCCACAATTCCATGTTGGAAATCACTCTAGGAACAATAAATGCAGACTTTTTCTTTTCACTTTCAGTCCCATGTGTCAATTGTTGTAATAGAAAATACAATCCTCCTTCCTCTTTACCAACCTTCTTCACCTTTCCATTGTAAAGTTCCTGAAAAACACAAAAATGAGGGAAGAAGGTGACTGAACAACCTAGTTCCTTTGTGATTTGACTTACAGATAGTAGGTTATGCTGGAATTCAGGTAGGTGAAATACATTTGTAACCACACTGTTAGCTGACAAATCACAATTACCCACATGAGTCACTTGAGTGGTGTTACCATTTGGAAGATATACAAATCTAGGAGCATCAAGTTGTGTCACAGACCCCTTAGACATCATAATCAAGTTAGACACCATATGATGTGTAGCACCAGTATCTACAATCCACATTTTTTTATCTTCAGAAACAAAATATGATTTACCTGTCGTATTAACAACACTGCAATCATATATGGGCTGATCTGACTTTTGTTGAAACATTTTGAGAATGTGATCATATTGATCTTTTATGAAAGTACATCCCTGAAGTAGTTGTTTGACATCTCTCTCAGCTTGGCTTAATGGCATATAGTTCTTAACCCATTCATTTGCAGAATTACCACCATTACCATTATGAGACTCATCAACCTTTCTCCCCCACTCAGGTATATGTACATTTGTGTTAAATCCATAAGAAAAATGAGCATAGGATGCTGAAGGCTGACCAGACTCACTACCCTGAATCTTTCTTTTAGACTTAAAGTCAGGTGGATACCCGACAATTTTGTAGCAAAACTCTTTGTTGTGGCCTTTACATTTGCAAAAATCACAAATCAACACATAATTCTTCTTGAACCTTTTATTCACCCCTAAGCTACTGGTTGTATTCACCCCTAAGCTACTACCAGCTTTGGAATATAGGGCAATAGATTCCATACTGATTGAATTTAGTCCCATACTGTTGTTTGATGTGTGAACGACTGCCTTCTGACTTTCATCTCCCACAATCATAGCATAGGCATGATTAATAGATGGCAATGGGTTCATCATAAGAATTGGCTCCTAGCCTGATGGTATGATTCGTTCAGTCCCATCAAGAACTGGTACAACTTCTGCTTATTCATATGTTCCACAAATCCTTTTGATTTCTCACAATTACAACAAGAGGATGGTACCAACACCTCAAACTCATCCCACAAGGTCTTAAGTCTGGTAAAATACACAGAAATAGAAGCAGTACTTTGTTGTAAATAAACTATATCTTTGTGCAAACTGTATGTTCTGGATCCATCCACCCTATCAAATCTTTCCTTCAAATCATTCCACACATTCATAGCACTTGAGGCAAAGGCAATGCCACTTAATAAACTCTTAGAAACAGAGTTCATCAACCAAGATAACACTATAACATTAACCCTTTCCCAATGTCCCCATAGTTTTTCACCATATACTTCTCTCTTGCAACTACCATCAATTAGCCTTAATTTATTTCTCCCTAACAGAGCTAACTGAATTGATCTACTCCACAACATATAATTTTCAATACCAGTCAATTGAAACGAAATTAGGTTGATCCCACTAATATCAGTAGGACTCAAAAACAAATGATGATTATAATCAATACCTTGATTTGAAAGAGAACTACCATTGTTATGAGCAGATGTACCACTGGTTTAACCAATGTTGAGATTTTGAGACAGATCCACCTCTACATTATCAGGAGCCATTGAACAAACTCTGATTCAACCCAGGATTGGAACTGTTTTTGCAGAATCTCCTTTCGCGGAAGCAAAATACAGATTTCAAATTGAAATCTACTGCTGAAGGAAATCAACAACAATGAATCGATGGATCAATAGTAATCCTTTGATTCTATACCAAAATCATCTTCAACAGTAGCTACTGTGAAGGCTTCTCTGATACCATAATCGTAAAAGAAGAATCTAGAATTAAGAGAGAGAAAATATCTAAGGAGGAAGAAGAATATTTCATTGAGTAAAGCTTACTGATTACAATGAGTAAAGTAGCTATTTATACATGATTTCACTATTAGTAACTAATCTTACTGTAACTAACAACTAGAATATTAGTTATCACTAACTCATGTAAAGACTATACTACCCTTAACTGATCCTAACAGTGTTACCTAACTACCATTTATTTCTTCACATTACAACACAAACATAACTATAGCTATAAAGCGCAATTATCGAAACTATAGCTATAGAGCCTTATTATGTTAGCTATTTCTAAAATTCTCTTATATTGTAATGTATTTTCCCATATTATTAATTTAAAAATAAAAAATTATATTATAATGTAAGTTGGACTCTAAATTAATTATTGTATATCGTTATGCTCTTCTTCAATACCATTGAAACAATAGATATACACCATTGAAGCAATCACCATATTTTTAGTTGGCTTACTAAAAGTAAGGACTTCTTTTACGATTTATATTTATCGTTATTATTCATCATGCTCTTCTTCAACACCATTGAAGCAGCAAACCTACACCATTATAATTAAGGTATATGAGACAATCACCACACTAGTTATTTGAAAGTTATGCTACACGAGTAAAACGGTAACAATATTGGTCTCATTAGAAGAACTAATTAACTTTTTATTTTAAGAAACACGAAAGTTTAAAATATATATGAGGAGCACTTTCAAGTAGTGCAAGCCAAGCAATGACACAGTACTTTCTCAAGTGCAAGTTAATTTATGAAATTGAGTTGGATGTCCAAATCAAAATATTTCTTTGTTAGAGTAGTCTAAAATATAGGGTATTTAACTTAGTCAAATCTGACCAATTATGGTTGGATGGATTGAGACATAAAAGAGATTAAATTCCACTAGTCAAATTCTTGTAATTAATAATAATTTAAAACTAAAATTATTTTGTATGGGTTGGTAATTGTCTTAAATTGCTTTAATAGTGTTGAAGTAGAGTGAGAATAATGATGACGAAGACAAATAGTAAAAGAAGTCCTTATTTTTAGTAAGGCAATTAGTAAATATCCTAAACAAATTTCATATAATTAATTTAGGATCTAACTTACTTAATAATACTTTTTTTTGTTATTTTTATTTAAATATTAATAATAAACTCTCTCCGTTCATTTTTACTATTACTGTTTACTTGACACACATATTAAGAAAATAGTAATTGATATAGGTATTTTATCATACTATCCCTATTAAATGGCGTTTAGTATTACTAGATCTCAAAAAATGATTTGGAGAATAGTATTTAATGTTAAGGTTAAAACATGAAAAAAATAGTCTTTCCTTCATATGTCAAAAGTAACAAGTAAAACTGAAAAACTATTTTAGGAATAAGTAACAAGTAAAAATGAACGAATAACGTATAAAAATACTTTACAATATTTCTAAAAATAAATTGATAGTACTACCTCCGTCCACTTTTAATTGTTATAGTTTTCCTTTTTAGAGTCAAACTATAAAAACTTTGACTAACATTTTGTGATGTATTTTTTATCATATTGATATGCAATAAATTGTAATTTATAGTACTTTTCGTATAGTTTTTGAATATCTAAATATCGAATTAATGTAATCTAATTTAACTTTGAAAATTAGTCAAACTAACTTTCGAAAAGTATAACATAACAAATAAAAGTGGACATAGAGAATATAATTTTGTTGTCCACTATCAATGAATATTAATTAATAACATTTCTAAAAATAAACTGACCATATAATTTTATTGTCAATTGTCAATAAATACTAGTTAATCCAATCATTTAATACCCAATTGACTTGAGAGACAGAGTGAGTAGTGAGATTCAGTTTTCTCTGAACACTACATCTAATTGAAGAAGAAAAAGAAGAAGCCAACATGCTGAGATTAGCTTCAAGGTCAGTTCTGTCTCTTCACTCTCATCAATTCTTCTAACAACATAGAAAAGCTAAATATGGAATAAGTATAATCTAATTATATGTATATGAAAGCAATAATTCAGTTCATGAATTTGCAGAATTCATTCTAAATCCGCCTCTATTTTGAAATCTGAATACAGCTAGTTAGATGTGGGGAAAAAAAATAATATTCTGATTGGTAACAATCAAATTTAGTAGGCATTTAATCAAAAATTTTAAATATCATGACGTATTCGGTTTTGTTTTTATTTTCTCTCGTATTGTGCACCTTATCTTTACATCTCATTTTTTTGTTTTCTTCTGTTTAATTTTGAACCAATTAACAGGGGCGGCATCAAATCTAGGGCCCTGCTTCGAACTTTCAATAAAAACTTCTCTACTCACGTTGAGAGGTGTGTTTTCTCTCTCACATACACAAATGTTCCGCTTTATGTAGCACAGTTCAAATTACGAGGATTAAGTTATTTAATTTATGTTGTAAATTTAGATGTAAAATTTTGAAATGATCTAGCTAGCCAATGAGAACGAGACATTAAGGCACCGCGATCGCTAACCGTTGCATCTTTCGTTTATGCTATTTATTTGTGAAGGTTTCACTTTGCTCTTTGATAAAAATATGAAACGACTTTTTAGAAAGTGATTTTTTTGTATTTGATATTCATATTGGGGTTCGATTAAATTTAAATTCTTGCCAAAAAATCCTACATACTCCCTATTAGAAAGAGAAGTAAGAAGACATTAACTCTCTTGGATATTTCAAAGTAAAAATTTATATATTTTAATATTGTATAAAAATATTGTTATAGATTATAATAACAATTATAAAATTTAAAATATTTTATTAATATAAAAAATTATAGTTATTATTTCTTTGATTTTTTTAATAATAATTGTAACACATTATGTGAGTGAAGGAATATTATTCTTAAATGTCACATGACCGTTGATATATCTTCTTGGACCGACAAAAATGACAAGAGATCATTTTATTTATTCGCATAGACAACATTGCATGTCAGGTATCATAATTTGAGTGGTAAAAAGACAAGGAGAACGATAAAAAAAAATGTATAATATACTTGAGGAATATAAAGTTTATAGATTTCCATTAAGATGCGCATAACTTTTCATAAATATCGTTCATAATTGCGAAAAACATAGTGATAATCCGCATATTTACTAAATATAGGAGTAACAATTTATTCCAAAATATAACTATTACGCACGCACGAAAAATATCATTTATATAAATACATTTTAAGATAGTCTCCCAAATCATTACATATGCATGAATTTTAGGAGATACACTTGTATCATTATCATAACCGAATTGTACTTAGAGATATCCGAAATCGGTTTGGTGGGCTTGTTGGTAGAACAATTTGTATGCCTACTGGAAAATGTTGCTATCTAATATTCCACACTGGAAAAATCGGGGATGAGAGCAGCAGTTGGGTATTTAGTAGTGTTTTTTTGGTTTCATCATTCCGTGACTAAATATCTTATATTCAAGCCTCAAAATAAAAATAAAAAGTCTTGCTTGAAAGTGTTTTTCTTTTTAATCGATCTTGTATGTTTCAAATCAAATTAATCAAGAAATTCATGATTGACATCGAAATTAAATTATTTTTTTTGGATGGATTGAGATTAACCTTCTTTTAATGGCTTGACCTTCTGGCCGGCCCTGACTACTCTGATTACAAAATTTGAAAGTAAATTTATTTTGTGAATGCAAGGAAACTAGAAGGCAAGGTAGCGCTCATCACCGGAGCAGCAAGTGGAATCGGAAAAGAAACAGCCGCGAAATTCATCAACAACGGTGCCAAAGTTGTAATAGCAGATGTACAAAATCAGCTCGGCCAAGAAACTGCCTCCGAGCTCGGGCCAAACGCCTCCTTTGTGGTCTGCGATGTCACAAAAGAATCCGACGTCTCCAATGCCGTAGATTTCACCGTCTCCAGCCACGGACAACTCGACATTATGTACAACAATGCAGGTATTTAGAGGCGACTTCAACGTACAAAGTAACTCATACTTTCTCTGTTTCAATTTATTTGTCAGATTTTAACTTGAAACAGAGTTGTCTTAAACATGTTTGTGCATAGAACTAAAAATAAAAATAAAAATTTTGTACCCCTCCCTGCACGTAGGTATAGCATGTCGTACTCCACGGACCATAGCCGATCTTGACCTCGATGCATTTGATCGGGTCATGGCTATCAACGTCCGTGGGGTGATAGCAGGAATTAAGCACGCAGCTCGGGTGATGATCCCACGGAAAACCGGTTCCATATTGTGCACAGCTAGTGTCACGGGGGTGATAGGAGGTCTAGCGCAGCCCACGTATTCGACAACCAAATCCTGTGTGATCGGAATCATGAGATCCGTAACAGCAGAACTAAGTGAGCACGGAATCAGAATCAATTGTGTATCGCCCTTTGCCATTCCAACTCCGTTCTATTTGGATGAGATAAAATTGTACTTTCCGGAATTGGAACCTGAAGTTCTTGTTAAAATGTTGCATCGCACGAGTGAGTTGAAAGGAGCCTACTGTGAGCCAATTGATGTGGCTAATGCTGCTCTGTTTTTGACTAGTGATGATGCCAAGTATGTTAGTGGCCATAACTTGGTGATAGATGGAGGTTTCACCTCTTATAAGAGTTTAAATTTCCCCATGCCTGATCAAGTATAGTACTCATCCCGTTTCAATTTAAATGTCTTAGTTTGATTGTGCACAAAGTATAAGAAACAAAAGAGTACTTTTGAATTTTATAATTTTAAATTCAAAATGTGTGTAATCATTTAATCTTGTGATGTTAAAAGTTGTTATATGAGATGTTGGAATTTCAAAACTTACTAAATATAGAAAAATTATTACTCTTTATACATCATCCATAGTGTATCATTGGTTCGATTTGAGTTTTAAATTTTAGCTTACCGACCTTCAATTTGTTTATATGATATAAAGAGGTCTTCAGAGGGAAAGACGCAAATTACCTTGCCCTTTTTTCCATTATTCACACATGAGTGCTGATATTCTTCGTTTATTAATTATCTGCATGACGTAAAATGTCAATCTCTCCTCTCTTGCATTTTCCTCTTTATGACATGCATACTCATAATATAAACGACCGCAACATGGACGATCTTCATGTGCTCGATCCTTACTCATGTTCAATCTAATGTCAATGTATATACATAACTTAATATTAATAGAATATGAGATGATGATGCATCTCATTTCAATCAAATATTGAGCATGACATATATTCACCTCGGCTATCACAAATATATGGATTCAATAAAGAAATATGAGCACAAACAACATCAAAGTCAACAACTCGATAACTAAGGTCCATATGCTTTGTCATTTTAGGATTATAATAAATCATTTTATAAAATTTAACTTTCTCTATTATAACACCGATACTAGAAAAAATGTCGATCACATATGGGTACAAGACCCCCATTTTTTGCTTTCATCCATTATCTATTTCTTTTTTGATCTTTAATTTGTAAAATGTCCCTCAACAAAATCTAGAAAATCTTAACGTATGTTGAATATTGAACAATGTGTTACGAATCCTTAAGATTTTGTCTTTCCTTTTCGTAAAGCTTCAGAATATTCCTAATCTATAATATGAAATCATGATATGAAATCATAATATGAAATCATAAGATGAAGTTTTGTTTGGACATGTGATTTGGACTTTTTGTGTTGTATATTTTCTCATAAACATAAGAATTTCATAAGTTGTAAAACTATTATAATAGCCCCAATTGTTTATTCAATCTTACCAAATAAACAAAAAATTATAAAATCGCATAATAAATTATTACAAATCTATTTGTTCTCCACTTAAGTAAGAAAAAAGTTTCGTAGCATTGTAAAAAGTAGAAAAAGCCCGTTTCATCTAACTCTTCCTACTCTAACTATGATTATTTCATTGAGAAGGTCATCTTAATTTGGCGTATTCTGCCCTCTGAAGTGAAGTGAATGTCTTACTCACATTTTCAGTGCATTAATTTTGTGCTAAAATCAAACATATTGGAAGTAGTGATTATCAAACATACATTACCAATTTTGTCTTTTTTTTATATTAAATTGCTTTAAACTTTTCCATATGTAGCTGAAAAATAAGTTTTTTTTTACAGAAAAATTGACCAGAATGATATTTTATCTATGTGTTTTATCTTTTTAAATATTTTTACCTTTTTAACTTTAATACCTTTTAACTAAAAAATATAAAAAAACATCAGTTTATTTAAAAATAAAATAAATATTATAGTTTTTTTTAATTTTCTAGCCAAATTCTGGCCATTTAGTACTTTCCTTTTTTTATTATGAAAAACCAAAAAGTATTACTCCCTCCGTTCTTATTTATATTCACCAAATCAATTCTTATTTTCTCATTTATATTCACCAAGTTTAAAGTAATAATAAATTTTATGTTGATGAGAATAATAAATTTTAAAAAGTAATGATGTGATTATAAATTTTATGTACATATGAATTAAATGGTTAGTGGATACTCCCTCTGTCCATAATTACTTGTCAAATTTTTAATTTTTATTTGTCCCGTTTTACTTGTCCATTTTGACAAATCAAGAAAGGACAATTTCTTTTACCTATTATACCCTTAATTAATTACTTTGAAAAATGTGGAACTTCTTAAAAATCTTAATTTTTTATTTCATCCTCTTCATAATTAATAGGGATAAAATGGTAAATTCACTATGTCAATCATTGTTTTCTTAATAAATATGTCAATTCAAAAATGAACAATTAATCAGGGACAAATGGAGTATAAATGGGGGTTGTCTTTAACAAAATACAAACTTGTGGGTCAATTTTTGTATTTAAAAAAAAACTCAAATCATGATTTGAAATTTTTGAATCATGATTTTTGGAGAAAATGAGATTTCATGTCATGATTTGAAATCAACATGAAATCGCATGTCCAAACGTTGATTTCATCTGACGATTTCATATCGTGATATGATATCGCAGGGCCTAATGCTTACTTGATTAATAAATATTGTATTTTTTAAGAATATATTTGTGATAGTGTATTATGCAATTTTATAAACTTATGTTTGTTTGGTAAGATTGTACAAAGAGTTGAGACAATTTTAATAGTTTTACAACTTATAAAGTTATTTATGAGAAAACATACNTGAAGTTTTGTTTGGACATGTGATTTGGACTTTTTGTGTTGTATATTTTCTCATAAACATAAGAATTTCATAAGTTGTAAAACTATTATAATAGCCCCAATTGTTTATTCAATCTTACCAAATAAACAAAAAATTATAAAATCGCATAATAAATTATTACAAATCTATTTGTTCTCCACTTAAGTAAGAAAAAAGTTTCGTAGCATTGTAAAAAGTAGAAAAAGCCCGTTTCATCTAACTCTTCCTACTCTAACTATGATTATTTCATTGAGAAGGTCATCTTAATTTGGCGTATTCTGCCCTCTGAAGTGAAGTGAATGTCTTACTCACATTTTCAGTGCATTAATTTTGTGCTAAAATCAAACATATTGGAAGTAGTGATAATCAAACATACATTACCAATTTTGTCCTTTTTGATATTAAATTGCTTTAAACTTTTTCATATGTAGCTGAAAAATAGGTTTTTTTTACAGAAAAATTGATCAGAATGATATTTTATCTATGTGTTTTATCTTTTTAAACATTTTTACCTTTTTAACTTTAATACCTTTTAACTAAAAAATATAAAAAAACATCAGTTTATTTTAAAATAAAAAAAATATTATAGTTTTTTTTTTAATTTTCTAGCCAAATTCTGGCCATTTAGCACTTTCCTTTTTTTTTTTATTATGAAAAACCAAAAAGTATTACTCCCTCCGTTCTTATTTATATTCACCAAATCAATATTTTCTCATTTATATTCACCAAGTTTAAAGTAATAATAAATTTTATGCTGATGAGAATAATAAATTTTAAAAAGTAATGATGTGATTATAATTTTATGTACATATGAAATAAATGGTTAGTGGATACTCCCTCTGTCCGTAATTACTTGTCAAATTTTCAATTTTTATTTGTCCCGTTTTACTTGTCCATTTTGACAAATCAAGAAAGGGCAATTTCTTTTACCTATTATACCCTTAATTAATTACTTTGAAAAATGTGGAACTTCTTAAAAATCTTAAATTTTTAATTCATCCTCTTCATATTTAATAGGGATAAAATGGTAAACTTATTATGTTAATCATTGTTTTCTTAATAGATGTGTCAATTCAAAAGTGGACAAGTAATTAGGGACAAAAGGGAGTATAAATGGGGGTTGTTTTTAACAAAATACAAACTCGTGGGTCAATTTTTGTATTTAAAAAAAATCTCAAATCATGATTTGAAATATTTGAATCGTGATTTTTGGAGAAAATGAGATTTCATGTCATGATTTGAAATAAGCATGAAATCGCATGTCCAAACGTTGATTTCATCTCATGATTTTATATCGTGATATGATATCGCATGACCAAACGCCTACTTGATCAATAAATATTATATTTTTTAAGAATATATTTGTGATAGTGTATTATGCAATTTTATAAACTTAGCATATATAAGATTGTACAAAAAGTAGAGACAAATTTAATAGTTTTACAACTTATAAAATTTTATGTTTATGAGAAGACATATAACATGAAAAATCCATACATATCCAAATAAAATTTTAACTTTATCTCATAATTTCATATAGAACCGTCGAACAAGCCCAATGACATGAAAGAGAGGAGGCGCCAAAAGGGTTGTGAATAAGTACATTAGAATTTACTTTATTGTGGATAAGGAAACAGTCCATCTTCACTCTTCTCCATTGCATAAATATGGCAGCTGCAACCTGCTGCTTCTCTGCCGGCAGCGGCACCGGCAACGGCAATTCATTCTCCTTTCTAACATCTCACCGCCCCTCCACCTCCCTAAGATCACCTCCTTCTTTATTTATTCCTAAAGCTATACATCAAAAGTCATCATCTTCTCCTCATCATCCTCCTTCACAGGTAAATTACATCTCTTATTTTCTCTATTTCCAGTTAAGCATCGTCTTTATTACTTATTTCATTTCAATTTCGACTGTTCCCCAATCTCAGGTCTTTTTATTGCGTTCACTTTTTAGAAAAAAGCCCACATCTTGGTTTATAATTTCACATTACTCCTTTTGTTCTTTCCATTGGGTATGCGAGACTGCAATTCGTTGGAATTACTAATATTATACGTCTTGAGGTTAGTGCAATAAATGACAAATGAAGACAAGTTCAAGATTATGGGTTCCATACGAGTGTTAGTGTAGATAATTAGAGAAATTGGAATTCAAAAATTTTACTGTCACTTGAATGAAAAAAGTTATAACAAGTGAAGAAATACCCAATTGTTGTTGTTGCTGGTTCCTTCCAGTAAGTGTGATGATTCATACAGCCTGAATTGCTCTTATGAGTTTGCGTTTTTTAATACTTGCGGCAGTGCCGATTTTATCTAACAAGCTAATGATGGATTCAGAAAGCAGTTGGTAAACAGAACTTCATATGGAGATCAAAAGACGAAAGACATTTAGCAAATAAAGATGGAAGAAGCAGTAAAAATGAAACGGGACGATCTAAATCAACTGCATTTAAATTTTCTGGTCTGCAGAGGAAAGGATCAGGAAAGGGGGCTCCATTTGAGTCAAAGGAGCCGCAGGTACGGTGACAGTCGTAATACTTCTTCTGTTTGTGCACATGAGTCATTAATTTGCCTGGTTGAATGCCATATGCATTTTCTTCAAGTTTTTTGTCTGTGCGCCCTTAACTGTATTTTTCTGTGCTAGAAAACAGCATCAATATTTTTGAGATTGATTTTTTCTAGTCATAGGGATGTTCTCATGGACAAGATCAAAGTTCACTTGGACATTGATACATCTACGTTCTTTCCATTTTTGCTTCCATGCACTTGTTTTTTTAATCCTTAACAGTTGTATCATTGAATTATATTATTTTGGTGCTGGTAAGTCCTTTCCACTTTATCATGTCCCAAAAGGAAGTCACACATTGTCTTCAGTTGTTCTATACCACTTTGTCTTAGTTGAGTTCTTTTCCAGGTAGAAACTGGTATCATTGAAGATGCAACTTTTCTCAATGCAGTTGTGAAGGTAAATATGTGGTTAAATGACTATATTTTTGTTGTGCTCATTTCCTTTTGAGGCCTCTTCTTTGTAGCTCAATATTTCTTTTCCACTTTGCTAATTGTTTTACTGAAATTTATCTGTTTTTCCCCTTTCTACGATTATTATCTGTGGAGAGTTGAACCTGTAACTCCTACCAAATATATCCTTTAGCTCCTAGTTTCCTACCCACATTCTATACTGATTACTACTGAACCTCTAGCAAACTGTTGATCCCAGCTCATCCTCGCTTAGTGATCTCTTCATTGCTGTGTTTAGGAGTTGAGACTGAATTCCTGTTATCTGATGCCCAAGCCATAAATGGTTATGTACGCATAGAGAACGACATAATCTGATCTAAATATTGTATGCTAGTCTAAAAAAGAACTGTTGGTGGCTCCTATTTTGTATGTATCGGTAGCTCTTGCATTCTTTGTAAGTTCAATATTTTGGCATTAAGGTCTAAAAGCCAGCCTTAACTTCTCAAATATTTTAAAAAGTTAACTATACTATAGTTTTATGTACTGTGAAATATCAGAGATATTGGAACTCCATTGAGTTTATGAACATATTGGAAGCAGAGAGGAAAATGATTATAACTCACTTAACAATACTTCTATTCAATCTGTCAACGATTGCCAATTTAACAGCCAGGATATATTGACATTATTGAAGACATAAAATGTAGACTATGATTCCTTTAGATCTACTGCTCTATCCTTCTTTTCACCTTAAACACTTATAAATGCTTGAGGTTCTGAACATGTGTTTCTTCACCTTGCTTGCATAGAGGTTTTGTTTGCTTTGGTCTAAAATTTAAATAATATTCTATGATTTCTTCGATTAAATATGAAGCTATTTCTTAGAGTCAAAGAATTGATGTCCAAATCGTTATATTTGCATTAGATATGTTTAGGATCTATCATTTAATATTGTTTGGGCCATGTTTTATTCTATTGAGTAGCTTCCTAAGATGATTTATGTGAAATGATATTGAAGAAAAAATGTTTGGGGCTTAAAAGAGAGAATTAAAAGGACATGAACAAGGAGTTACGGATAGATCATGTGAGTGGGATGGGCTGGTCAATTTGATTAAAAATAGAAACTCATAGCTATTTTTATAGAGCGGGTCAGGGCTGATATAGGGGAGGCCAATTCCAAAGATCACCTAGACCAGTTCCATTCCTATTAATAGTTGGTCTGTACATAGCAAAATAATTTTTCGGTGAGTCTACAGTCCTAAAGTTAGGGTTGTCCATGGGATGGGACCTCACTCAACCTGCCTAATCCCTCCCAGAAAATAAGGGCTTGAACATTCTGTTTAGCCCTATGGGGACTGGGTTTGGACAAACATCAGACCCTGCCAAAAAATATGATTTTGGTCTTGAACAAAACAATAACCTTCAGCTAGTGCATGACTGGCCCTTCTGGCCATTATTTTGATATTAGTCATATGATTGATTTATTCATTTGAAAGTAACTTGCATTTTGATATTTTATTTAGATTGATTTAAAAAGTTATTCGGTAACAATGATAAAATTTTAGACTACTTTGTGCCTATTTACTTGTTATTATTGTGTGCTCATAACTAATTAACTTGTTTAGTCTAAATCACATGCATTCTCAAATAGACTAAACTTATTTCATTCTAATTAATTTGTTTTTGATAGCATTCTCTAATAGACTAAACTTATTTCGTTCTAATTAATTTGTTTTTGATATAAAATTTGATGAATATTCAATGATGTGATTGTTAAATTGGATGATAAAATTGGGTACAAGTTCTGATGGGGACCATTTGCTGCCCAAAACTAGTCCTTATACCAATTTGGCTGGTGTAGACTTGAGAATAAGATTGTGAAGTCTTGGGCGGTACATAGGTTTCTGAGCCATTAAAGATATATGGTCTTGTGCTTCCCTAGAACAAATCTTTTTACAACTAAATGGTTTAGTTCTTCCAATTGGAAGATAATGTAAATGTACCATGTGAAACTAACTACTGACTTCTATATACTTCTGCTGTTATGTTGCATAGAGTTCCTAGACCTCCATAAACAATAAATGTCAATTTTTTAAGCATCAGAAGGTATATCAACAATATGAATAGTTATATTTTTTTGATGACAAGGGAAACCCGTAGCCGCTATTCTTTGGCAGGGTAAAACCCCCGCTCCTATGCAGTAGCTCGCAAACCACATATGAATAGTTATATCACATATATCGGCACGTGCAGTTGGATTTTGATAATTTTACAATGCAATTGACTCACTTTTTCCTTCTCCATCATGTTTATCTCTAGGTTTTCTGTACACACACTGCTCCAGATTATTCCCTCCCGTGGCAGAAGCAAAGGCAATTTGCAAGTACTGGAAGGCATGCAATTCCAGCTTCTCTCAACTTTAGTACTTCCTTTAAAAGTTGTGAGAAAAAAGTAAAATTTCTTGTAAAGAGTAGTTTTCGAATGGGCCTAAAGGCTTCGATTCCCATTATATTGCCAATTTATACATAGAAGACAGAATTTTCTATGGGATTGGTGCATACAAACGTTGTGACTATTGAAAGATCTACATATAAAGATTCACTCATTGACTTATAATAACAAATTATCTCAAGAAAATTTCACTCTCCATCCCATTTTATATGGCAAGTGTTTGATTATACACAGAGTTTAAGATATTAATTTGATTTAATTGTTATGTTAGTGGTAGTAGAAGAAAATATAGGCTGACAGGTTGAAAGTTTGTTTCATAAGGAAAAAACCACATCAAAATTTGTAACATATATAATTAAATGATTTTAAATTCTTGAAAGTTGTGCTACTAGTATAAAATAGTATTGTAAGTGTAATTATGTCAAACATTTTAGGATGTCCCAAAATGGAAATGGTGTCATCTAAATTTGGGTGGAGGGAGTATTGACTATTGAAGCATCAACTAAAGTTTTTCTTAGCATATTGCATATATTATAATAGGATGACCTTTAAAAAGAATTTCAGTAGAAATAATTTACATATGCCAGTAGAAAAAGTATATTTTGGTTATTCTATATCATATATGTAGTTATAGGGGGTTGAAAATATTTCTGTATAGACGAGGTTTTTGGTGTCACTTGTACAAACAAAGTTAATTTTTGTACTGATGATGAGAGCATTCATGTGCAATTCCTGCTATTTGTAAAAAAATTGGAATAGTTACGAGATATCAATTAGTGTAAAAGATTGGGTGCTCTTTGTAAGTAATGTTTTGTAAAGAAAAATGTTTTTGAATGATGATCTCTACTTTTTGAATGCAGTTTGTATGTTGAAATTATCTCCTTCATATTAATAAAATGTATTGGATGTATATTAATTAGAGTTATGTTGCTACATCTGACAATGCATGTGTTTCTCTGTGGTAATTAAGAATCTCAAGTAAGTTTCTTCAAGAAATTATTAACTATTGGCTATTAGAAATATTAACTATGGGTCTTGAAATTTAGTTGGTTCCTGTTAATTACTTCTGAAGAATTGCTGGTTTGTACAATTATTCACTGTTATGTGTGTATCTGTTACATCTTTTAGGAGAGGGAGTGGGACTGTCCACAATTCTGACTGTTGTTTTCTTTGTACAGTGCTTTCATGATTGGTGACGGGAAACTCCTGACAAATGCTCATTGTGTTGAACATGGTACCCAGGTAAAGTCTCACCTTTGCTATGTAGACAATATTCCCATTAACTGGCTTCTATAGTTCTATGTGCCTGTTTCTGTCTCCTCCTTTTTTCGTTGAATGTAAGAAACCCTGAAGTTTTCTCAAATCTGCTTTTATTAGAATAACAATTTTTTATCATAATGGAAACTTATTCTCTAGAAAACTTTTTTCTTCATTATATAATACAAAGCCCTTAAACTAAAGCAAATGGTGTCATGAGAATTGATTATCAGGACCACTAAATCATAATATTTTTCCTTTTTGATTACCAAGAAATCCTGTAGGGCTAATGGCGCAAGGTTTGGAATTCGGTGGATAACGGGCCAATCCTCTATCCTTCTCCAATTATATGCTAGGCTTTCGTTTGTGGTAGGGTTTGAACCTATGACGTGCGCCTGACCCATACATCATACGTGCTTTCACCACTAGACCGGGGAACTTTTTTGGTCATTCTCAAAGTACTAGGCTTCCGTTATTCTGTTTTGTTATGTGAACCGTTCTTTTTCCGGGTCGAGAGCATATCTATGTTATCCAGAACCACAGTCTTCTGATCAAGGCTTACTTTTAGATTGGTTCTGGATTTTGGGGAAAAATGATTGGCATTCACTTTTATTCTTCTTTTTGTAAAAGGTGAATCCGTGAAGGATAACTTACTTTTTTTGGTTATATTTCTACAAATAAGTTGTTATAGAAAAGAAAAAGATTGGAAGATGTGGAAGAGAAAAAGTAACTTTGCAATCTGTCTTATTTACTCTTTAGGCTTTGCATGGTGCCTTCCACAAAATATGAGATTGCACTTCTCTTCTAGGTTTTTGAACTTTATTGTAGTTTTTCATCCTAGGCAACGTTGTTTTTTTTGGTCAAAAACTGCTGTTAAGGATATCTAAATGCATGGAAACAGTATGTATGGTAAATGAAATTTTTGGTGCACTTTTTCTCTCTAATTACATGATAGGGGTGTTGGGACTACTCATGCCAAAGGAACTAGACATAAAAAGAAAGTTGAGGCATTTAACCAAGTTTAGAGAAATGTAAGTTGGCTTTAAAGAAACTTAAAGAGGTCACATTTGGGTTATCTAACCCAGAAAAATATATCCCACCTAATCCACATTACCACGTCAAAATCCATCCTTTTGGATAATTTGGACAAATCGTCATCCATTTTCAAGCCCTACTTTTATTATTCAGTGTTCTCTAAATGACATCTAACTTGCTAGTCATAAGTGGCGGAGACCTCTTGCAAGTTTTGAAGTTTTTTCTTACCCACATCTTTATCAATTTCTTTAGTATATGTAGATTTAAAATGCACTTTTAGCTGAAGTGTCTTTTTGGTGGCAGGTTAAAGTGAAGAGAAGGGGAGATGACACTAAATATGTTGCCAAGGTATGCTTTTCATGTTAACTTGTGAATGCCTATATTACCTGGTAATCTTCTTCTTTTTTAATTGGTAGAAGTCTTAAAGATGCAAACTTGGTGTGGTAGATAAAAAAAATACCCAGCTCAACCGTTTGCTGATCTAAACCTAGACATTCTATTTGGGGTCTGGTAAGAGGAAATGTGACCCAACCCAATTAACCTGTTTACCACAGGGCTCATTGGGTTAGTTTAGTTAGTTGATAATGAACATTTCCCGTCTGTTGGAACGTCAATTTGGAGCTCCCAGCTAATTTCTTCAAAATTGCATTTGGCATTATGATTTCATTTATAAGATGGAATTTTATGTTTATGGAAAGTAAGATGTAGCAAAAGAATAAAAACACTCTATTTTCTCTCAAACTTGTGGAGCTTCAATTAAGCTCTTCGATCAAAAGAATCAATTTTTATCAATGCCTAGATGAAGTGGTGCAGTTCCAGATTTTGGTATAGTTATAATGTGACAAAATAAAGCATTAGAGTTTTTATCTTTAATTAGCCATACTGGATGTGAAAATAGGTACCAAACGGATTTTCTTTACTCTTTTCAATGTGGTTTAGTCACAAGCTAAAATTACTTGTTTATTATTTGAGTGTAAACACTATGGTGTGGTGAAGTTGTCTGCGTTAAGACTGTGCCTCAGCTTTAGGTGCTAACTACTGCTTAGAAGTTTATGTTTCAACTAGGTCTTGTGCTATTTTTTTAAAAAGAACTACAGTCTTCTCGTTATCAGTGGGCCCATTCCTTATCCTCTGCATATTCAAAAATCCTCCGCCTCTGGGAGCTCCTGAATGTTTTTCCAATTTTGAACAATTTTAGATTAATTAAATATGTCCCTCCTGGTTATCAAAAATAAATAAATTCAATAGGTTATTTCTTTTGTAAAGAAAACAATAAATTGAATTTGCAGTCTTGACAATCAGTATGTACTTTAAGACGATGCATTTACTGATGTATGATAATTGTTAGATTATAAATGGAACAAAAAGATGCTATGAATATTCCATAACAAGACTCTTTCATGATGTTGAGAATTGTAAAGATATGGCACCTGGGCAAACTCTACCCCCAAAACTAGCTTATGAGGAAGGATTGCCCAAGTTCAAATAAGTAAACCACAAGTCCATTCCCCAATCAATGTGGGACTTTGACCCACTCTAACACCCCTTCATGCCCAGGCCCAACTGGAGCTTGGACCGGGAGCCCAGACAAGAATGAACCTAGCTCTAGTACCATGTAAAGATATGACACTTGAGCCTAACTCAACCCCAAAAGCTAGCTCATGAGGGGAGGATTGCCCAAGTCCATATAAGTAGACTACCAGTCCATTTCCCAACCAATGTGGGACTTTGACCCACTCTAACAAAAATCACTAGGTATGTCTAGGCTGATAATTGGAAAATTAGTTTCTATAGATGAAAAGTTGGGTCTAACTTTATATAATGTAATCGATTTTTGGTTCCCGGAGTATCTTTAACAAGATTTCTTTTATGTTGTTGAAAACCGGAAGCTAAGTGAGAGATGACCACATAGGCCAGATCCATCGAGAAGATTAGTGTTGTTAGATGAAAGTCGTGTCAGAAGTGCTAAAATGTCATTGAGTTTTGGTGCTTAATTTCGACATCTATTGAATGCAGGTTCTAGCTAGAGGAGTGGAGTGTGACATAGCCTTGCTATCTGTGGAAAGCAAGGACTTCTGGAAAGGAGCTGAACCCCTCCGCTTTGGACACTTGCCTCATCTGCAGGTGCGTCTCACATTCATCTGTACAGATCAGTTCTGGTGCCAAACTTATGCATGTATTTTGGAAGATATTCTTTCTCGTTTATGTTAATTTTGTTACATGCAAAGTTTACCAATCAAACTTAATTTTGGAGAAATATATAATGGATTTGCCAATGTCCTATCATGGGATTGAGATTTTTCCTGATATGAATGATTCTGTGTCTTATTATGCCAACAGTTTTGTAGTATGTTAGGCTTCAATTGAAGATTTAGTAGTTGACACTTAGTTTTTCCTTGAATGTAATTATTTGGTAACAAGTAAGAATAGTAAATCTACATGAAATTTTGTAAATATTTGCTCAGAGAACTTGCTGAATTTTTAGGAATAGTTTCTGCCTCATAAAGTGTGTAAAAACCACTTAGTGCCATAGTTGTGTGTGTGTATAAATGTCATTTAAGTTTGCTGAACTACTATCTTCTTCTTAAATTGCTGTATTCAATTGAATCTTAGTTGAATTCTTGACTTCTTTTTTAATACCAAACTTAAATCTGTCCTGTTCTGTTGCAATCTATATAAGTGTCATTCTTAAGCTGGAAGTTACTTCTGACTTGCAGGATTCTGTAACTGTTGTAGGTTATCCACTTGGAGGAGATACCATTTCTGTGACAAAAGGGGTGGTATCAAGAGTAGAGGTTTGTGTTTGTATTGTTTGGTTTTCAGTTTAGTGTTGCATAAATTTATCTGTAAAACCAGGCAGTGACTGAACCTTTTTATCTTCATTGAAAGTTTGTATTACTCTACTCACTAGTGCTGCTCAGCTGTCATTTTCTGGGTACACTATCTCGATAAGCATGTTATGATTGCTATTTCTCTTACGTCATCAAAATTGAAGAGTAATGGTCAGCTAGAGTTTGAAGAACTGTGAAATCTTTACTCTGGAGCCTCCATAAATAGTACACGGTTTTCACAAAATTTATTACATGGTATAGAAGCAATAAAGTGACCTATGCTCATCATTTGTTTGATGATGAGCCTTTTGTGAATACACAATTACCTTTTTCTCAAAATAAAATAAAATAGAAGCAATAAAGAGATGCCACATGAATTGTTCCATCTCCTTCCAAACTTGAACATATACTTAAAGCAGGTCGTTGACCATAGATGAGGTTCCTCAGCAGTAACTAAAATGAGCAAAATCTTTTTATTTCATGACCTAGTCAATGGGCAAAATGACATTTCATCAATGGCCTTCAGCAATTTAGCTTGTTGATGGAAGCTAGGCACGCAGGCAAATTCATTCTTCTTTGTGATAAGTACTTTTTGTTCCATTTTATTTTTCTTTTACGTTTTATTGTTTTGTTTCTTATATTTCCCACTTTTTAGAGGTTGTGGTTATATTCAAAGTTTTGCAAGCTTGTGTGGCTCTCTTATTCGACTTACAACAACAATAACATACCCAATGTAATCCCACAAGTGGGGTCTAAATGATAGGTTCTAGCAGCTTCCTTGGAGTTGGTTCTGAGTTGATATGTATATAGAGGAAATTGTTTGAAAATAAGACAATCTTCCCTTTAACTGTTCTCGTAAATGTTGAATACTTGTGACAACTCATATATTGGTGTTCATCATTAGGTCACATCATATGCTCATGGATCATCTGAGCTTCTGGGGATTCAAATAGATGCAGCAATAAATCCTGGTAAGTATGGACATTGATGATATGGCTAGTCCTATATAACACTAAGCATGCCCCATTAATTTGCTCCTATTAATATAACTTGTTTATACCTTACAAAAAAAATTAAGGAAAAAGAAATTCTTGTTTAATAACTTCTTGCATGTGCTTGTACGAGGATTACGGGGCTGTGCTTTCTTGCTTTACTGTAGTTTCTGCTACTAATAGCAACTGTTTTAGGTAATAGTGGTGGCCCTGCATTCAATGATGATGGAGAGTGCATAGGAGTGGCATTTCAGGTAGTTTCTTATCAGTATTTGATAATGCTCTTGTCATGCTAATAAATTCTGTCTTCTTTTTGGATTTTACCATTTGGTCTGTAAAATATAATGTCTTTATCAAAATTCGAGTGCATCTTTCGCTTTTCAAGTTTCAAATTGTTTATGTCTACTTAATTTCCCTAGTTCGTCATTCTACGCTACTGTTATAATCATTGGTTGTGAAAGGCAATTTTTGAAGCTAGCTCGAAATCTTGAGCTCATCAGTAGTACTTTTTTTTACTTATTTGAATATTTTCTTGATACATGTTCTACTTTAGAAGTTCAAATTTTTCTTGTGCATTCCCTGCTGAAAAAGATTTTTATCATCGTGCTGCTTCTTCACAAACTGCTGAGTCTTCTCTGGATTCTATATTTTATATCAGGTTCTTTTGCAAGTTAGTGCTTTCTTTAGGGTATATGTTTTCACACGACGAGTCCTTTAGGTTTACAGGTCAGATGACGTTGAGAATATTGGTTATGTTATCCCAACTACGGTAGTGTCTCATTTTCTGGAAGACTTCGAAAGGAACGGGAAGTACAGTGGTGAGTCTCTCACCTTTTTTGAAAAAATGTATTCTATGTTGGAAAATTACCTAAATGTCTAGGATTCTGCAAACTTTATTCCAATTGCGTTTTCCATTTGGTATACAAGAATTTTGATTTTCCAAAATGACACCTATTGACCACTGGGTGAGTCACAGGGAAAGAACTTTCAATTCAACTCGCTTGGGTTTGAATCCTGTGATTAGTCTCTTACATGCGCCAACCTAAATATCTGAAATTCTATTGAAGTTTGGAAAGAAAACTGACCTATCAGAACCTGCAAATGTTGACTATAATTAGTGTTTTTAACTTACTTTTTGTTAAGAGTGTCCGACATTGATTGAGGAAATGGGTTATTGTATCCTTAAGGTTTTGAGCAATCGTTGCCTATGAATTAGCCTTTTGGGTTGAATTAGGCCCTAGGTCTATTTTCTTTACATTGTATCAAAGCCAAACCTACCCATATTCTTGGTTTACTCAATTGTTGGGGCCCCGTGTTAAACTGTTTACGCTCCCGATGTCTAGCTGTAGGCGTGGGGGAGGGGTGTTAGAGTGTCCCACATTGAGAGAATGTGATGTTGTCAGCCTGTCATAGAGGGTAGGTTGCAAATGAGGGACCTAAGCATTTCATTTCTGAGCCATGGACGTTTATCTTGATGCTTCTTGGTTCTGCAAGATAAGCAAGGGTGGGTTTATGAGGGATTTTTGCTAAAGAATTTCAAAAGTCGGTTTTCCATGTGCTCCTTTCTATACAACACTGTTCACAATTAGGCCCAAGAAAAGAGTTTTCATCTTTTACTAAGATGTTTTATTTCTTAAATATTTATAAAAAATTATTTTGATTCATAATTCCTTTTTAAGTATTTCAGTTCTGACCATGGATGTTTATCTAGACTAGAAGCAAGCTCTGATGCTTCCTGGTTCTACAAGATAAGCAAGGGTGGGTTTATGAAGGTTCTTTTGCTAAAAGATTTCAAAAGTCGGTACTCCATGTGCCCTTTCTATACAACACTATCACAATTAGAGCAAGCAAAGAGTTTTATCTTTTACCAAGGCGTTTTATTTTCTTAAATATTTATAATTATAAATGATTTTGATTCATAATTCCTTTCTATGTAGTTTCTTAGTATTTAACTTTTCCATCTTAAAAGATAGCAGAGTTGTGTCTGAATGCACACCGATAATAAATGATTTGACCCTCTTTCTCCAAATGCCTTTGTTGTTTTCGATAGGATAAAGGGCCTCAGCTGAGATTCAATTTCTGAGAGAGAAGGGGTGGGAGGGCAGGAGGCGAGCTGGGCCATTATTTTTCCTCAACGCCTTACTACAAAAGATGACTTCGTTTATTATGTTTGCTGCTCTTAAATCTTAATTATTAAGCACAAAAGTAAATCTTTCTATTATGCAGTGGTTTGTGACCCCTCAAAACAATATAGAAACTACTGCTACATAATTCTTGCTTGTTCTTATGGTTCCTGCCAATTGCATGGCTGTTTTATAATTATGTCAAACATAGGCTGAAGTTTTAACCTGTAACTTTCAAACTTTTAATTGGTAAAGTTTTGTACTAGTTATTAATTTGTTGATTTTTTATAGTTGACTGCAAACCATTTATTCATTTTTTTTTAAAATTAAAAAACCATTCACAATTCATTTATGTGGTGCCTATTTTTGTTCTTCATTATTTTGGAGTATATTCATTTATAAACGACATTATTGCCTAGTGAATTTGGCATTTAGTTGTTTTGGAAGCCTGAAGATTATCTCCCAGCCAAATATCTAGTTAACCAAAAAAAAAAAAAAAAGAAAGAAAGAATCATCCCTTGAGCCAATTTCAGCCACATCTTTACAGAATTGCCATAACAACCCCCTCGCCCCCGCAAAGCTTCTTTTGTTTCTTCTTTCTTTTGCTAAAGCTGCAGCACAGTACAATTGTTTATTGAATTTGTTAGTCTCGTCCTTATGCGTTAAAGAACTACCAGTGCTCCATATAATTTGGAAGCTTCTTTGCCTGTAGGTTTTCAATAGCTTATCTAACAGTATTGTGATTTCAGGTTTTCCTTGCCTTGGGGTATTGTTGCAAAAATTGGAGAATCCAGCACTACGTGCCTGCTTGAGAGTTCCTTCGAATGAGGTCTGGATTTGTACCTAGATATATAAAGAAGTCCTCATTAGTTGCATAAGCTTTTTATAACAGATGTCTTTCTTTCTGGAGTTCCTTATCCTTTTCTCGGTAATTCTCTTTTGTGGAGGTAGGGGAAGAGAGGGAGGGTGGGAGGGGCATATTTGAAGCAAATGAGACCATTTTTCTTCTTTATTTAGCTGTTCGTTTGATCTTGTTTCCCAGTACAACTCTATAATTCCTCAAACAACTTTGTTAATACTAGAGTGGAAATGGTTTCTGCAGCAACATGAATTGTGTGAGAGTGGAGGAAGGATCCAGTGGTTAAATTCCTACAAAGAGATAGAATTCAGTAAATCTTTGCTTAAGGCCTTATATATGAGAGAAAAAAGTGTATAATTGAATAAAAACATTCTTCAGTTACACAGCCAGTAGCAAAGTAATTTAAAGAAAATAGAATAAGTGTCATTAGGCTGTTAACTTGGAAAAATTGATTTCATGGTAGGGATTGAGCTGAGCAAAGGTAGCTCTTCTTGATGATGAATCCTCCGGGCTCTGGCCAACATCTTTCTACACATAACTGAGCTGTCTTGAATGGAAAGATTGGAAATACCCTGTTTGAGTAAGTTCAATAATATCCTCTTCTGCGACGTCTCCAGATCTCTTGAAGGAATCGTTGTGTATACTCCTTCAAATTGGTCAATCATGGTAGTAGTTGATGTAATAACCTGTCAACTGAATCCATATCAGATTTTCTAATTTATGCCTCATCTGAAAGCAAACCTATTTTGCATTTGTCAACTGAAGATACCTTGGCAGATCATGTGTTTGAGAGTGTCAAATATAAATTCTATTGATAAATTTGTGTGGAGAGGTTAATCACTAATCTCTAGACGCCCTTGTTTAATACATGCTGTGTAATTGGTTTTGCAGGGCGTACTCGTACGGAAAATCGAGCCTACTTCCGATGTTAGCAATGTTGTGAAAGAGGTACCGTCCATATATTACTGTTCACGAGTCTTTTCTAACTTTCTAAATATTTTGCTGTTATGTGTGATTCTGCTCTACGACATTTCAGTGTACTATTTCATTCTGTTTTACTTATTAATGTCCTCAAAACTTATAACCGTTGATGGATGGAAGGACCATGAGAAGAAATGATGTTTTGAATGGGAAGGGAGAGATTGATGTGTAGCTGAGAAGCGTAACATTGAATTGTTTTTCATGAGAAACTCGCTGAAAGTAATTGCTTATAATAGAAGTCTATCATTTTTGGCGTAAAACTGTAGTATGATAGTTTCTAGGTTGTTTTGCTGCTTCTGCATTCATTTCTGTCAATTAACTTAATGTATTAACTGTTAAGTGCTTGTCCTGATTTTCTTACCGTATTTGGATTTTCTGTTTTCTTGGAGTAAGGATAAAACATTTACCATAATTGGTTTTTATATTGCCTAAAAGAAAATATTATTTTTTCATATTTGGCTAATCCTTTTCTTGAAGAAAAAGGTTTAGCACTAAGTAAATTAATGATCCTTCCTTCTCCCTTTACAACATCCACAGTATAGTCCTTAAGAAAGTTATGGATTAGGGCTCCAGTCGTACCATTTGTATTATGTCATTCAACATTGATAAACATGTGCTTGGATGTAATTTCTGCAATTCGTAAGTAAGCTCTCATTTAAAAGTGAAGATGGATTCCATGAGAATGAGTGTACATGAGTATCCTTTTGGAGTTTGGGGAGCATGGTGCACTATAGATGTGTTTCTACAACTCATAAGTGATCTCCTCATGGAAAAGCGAAGATCACGCTATGAGAATGCGAGATTAGACAGGAGTATCCTTTCTGAGTTGGGGGATCATGTTGCAAACGGATATAGGTATTGTCCCAGGACCAGCTTAATAACTTGGAGATGAAGAGTATAGTGTATATTTGACCATTTTAGTTAGTACTTAGTCCTACCTACTTCACATCTGTGTGTACCTGTCTCTTTGAAAGGTTTAGTTTTTCCGTTATCATTAGGATGGTATTTTGGTATTGTCACATAGTTTCATAATACCTTGTTCATCTTTTCAGGGCGACGTGATTGTTAGCTTTGATGGTGTTCGTGTCGGGTGTGAAGGGACAGTGCCATTTCGATCAAGTGAACGCATTGCATTTCGCTATCTCATCAGTCAAAAGTAAAACTTAATTACTTCTTAGATTTATATTTAAGCACAATCCTCAGGGCAATTCTATGTTGACAAAAAATATTCACTTCATTTTCAGTTTGAATGGCTAACTTTGGAACTGCTTGTTAAGTTGTAATACCAATTTGGAAGACATTGCCTTGATGTTGCTCTGCTTTCTGCATCATTTGATTTTTCCTTGGCTAGTGGGATCATTGTCGTTGTCTATACAATCAGGGTTAAATTGGAATTTCCTTGCTCTTATTCTATTTCTCGGTGACCTTGAACTGTATATTGGTCAATGCACATAATCCACTGAATCCTTAGCATAATTTGAGTTTCCTCATGCTCCTTGCCCATATAACCCCCTCTTTGTAAAGTTTGCTCCTATTCCTGTTTATATGTTAACAAGGGCCTTGTCCTCTTCAGGTTCACTGGTGATGTAGCTGAACTTGGTATTATTAGAGCTGGGGAACTCCTGAAAGTTCAAGCAGTTTTGAAGCCACGTGTGCATTTGGTATGTCAGTCAGTGGACACTTAGTTTCTTTATTGGCGTCATCACTTGAATCGCTGTATAATTGATTTAAATCTGTTGCTATCATCTATAGGTTCCTTATCACATAGAAGGCGGTCAACCTTCATACCTAATAGTTGCTGGCTTGGTGTTTACACCTCTATCCGAACCCTTAATAGAGTAAGTTTTACTAGATATCCTTACATTTTCTTAATGATGGGGCAAGCATTCCGATATCGCTCAAATATTCTGGTCTACCAATTCTCATCCCTGAAAGCAATTGTTTGTTCTTTGTTTTGTCAGGGAAGAATGTGAAGATACCATAGGGGTGAGTGTAACAAATGAGTGCTGCTCACAAGATTAACAAGCATTCCTCTTTGATTTAATTTAACTGGTTTCTTTGAATTCTTCAGCTAAAACTATTGATAAAGGCTCGATACTCTTTTGCAAAGTTCGAAGGGGAACAGATTGTCATACTATCACAGGTATGTTAAGATAAATTTCAGCTTTTGACAATCAATCTGCAGCTACTCTGTCAAGTAAAGAAAAACAGAAGTGAATCTGCCACCTGCTGCTTTGCATATATGACTTGAAACTATGGTCACACCCAGCCCTGAGCCAGAGCTGGGAGCATAGGTGCTAGGGAAAATAAAACTTAGGTAAAAATATGATGTCATGGAAGTGAAAAAACGGGTTAATAGGCTTTAGCGTAGTTCACTAGTTTTCCCAATGCCACCTCCTATATGATACTGACAGGTTAAATCTAAGTAAGGAATGATATGTTGTTGATCGTTATTTTACTTGCAGGTCTTGGCAAATGAAGTGAATATTGGGTATGAGGATTTAAGCAATGAGCAGGCAAGTTGACTTTTCCACTTCGATTTTATAATCCTATCCAGTTGCATCAAGAAGAATAATTGGCGTGAACATCAAAATTTCATTTTCAGTCATTTATATATCTTGAATGAAATCTCAATAACAATTTCTTGGCAGGTCTTAAAGTTGAATGGGACTCGAATTAAGAACATTCACCATTTGGCTCATCTAGTGGATTGTAAGTTAATCATTTGAGCTTTGTTACTCTAACTCAGTCATTAAAATGCTCATATTTTGTATATTCACGCAGCTTGCAAGGATAAATATCTAGTGTTTGAATTTGAAGACAACTTTTTGGTTGTTCTAGAAAGGGAGGCAGCCTCGTCTGCGTCATCTAGTATTCTTATAGACTATGGCATTCCGGCCGAAAGATCATCGGATCTCTTGGAGCCATATGTTGATTCCATAGGACCAGATGAAGCAACCGATCAACATGAGTTTGGTGATAGTCCAGTTTCTAATTCAGAATTTGGATACGATGGGCTTCTTTGGGCTTGATCATGATATGTGAAGTTCAATCCAAGCTTCTCATTTGGAACTATTGTTCCTTCATACTTCACAGGAAAAAGAACACAGATGATCGATCAGGCAACATTGACCATGCGAAATCTGTATGGCAGGTGTTTTAGTTTGCTGTCTCCTTTGTCAAAGCTGTTGCAAGATTGTCCTCGAGCGTGGATAATGTTCTATACAAATGAAGTGAACAACAAAAATGTCCTGAGGTACACATTTTTTCACGTGTAAGAAGGATGTTAGAGAAATTGACTTGATATAATCCATAGGATGTGTAACCCTTTAGCATGATTCATTTTATGTAAAACATCATTCCAAGGAGAAAAAAGAACTTTTAGAAACATTAGTTTCACATTTTAAGGTCTAGTTAGTCTATTTGACTGGGATTGGTTGGTAGAATTAGGGTCTTTTCACATTCTTATCTAAAAAAGTAAGGGACTACTCTCTTGATTGTGGTAGAATGAAAGCAAGGCTTGAACCTTTAGGTGAGCTAATCAGTCTTGCTTTGCCGCAAAATCTCTTCAATTTATTAACTTTTGGGGTAAGTATCTAGTTTCATATCTTAACTATTCTGAGGATTCATGCCTCGTCATGGCCTCATTTGGGGGGAAATCACTCCCTATCGATTTTTCCAATAGTCAACATTGTTTTTTCTACAAGGCATTCATATAGTTTTCAGTTTAAGTTGCATGCTCAACCTGTTTTGGACAGATTTCATGTGTGGTTGGGGGGGTTCAAAGAGCACGTGCAATCGCGTCAAAGAGACAATCCAATCAAATTGATTGAATGATATGATTTTACTAGTAAAGGATGTGTGTAGTGGATGGGGTTGCTCAGTGAATTTGGATTAGTCCTGAACTAACAATCATGTAGCGTTGAACAACCTCATGGTTAAGAAATAACTTTCATCACTTATGTAAAGTTTTCTAATACATATACTCCCTATATTCATATTACTTGATTAATTTGACTATACTTCTTGGAGAAACTTTGATTAGAGGTGTGTTTTACTTGGGTAAACATGAAGCACGGGACATATGTATGTAACCAAAGAAAAGAGTTGACATACATATTGACTCTAACAAAAATAAGTCTATTATGTAAATTGTAAAGAAACAATAATGTTTATCCTCACATTACATAGAAACTAGATCTCATATTTTAATTTAACTAACCAACATTCACATCCCTTCATGTCTACGACTCTAAAAACTTTCACTCAACAAAAGCAATAAATGATTATGCAGAGAGCAGAGAGTTGATATGTGTGGCTATGTTTTGAGCATCAAATGCAATCCCACAAAGTCCTCTTCTTGATAGCCCCACACAGTAGAGTCCATTCTTTCCCTTCCAATGTTGTGGAAATTCTTGCTTTGGTAATCCATCTTCATTCAATAGATAATCATCTCCCTACGCAACAAACACATTAAGTTCAAATGCTGGCTCCACCTCTGAACTCTTGGTGAAGTGTTCCTTCCATTGGAACAAAAGTCGTCTATAACTTTATTGTTGTACTGAGAAAGTTCATTTATTAAAAATTTAAGACTACAGAAATATAGTGAGTAAAATTTCGTGATCATACACATAATTAAAAATCCTTGTATCACTCATTCCAAATTTTATAATTCAAAGTTTTGTAACTGCTTAGTTCATCTCAACTTATTGTCATTTTCTTCAAAAAAGCAAATGTAGAAAAAAGAGGAAAATGACACAACAAAGAAGACAATTTATTATTATAATATAAAACAAAATAAGTTACCTACCTGAAGCCAATTGTGAGTAGTTCTCTTAAAACCAGTAGCAAAAACAATACCATCAAATTGATGAATTTTACCATTTTCCAACACAACATTATTTCCTCTTATGCTTTTCATTGCAGGTAACACCCGTCACCATAATTTTTTTTAATCACATGAATCAGATACAGTTCGAATTTCGAGAGTCAAACAGAACAGTTTCTGTTACCTGAATTTCACCGGACTTGATCTTTCGATAAGTCCCCACATCAAAAACAGGGTACTTCCCATACTTTATTTTACAAGCAAATGGTCCTTCTTCTGGCCTTTTCACCCCATAATACTTGCTTATATCTCCATACATCANATTATTAGCAAGATCAAGTGCAATTTCCATGCCTGAATTTCCACAACCAACAACTAGGACATTTTTACCCTTATACTTCTCACCATTTTTGTATTGAGTAGAATGAAAAGCATCTCCAGTGAAACTTGCCAATCCAGGGACATCAGGGGTAAAAGGGTAACTAGCTTCACCAGTAGCTACAACAAGAAAATTACAAAAATACTCTTCCATTTCATCAGAATTACCATTTCTAACCTTAACATTCCATTTTTTAGTAAATTCATCAAATTTAGCAAATTCAACTTTTCTTTTGTAAAAAGGGGTGATATTAAAATGAGTAACATAGTCATCCAAGTATTGAATGAATTGTTTTTTTGGTATATAAGTAGGTGAAGAAGAAGGAAAAGGAATAAAAGGAAGTTGACAAAATTGTTTAGCTAAATGAAGATGAACTCTATCATAAGAATATTTTTTCCACATAGGAGAGTAGCAATCTTCTTTTTCAAGGATGAGATTTGATATACATAATTTATTTAGACATGCAGATGTAGCAAGACCACCAGGGCCACCACCAACAATGATAACCATAGGTTCTTCATGGTTATCAAATGTTGTCATGACTAAAATTGAGAAGAAAATTTGTTGGTGTTGAGAGAAAAAAATAAAATATGAGGGATATAGATATACATGGAAATATACTAGAGGACAACTTTGGAGTCATCAGAATTTATTTATTTTTTTGACTATTTGAGGCTTCATTTATGGTGACTTATTAATTTTTCTTCTCTTTTTTTAATATTTTGGTTTGATTTGGTAGATTGTCACAAATTATTAAGTCAACACTTATAAATTTACATTTTGTCAACAATTTATAAGTGTTGACTTAATAATTTGTGCAACACAATCTATCAAATCAAACCAAAATATTAAAAAGGGAGAAGAAAAATTAATAAGTCACCATAAATGAAGCCTCAAATAGTAAAAATAAATAAATAAATTCTTCTGAAAAAATTGAATAAATGACAATATAAAGATTATATATTACTAGTACTAACATGACTTTCTAGTTTTCGATATATAACATTAGATTCCTATCAATTCTTAACAAATTAATAAATAAATTAAAAAATAAAAATGAAAAATGTTTTCTTTTTTAAATTTCTAGCGTATTTCCCTTTAATTAACTAATATTTTTCTGCATAAATATAATATTTTGCTAGCGTTTGACCATAGATTTTCAAATATTTTTGGCAAATATTATTTGGGTGAAAATTTGGGCGAAATTTCACCATGTGTTTGGCCATAGTATTTGGGAAACATATTTCACTTTTTTTGAAAAATATGATTTATACCCATAAGTTTTAAAAACTATCAAAACTAACTATAAGTTTGTATTACAAGTCAATTGGATCTTCGTTGCAACAAATAACAAGTAGTGTCCATGACAATGGAGGAATGTGGTAGTTTGGAGTGAGTGCAACAAACATCATTCCATACAATGTGAAGTAGACAAAGCACATAACATTGTTACCTTGAACCGATTGTTCATCATTTTATTTTTCATCAACAACCATATCATCACTTTCATATTCACTGAATATTTCATCACTACTTTGGTGTTCATGTAAAAAAATTATGTAATAGAGCACAAATAACTACTATAAAGAGTGTTTTTGTAAAAGATAAAAGTTTGGTGTATAATTTAAATTTTTAAAAGATTCCAAATAATGAGATTTGACTCAAATACTAGTTTTTTCTAGTATTTGAGAATTTGGGTTATTTGCCAAATAATGGCAAATTGTATGGAAAAAAACTATTTGTCAAATCTTTCCCCAAATTTTACTTGGAAAATCTATGGCCAAACGGGTCTAATTGTAACTTGCATGATATATTGATTCCCCAATTTTCTCCTAGCCAGTTGGTTAAAAAGATCGCTCCTTCCTAAAATATCTCTCTCCAATATTTTCTCTTCCTAGTCTTCTTCCATAATTCAAGATAAAAATAATTGTTCCTAATCTTTTTCCCAAAAATATCTCCCTTTCTTCCTAAAATATCTTTCTTTAATATTCACACAATTTTCTCCTTTAAATATTTTCATACAATTTTTTTCTTAGTTTTTTTAAACACAATTTTTTCATCTTTTTCCTATTTGTATGCATTCATCCCTAATTTTTTTAATTTTTTTTTATAATTTAAATCTTGAAAAATAACAAAATTTATTATTATTTTTTCAGTACGAAAGATGGTATCGTTCATTCAATACGAAAATCGATAACATGAATTCTAAATTCAAATTGGTATCATAGTGTATGAATTAGTATACAAATTGATAACAGTTAAATAAATATCACAATTTTATTTTTATTTATTTTTAATTAAAAAGAGCTCAACGACCCATTTTTTCATTAATGTAAAGCAGATTATTACAGTGCCCAAAATCCAAAAGAAAAAAACATAAGAAAAAATATAAAACTAAAGAAAAGGAAAGAAATAAGAAAAGACACAACAAGAAAATGTCTGGTAATGTGAAAATCCATCAGATCTATGCTCTCCTGGTTGGTTCCTTCCAACCTCAACACATCCAAATGGAACCCCATTGGAGGTGTGAGCTCTCATAATTCTTCAAGATTATTACTTCTGGTATTTGAGGTACAACAAATCATTGCAATATCATGTCAGCCCCCAATTCTCAGAGATCTGATTTAAAGCCAAGTTATTATATCCTATTTTTCGTTTTATATGCATCATCCTCTCTATTTCTCAAACTTATAAATGTATCCTTGATGTAGCTTATGTAAATATGCCATGAGACCCTTAATTCCGACCATAAGTTGAGAAAATTGTGTTTTGCTACTATCAATCATGGTTTATTTCCCTTTCTAGATCCCGATGGGTTGAGTCTCAAGAGACTAATACCACCATCTGAGATCAAAGATTGGGTGAGAAAGTCACAACTTTTAATAGCTGAAAATCATGTGAACTTTTGCAGATTACAAAGAAAAATTGGAGTCAGCAGCTTACCTTCCATCAAAACTAATGTCCTGATTTGGTATTAGGCGAACACCTCAATGCTCTCACCAGATGCAAATACTTAAACCATTACGAAATTACTTCAGACAATAGTTAACGAATTTAGATACTAACAACCAACTCCCTTTTATTTCTACCAGAACTTGTAATCTTCATAATTATGTTATCAGTGTATTGATTTAATCTACTAGTCTTCTTCTAATGTGAGAAGTGCCACTCTTGTCCAAGTTTAGAATTCTCCGCCCTTCCATAGGAATGTCTTGGAAATGGTTAAATTGATAATTACCTGCAAGATCAAAAACTAGGTTAGCAAAATAATCAACTAGATCATTTCCTTCTTGAAAGATATGTTGTACTCTCGCTGATAATGATCTCCTCAAATAGCTTATGGAATTGACCTCTAGTGTCACACTCCAAGGGACATCCCACCTCCCTTCCAAGATTTGTACCATGACCATAGAATCAGTTTCAATAATGACATGTGATAAATGATGCTCCTTACAAAAAAACAATCCTTCTCTAATAGCTCTAGATTTAGCTACCAAATTAGAGGTATCTTGTATCTTGAATCCTTTAGCCACCATCAATGAACCAGAGTAATCTCTTATGCAAAAGGCCGCAGAGCTAGGTCCTGGATTACCCCTAGATGCACCATTTGTATTGCATTTCACCCAATTAGTAGAGGGAGGGATCCATCTCACAATGTTAATGCTATAGTTATTTCTATGCCCATGTAAATTAGTAATGATATCCGGCCAACTGTTCCTTCCTATATCTCTTTTGAACCTTGTTTTAATCACCTTCAAAATATTGTCATTAATCTCCCAAATGACCTTTCTTTCTGAGAATGAGCCACCATGTAAAATAGTGTTCCTTCTCTTCCACAAACACCACAAAATGACAATGGGTGATTACTAGTTTGCATACCAAGTTTTACATACATTATACATATTCCTTATGATATATGAAATCACTTTATAAACCAATTTCATTCATTATATTATCTAAAGTATATCTTCTAAATTGGATATCATAATCCATAATTATTAATTTGTACAATAATTTTATAAATAATTAATAAAATATAAAATTTACTAAGCATCAATTTTTGTACTAATTTTTATAGTCATTATACACATTACATATAAAACATGTTTATATATAATTGATATAAAAATATTAAGTAAACCAATTTGTATATTTATTCCATACATATTATTTATATATCCATTCTATATACATATATAGTTTCCGATTATATATTGTTTACGCTCCAAACGTGAACATACCATATTATATATCAATTCCATATAATGCATAATTAAAAAAATCTCTGATACCTGTTTTAAGACCAAATGAATATGTTAATAACTCAACATAAATATCAATTAGTGTATTTACCGAGTATATACATTGGTTAAAAATGGTAGATTAAGCTAAAACGTGAAAATCAAATTTAATACAGTTTTCATATATTAATAAAATTTTACTAACATACAAATTTGTTGGGCATCATTTTTCATACATAATTCGATAAATCAATATTATTACCAATGTTCAACTTGGCTTGATTTCTGCAAATTTAAATTTCTTCACGATAAATTTTGCTTTTACAACTTAGATCCTTCTTGAGAGTCTTTAGCCTACCAATCTTGACAATATTAGTCCACTCAGGAAGCTTTATCTTTTCAGAACGTTTGTGGCCTTCATCTTCACTGATGCAGATCTCTCTCAAGTCTCCAACAAGGGTTCATGAAAAAATCAAGAATGACTTGAAGAAGGAAAAAAAATTGAAATATAGTTAAAGAATCACTAGTTGAAACTAACACACAATTAGTACTGCTACAATGGAGAGAAGATTCACATGAATTTTATCATGGTTGTGAATTTTTTTTAAAAAAGATTATGGAGAGATGTTTGGAATTTCAAGTACTATTACGAATTATTACCTTTTATGGAGGCATGTAACATTATAATTCCTAAATTGTAGTTAGATAATTACCTTGGTAACTGCTATAAAAAAATGTTTCTTATTTTCTCTTTTCAATATTAAATATGAAAATAAAATTTAAATTAAATAAATTAATTTGAATCTGTTATTACTAGTAATTAAGTTGTTGTATTAGTAATTCCTAATTAATAGATTTATATGATGTAATATAAGATCTTAAATAAAGGAGTAAATATATGACAAGTCTAAAAACAACCACCTCCCCCATCCCCACTCTCACCCTCAATTTACTTTTAACTCTCAAATTTATAAAATTATATTTTAGCACTTATTCTTAGCTATAATAAGACATATTCCTTCATTTTCCCTCACCATTCTAACTATTAGCTAAGCTTGTGCGCAAATCGGTCCAACTCGAATTGTCGGACAAAATTTGGAGCGATTTGGATAATACAATTTAGTTATACAATTCGAATTTGATTTATAAATTCAATTATAAAATATTATGATTTTTTTTATTGCATCCGATCCAATCAAGAAATTGAACTGTGTAAACGTGGCTAAAAGTTATTAATACCAAAACATGTGGTTGCATATTTGTGAAAAAACTCTGATAGGTAATTGAAGTATTTATTTATCAAACATATAGGAATATTTATTTTGAGAAGGTTATTTTTTAACGTGAAGAAATATACAAAGCGTGTCTTAATAGAATATGTTACTATTATGCTCTCAAGCTAGTAGTAGCACAATCTATTTATTTATTTGGAACCCTCGGGGTAATCGATAACCTTTGTCACAATCTCTATCCGAACAACCACTCAACTTTGTTCTTGCATACGGACGAGTAGCATAAATTATGAAGCTCTTGTTTTGCCATTTATATGCTATAATTAATAATGTATTGGGCATGTGCATTTCTAACCCTACATGCAGGAGTAGTAGGTATCAGATGAATGAATAGGGATGAATGTCAAAAATTGTTAAGACAAATAAGAATTTGAAACATGTATCAATCATTATTTTCATTTCCAAATAAATCTAAATTATTTAAAATGTGTGTAATTATTAATTTTTTACATTCTATTTTGTGGTGACAATTTCAGATTACTATACGATGATAATTTGAAAAAATATTATTTTAACCTTGATTGTTTCCTAAAACATTATGCACGTATTTATGAATGGTAGAGATGTGTAAAAGATGGCTACAACACAACAATTACAAACAAATCCAATCTAAAAACATGGAAGAATTTTATTATAAAAAGTCCAAACTCCCATTGAAGTTTGATTTATATATAAAGATGTCCTTGTTCTTTACGTATTAAAAATAAAGCTTCTTTCAATTTTGACACAAAGAGTACAAAGAACCACTAGAAAATTCAGTAAAGTATGTTATTCAATTCTTGAAATTAAAAAGAATGACAAGTTTAATCAATCTTGGTCAAAATCTGATTAAGTTAATGAGGTTTGAACTGTAAAAATTCTCACATTCTTTTAATTCTAATCATTCTCCATTTTCTCTAGCTATGCCTCTTTCTCCTTCTTCTTTTTTGTTTCTGAATGATTTTTTCTCCATTTTTTCTGTTACTCCATTGTTATTGTTTTTCTTCTACCTTACCCTTGCTTTTTTTTCTTCTTCCTCCTCTTTCTCCTTTTATTTTCTTGTGTGTTCTTGTTGTTCTTCATCAATTTAGAAAAAAAAACATCTAATTTATTCGTATAGTACTGGATATTACCTAGAACTAATATTCGATCATTTGATAAGTTAATAATGTTGTGTTATAACAATTGTTTATATTGTGAAGTTGCATTTTCAAGAAATTTCTATAACAGTTATCCATGTTGCAATGAGAAAGTTATTATATAAAAACTTTTAAGTTTTTCATAACAACTAACAAAGAAGTTACTACAATTATTGCAAATGCTACATATTATATGAATAGCTTTTAAACATGTAAAGAAATTTGTTGCAATAGTTGATATAATTAATGCAATTTTCAAATGAACATTTGAATCTATTAGAACAACTAATAAACTTCTTGTGTATATAGCAATAATTGTTGTACTTGGCAAGCATTTTCAAACAAGTAAACTACCAAATTGTACAATTGCAAGTTCTCTTATACTTTAATTTTATTTATGGGACTAAACCTGAATGCAAAATAAAGATAAATAATAAATTTTATTTTAGTGCTACTAATATAAAAAATAAATATAACTTACATAAATCTCATAGTTTTAATATGAAATTACAATCTATCCCTCATTAGTTTGTAATTACATTAATTCCTTAAAAGGTAACACAAACCAGGTACATAATATGTAGCTCGGATACATTATAACATACACCAGATACATAATATGTAGCTTGGATATATTAAAAACTAGCTCGGATACATAATATGTAGCTCGGATACATTAAATACTGGCTCGGATACATTAATATGATACATTAAAGAAATAAGAGATTTTAGAGGTTTTTGGAAATAGAAGGAGATATTGGAAATAAGGAAAATATAAACGTGTACTTCAGTAATTTTTCCAAAAAAAAAAATGTGTTGATAAAAATTGTATTAGTTCAATTAGTTGAAACATACCTATTGTATAATGATGATATCGTAGATTCGAGCCTGATTATATGTTAATACTTTTTTTTTAATTTCAAAAGGAATGACCTAGTTTGACTTGACACGGAGTTTAAGCAAATAAAAAAAACTTTTTAATTTTGTGGTCCTAAATTAAAGTTAAGTCAAATATACCAAAATATCTTTAATCTTGTGAACTTAAAGTTGACACGATATAATAGTTTGCCAAAAATAGAAATGAGTCATTATTTTTGAAACAAACTAACAAGGAAAATACATTTTTCTTTTTGAAACAGGCCAACAAGGAAAGGAAAGTATATTATTATATTTTGAAACAGAGTAATAATTAATAAGAATTTTAGTACAATTACAACAAATGTAAGGCAACAAATTGTAACTGAAACTACTACTTGTACTATAGTTACTACGAACACAAAGGGTTTCTAACAGTTTGTTTGGATGGTTGTTACATATTGTTTTATAATGTATTATATTATATTTTGTTGTATTATATTGTACTGTATTGTTTTAATGAATATAATGTTTAGATAGATTGCAACGTTCTCTGTCATTACATAACGTTACACATCCATAATTTGAATGATAAGCCTAAAAAAAAGTAGGGTACGAGATATAGCTGCTATGAAAAGGTAGGATAAAAGATGAAATATGATTCTTAAATAATAAATAAAGACAAAATGAGAAGAAAATATTAAGATAACAACACGATAAAACCAAATTGATCGTTACATAAATATTAAAATATGTCTTTTTATCGTTACCTAACGATGAATTTAAACAATACAATATAAGAACACAGAACAAATCTAACTGTTTTTTCTTTTGGCTTATATATTTTGACATATATAACAACTTTTTTTATTTTGGTTTTAAGACCAAATGAGCTTGTGGTCATTAATTGCCTGCGTAGATGGTTAAGCTAGAAGAAGTCAACAAAAGTGAGAGAGTTGAGTAAACCCCACCTAGGTATTAAGTACGAGCTGTATACTTTTCAATCATTTTTGCGCACTAGGTAAACCCCACTTGTAATAGCCTGCTGCAAATTATATCGAAGATGTAAATCGTACTAAGCAACTTCTATGCGATAGTTTTTCAATGTTAATGTATATAATATTTAAATAATTACATATCTATTGAAATTTTTAGTTTGTACTCAATCTTTTACTAATCATTATGTAATATTTTTTTAAAAAAGTATTATTTGTTAAAATACAACTGATGTAATTATAATTAAAAGTTGTAGGTAATTATATTTATAGCTAATTTCTACTTCTTAATTTGTTTAATGCATTTCAATTTGAATCAATCTCGTTTTAATATTGACTTTCTAAGATTGTTACCAATTTTTTCAGGTGTCTTCTTAGACATTTCAAGCTCAAACCAATTATATTATCGAATAATTAAATTTAAAAAGACATTCTCTAACTTTGAATGTCTTATAAAGCGTAACAATCACTATAATATTGATGAGTTAGACCTATTTTTATAATTTAAGATAATGCGAAATATTATACAAGTAAAAATAATACTCCAATAATTGACATACTAGGTGATGTCTTAATACTATTTTTTTATAAATATTTCTACTACTTCTAGAATAATTTTGATAGTTTATGTAATAATTGACTCAATTTAAATTTTTTTTAAAACTATGATCAACAAGAATTTACCTAGAATATAAACATTTGTGGTATTATGTAACGTATAATAATTTATATATAACTATTTCAGTCCTATGAATTATTACAAAAAAAAAATATTATACTATCGATTGAAATTTTAAAAAAATATTGTACTAACAATTGAAAGAGAATTAACAATCAAATTTATAATTAACTATTAGAATATATAACTGATTAAATAAACATAAGATCTCTTTTTTTAAAATTTGGTTTTAGGTCTCGCATCCTACTAAGTTGTCCCTGATATAGGCGAGACAAAATGTAAATAACGCGAAATCCAATTTTCTCCTTCTTCCTAAAATACCTAAATTAGTCGTAAAACACCCTAGAAACCTTCAGAAAGCTTCTCTAAGTTTGGAAATGAAGGAAAAGGAGATTTCTAGTGTGAGGATGGCGATATGTTGCGGATTCTTGGCCAAATTCATTGTCATGTCGTCCGAAAAACCAAAAAATTATCTGTAATTACTTCGTGCAGCTACTTGGCGCCCAGGTAGGCTAGGTTTTATGAATTGAGTAGTTATAAATCTGTGTTCACCACGTAGCATATGTAAATCAATGGTAGAATTAGCGTAGGCCCTCGTGCACCGAACAAAATATGGTTAAATCCTAGGAAGAAGCCTTAAGGATGATATAGGGTTAGGTAATGGTTGTGATTCTATGATTGTGTGATGTATGCTTATTTTTGCTTCATTATGATACATGTATGTATGTGAATGTTACATTATTGATCACACTTGTTGTAAAATAGATGAGGGACGATGAATGCCATGAATCATGACTAAATTATATGAACTTGAGAATATACTTGTGATTGTGATTGTGATTGTGATTGTGGTGTGTTGAATGGATCTGTTGCCACGTTCTGACATAAATATGAGATCGGTTGCCACGTTCCGACATAACTAACATGGATCGGTTACCACGTTCCAGCATAACTAACTTGGATCGGTTGCCACGTTTCAGCATAAATCTTGGATCGGATACCACGTTCCGGTATGCTAATAATTTGGGTTTTGGGTTCCATGAGAGGACCAATGACTTGACATAATTGTGTACTTCGAGGATTGTCAAATTGAATGTGGTTCGTAATGATAAATGATATTGTAATTCCCTGGAGTGGTCATATGGGTATGAGGACTTTTATGTTATTGTTCTTTGTATTGGGTGAACTTGTTGTGTATGTGGTTGTTGGGTGAATCGGGGAGGCCAAGGGTTCAAGGGTCGTAATAATTGAAAGCAAAGGTAGTTCGTATGTTACAAGGGTGAGAAGTAGAGGTAGTATACGTGATGTAAATGCTTATGTGGATTTCACTTGGGAGAAAAAGATTCGTATTTAGTGGTTTGAAAGCTTGACGTAATGTACTATGTGACCAGGGCTGGGTAATACGAAGATAAAGTAAGGGTGTGACGTGAGCGGTTAGTTGGAACGCTTATAGTTGTATTTGGGGATTTTCTATGTGCTAGAATATATGGTTAGGCTATGACCAAGTACCTAGTAAGTAGGTTGACTGAAAAAATTATTAGTAGTTAGAGTGCTAGTGTAATTTGGAGGTATTTTGAGAGAGAGTAAAGATGGAGAAGCGAGTGGTTTTATTTCAGGATCTTACTAGTTGGTTTCTTATGTTATGTGGTGGGCGTCGGGTTGACCGATGATGCGTATCAGTACGTGTGGTTGTACTAATATTACTCTTGCTATGTCTTTTGACATAGACTGGATGCAGGTTGGTGATATTCCATTAGGTGAAGACGAAGAAATTCTCCAGCAGCTTCTATCTTTCTTTCCACATGGTGGGAGCTGTGTCTTTTAAATTATTATGTCCAGTTGTACTCTTAATAGCTCTTGTATCTGTTTAGACTAGATTCTTGGGGGTGTTAGTTACTTTACAAGTTTAACTCTAAATTGTTTAAAGTTTTATTTAGAGAAAATACATAATTACCCCATCAAATTTGTACCATTTTTTGAAGTAGACACCTAAAGTTTGTCGGAGTTCTATTACCCCATCCAACCATTTCCAACAATTTTAAATACACTATTTTTATAATATTTGTAGTCTCATAATATGTGCGTGTGTTTCACCCTCTTACTTGTTTAATAATAGGTCGGGTAAAACCCTGACCCACTCACATTTTAACCCATAAACCATTTCAGAAAAAATTCATGTTCATCTTTTTCAATTTCTTTTCCCAATTCTTTCGATTTACTTCAATTCAAAAGATTTATTTTTTTTGGATGTTTATTTAGTGTTTGATTTTAATTTTTTTTCCCCAAAAATTAGTTTAATCCTTTTTAGCTTTGTGGGTATTCCGAAATCAGCCTAGCTTTGAGTTCTATAAGTGAATTTTACATTTTTTTGAATTTGTACGAGTAGATTCTTTGATACTTTTGTTCTTGGGAAACTATATGAATGGAAATGGGTTCAAATTTCTTTGTTGAAAGGTAAATTACGTGCTAAATTGACCAAGTATTATGTCGTTGTTAAATAGATTTTTCTAATAAAAGACCTTAAGATGGATTGCTAGAACTTTATGATAGAGTATACAGTAAAGCAATTTGGTTCGCGTAGTAAAAAACCAACTTTTGATGTTGAGAAAAGCTCTCAACAACCATTAATGGTGGTTTGGGGAAGAAGAAACGTGAGTCTCTTTTCACTTTGGTTTAACAATGCCATGTGTCAGATTTCTTGTCACGACCCGAGTCTACACCCTGGACGTGGCCGACACTCAAGAACCATTACTGGTCCCTAAGCGAACCCTCATCCTGACTGACTACAAGCAAAAGACTAACTTAAGCATGCAAAAGCTTAAAACTGAAATAAAAGTTCATGAACTTAACTTTACAAATCTTTAACTCACAAGAAAACTTTGTATAATAAAATACATACAACTCGCCATAAAAAGGAATCTTTAGTGTTCAAAACATTTAGCAAAATAAATGAAAAGACTTCTGAAACTCTACTGTCTATCTATGAAACCTCTAACTGATGAAGATGGAAGTCGAGACAAGACCCACAATCTCCTAACAACTGATATAACTTAAAGGTAAATGAAATCCTCCGGAAGCAAGGAGGCTCACCATAGCTAACTCGAACTCCCGGATGTATTAATGAAGTTTCTGTTGATGATCCTGAATACCTGTGTTTGCATCATGAGAAGATGCAGGCCAAATGACTCAGTACGTGGAATGTACGAGCATGTAAGGAGAATTGTAAAACATAACATAAGCTTGAACTTTGATAAAAAGGAAACATACTTACCTCTTTTCAAAATCACAAAACTCAACTCAACTTAAGAATAAGATACTCAACTTCAAAGATATGATACTTGACTCAATGAAGCACAAATCAATTCATGATACTCAACTTAAGGTACTCAACTTGAAATACTCAACATAACTGGACTCATTTTAATATAAAGCAATTTTAAAATAAGTGCAATATAAAGAAACAAGTTGTTTAAAAACATGATGTAAACCCTGTGTGTATGCAAGGATACAACATAACTCTGAAATGTATGTGAAAATACAATAAATTGATGTATATAAAAATACAATAACTTTTGGGGGAGTTTCTCTAATCGACAACCATCACTTAAGAGCTATAGTGATGATACAACACTTTACCTCGTGCTGCCAAGGACCATCCTATACCTTGCCATCGGTATAGGACCTTACTTAACTTAGTAGATCCACTAGCTTAACTTATGTGATCATCTAAAAAGTATAACCCGTTAAATACCAAGTTGGCTACATGGTTCTTATGGAGAGTTAAGTTAATATGAACTCGCGTCCCTAATTCGGTGTTCAATACTACTCCCAAAATATACTTTAGCTCTTATGTGTTTTAAACACCTCTTTCTTTAGTTTGGGATAATTGCTCAAAGTTTAGCCCAAAGGCTCTCTTGGAATCATGTTCCCTTTTCTTGCTCAAATGTGTAAAAACATTTATAAACTCTTAGGGATTACTTAGTTCCTTTATAACTTTTGAGAAATGAACTCAACTCTTTACTCTTTGCTTAACTTGAAACTTTCAGTCTTATAACGAAGTTAAAAAGTTTATAAAAGACTTTACTCTTACTCTTTACTTAACTTCAAAGCTTAAGTCTTAAAACAAAGTTACAATATTTGTAAAAGACTCCTTAAAATATGGTTCATGCCGAATTAAGGACATGAATGACTCAATGCAAGGTTTTTAATAACCATAGATAGAACTCAATACTTGAAACTTAAGAACTTCAATGATACTACTCATTTAAAGAATGCTCAACTCAAAGGGTTCATGCGGAATTATAAGTATGAACTTCTTAACTCAAGAACTCAAAGATACTTCTCGAAAGGGCTTAGGAACTCAACACTTAAAGGCTTAAAACTTGAGGATACCACTTCTCTGAAAGATGCTCAACTTACGAAGTTCATGCGGAATTATGGGCATGAAACAACTCGACTCGATGATCTACATAACGACATGGACTCATGTATACGACTCTTCTCATTCTCTTACTTACTTTCTCAGAACTTAGTTCAAATCGATAGTTGATCTCAAAGGATTCACAATTGAACTCAAAGGCTTACTTGAACTTTACTCTTAACTTTCTCTTGAATGTGAATTATAAATTCAAGAGTTTTGGTTCATGATATGAAGGATCTTGTAATGATAACATAGACTCATGAATACATTCTCCTCACTTTCTCGAGTCTTGAAACAAGTTATTAGAAATTGTAGAAGACTCCTCAAAAGACTCAAAATGACTTTATCAAAAAGTTTGAAAGAACTCTCAAAACTTGACTCTCAACTCTACCTTGAATTTGATTTATGTATTCAAGGTTGTGATTCATGATACGAAAGGTCTCATGATATTTAGGAATGATTTTAGATAGCTAATCATGAGAAAAGACTGAAAGTTCACCATCTTGGAACAAGTCCGCGACGCGGAGATGTTTCTGAATAAATGCCTGCGAAAATTAATTTTGAGACAGAGGAGTCCGCGTCCTAACCGCGACGCGGAGAAACTTTTTGGTCACTGGGGGAGCAAGTCCGCGACGCGGACTTGCGTGCCAGATCACGCTCGACTTTTTCCTTCTCCGTTTTCTAACCCCAATTCGCCTAAATTCAATTCTTTTTCTCAATTTCTCTTTAGATTCAGATACCCAACATATGCACCTAAGAACCTAACTCAAAACAACTCTATAATCAACATGATTTCATTAAGAACTCAACAATCTCATTTGAACTCAAGAACTAAAGCCAATTTCAAGAACATAATTCAAGAACATCATACTTCCAACTTTCTAGAACGAACTTAGTGCTGAAATTAACATGCTTGGCGTGTGGGTGAACAAACCCAACACTATGGAAACTTACATACCTGAAAGAATCATCTTCTTGCAGCTCTTGAAGGAAAACCTTTGAAGAAGAACCCTAGCCTTAGCGTTCCTTGATTTTCTTGAGCGTAGAATCTTTGGAGTGGAAGATAGGGTTTTGATTTGAGGAAACTGACTTTCTACACATTTAGGGTAATTTAGATAACCTCCTAAGAGTTTTTCGGACTAAAATACACTTTAAGAAATAATTAAAACGAGATGGGAGTCGGAAAGATCTTTCACCAGGCAGTGAGGTCCGTATTGGCTCCGCGTCGCGGAGCTGCTGCCAGGTTTGCGCGACGTTAGTAAATCAATCATAACTTTTTACTCAGAGCTTGGAATTGAGCAAACTCGGTGGCGTTGGAAAGATAACTAGAAGGGATTTAATTTAATATGTTATATCTCACCTAATTCATCTTGTAATAGGAGTTATGGTTGTTTGAAGTTGACCCAAAACTTAAGAAAAACTAGGAATGACTTGAATGCTTTTCTCTTAGGTTCTTCTTGGAACTCAAGGTACAACATCTAGTGACCTTAATACTCAAGAAATTTTAAATTCCTTGCAAAAATCTCACTCACTACAAATAAGGGTTCGAGTCTTAGCTCAAAAATTTTCTGTGGTGTTACATTCCCATTGGTTTGGGGCTGCAATTTTACCCTTTCACGCGCTTCTCTAGTGTGAAATCACAATTGCCGTGAAAATGAGTCAAAATGATGTATTTATTGTGGATTTAAATAATTTCGTAGGGTAATATGGTCTCCACAAACTTAAGGTGTCTTCTTCAATAAAAAGGCTCTAAGTTTGATAGGATAATTATGTATTTTCTCTTTTATTTATGAAAACTCGATGATTTCGTTTATCTCTATTTTTCGTTAAATTTTCCACATGTTTTAACTTTTGGGATATGATGGTTCTCCTACTTAGACGTTAGAGTGGGTGCGCGCACGGCCCGGTGGGTTGGATCGTGACATCTTCTAACTTCATGAATCTTCCTACTTTTTACATCACGATCACTACCATCAAAATCGTCATCAGAATCATGTCTTCTACCTCTCTGTGACTTCTTGTTTTTAGCGTCACGACCATCATCATTGTCATTATACTTATGTCTTTTACCTCTTTGTAAGGTCATGTTTTTAGAATCACGACCATCATCATATTTATTCTCAGCAACATGTCTTTTCTCTTTCTGAATCATCTTGTTTATACCATCACAGTCATTGCCATGGTCATCCTCATCAGAATCATGTCTTCTACCTCTTTGTGAGGTCTTGTTTTTAGCATCACGACCATCATCATATTTATCCTCAGCAACATGTCTTTTCTCTTTCTGAATCATCTTGTTCATGACATCACGGTCATTGTCATGGTCATCCTCATCAGAATCGTGTCTTCTACTTCTTTGTGAGGTCTTCTGTTTAGCATCACAATGATCATCATATTTATCCTCAGCACATGTCTTTTCTCTTTCTGAATCATCTTGTTTTTGACATCACGGTCATAGTCGTGGTCATCCTCATCAAAATCATGTCTTCTACCCTGTTGAAGCTTAATGATTTTTGCATCACGACCATCATTATCACCCACAGAATGTCTCATATGGACTTTCACATGTTTCTTCTCATGATCAGACTCAGAATAAAAGTCAGAATCAGAATCAGAGGATGAATCATCACTGTGATGCCGCCTTCTAACCTTCTTGTCCTTGAAAGACAACTTTCTTGACTTTTTACCACCAATAGTATCAGAATCAGAACTAGCATGAGCCTTCTTACGGGTTTTCTTAGACTCTTTGGCATGGATTTCAATGCTGTCAATGTTAGACGAATCGTCCCGTCCTCTCCTCTTCTCTTTTTTCTTATGACGCTTACCTTCGTCCTTTTCTTTTGCCAAGTCATGAACTTCACCCTCTTCAAAATGAGCTAAAGCATCATGCTGCTTCTTCTGAGTGTCGTGTTTAGCCCCTATCTTGAGAGCAACTTTTAAGTTTTCCATTTGATTTCCTTTCAAAGTAACGATCTGGTGTGTTTGTGTTTCCAAAACCCTGGAATGAACAAGTTTAGTTATTGCATATCAACCTCACAGTATTTATAAAAATACTGAAAAAATGATCAAAATGGTCCCTAATGTATGAGGGTTGCATTATTTTGATCCTTAATATATTTCACATGATTCATATGGTCCTTAATGTATTATAAAAGATACTCAATTTGGTCATTTGCCCTAAAAGTAACAAATCCATCAGTTAAATTTAACGTCAAGCCCACTAAAAAACAAAATACCAAAACCTCCCTTTCTCCTTCATCAGGCATAGCTGAAAGGGATAATTGTACAGAATGACAAACTTATAATCTAAAATAAATGGAATAGTTACTGTTTGATTTAATTGCGCCCTGTAACAAACGTTTGCCAGTCGCCTCTCTTCCTCCAAATTCTCGCTCGCCACTCTCCCTTTCTCGCTCGCTCCCTCTGTGCTCGCCTCTCTCACTTTATACAACAGAATTGAATAAATTGCGTTTCTATTTGTATAAAACTAGAGAAAATTGTATATACACATGAAAATACATATATATTCGTCTTATACACTTATAATTATACAATAAAAATATTCCTCTACCCAGTTCTCTTTTGCCTTTCTCTCTTTCTCGTTTTATACAAACACAGATTATACAATATAATGTAAAATTTATGTTTGTATAAAGCGAAAGAAAAATATATATACACATGCAAATACATATATATTCATCTTATACCCTTATAATTATACAATACATATATTTCCCTGCCCAGTTCTCTTTTGTCTTTCTCTCTTTGGCGTTTTATACAAACACAAAATATACAAATATAATGTATAATTTATGTTTGTATAAAGCGAAAGAGAGAGCGATTTTTTATATACAAATATTTTTGTCAACGATTTATACAAACGAGAGGCTAACAACAATTTATACAAATGACATGCTAGCGAAATTATATAAATCTGAAGAGGAGCCAACGAATTATACAATTGCTTCTTTTTGTATATATGTATAGCAAAATAGACATAACTTTCAATTGTATATGTATAGAAAATTATGCATATATATGTTTGCTATAGAGCGCAATTATACAAATTTTGATATAGCATACAAATATGATTTTTTTGTTTGTTATATGTGAAAGTTGCTCTATTTAGAAGGGGTTGATGAAGCATCAACCAAGAAAATTTCTCTTTCCTTATCAATTTTGCTGGCTCCAAATATAATACATCTAAACACGAATGATAACAGAGTCAAATCTAGAAATTCATTAGCTAGTTCATAAGCAAAAACTGCATATTATGCAAAATTATAACACTACAATTCAGAAAAACAAATTATTTTTCATAGGTATGGTAGGTCCTCCAAATTCCTCAGATGTTGCCTCGAGATTCCTTCGCGCTTCCTCGAGCTTCTCGGAGATCTCAGCATCAGTGTATCCCTGATCGGCAAGCTTCTCCTCAGCGACGACAAGTTTGAGCTGAATCTGCCGTTTCCAGTCATGTTCGAGAATGTCCTTGTTTGCTTTCCTCGACACTCCGGCAATTCCTTGACCGCACTCGTAACCTACACGGACTTTGTTCGATGTGGCCGTTGGTGCCGGAGCCTCACGGCGTTTTTAGGCCAATTCTGTTGTACATCTTCGCTGGAAAGACAAGACAAAAATATATTTGCCCTAATTTATAGATAGATGCGTGATCCGAATTTAATCAGATCGGGTAAGTTACTTCATGAATTTCGGGTAAATCCACTAATACAAATCCGTTATGAATTAGAAATAAGTTTTGGGAAAATTATCAATTAAGTCATAATACTTAACATAATTAGTTAAAATAACAATACTTTAAAATATTTATTTAAAATAGCAGAATGACAATATTTTTATAAAATAATATGTATTCAAATTTTAGTATTTTAAATTAATTGTATTTATTGGAAGGGTCCTATTGGACCAAAGAATACACCAATAATCGTTTACAGTGAAAAATAATAATAATTACAATTAACCATTTTTCATCAATATTCAAGTTTCTTCCCCAACATTTTATGTTTCTTCCACATTTCACGTTTCAAGATTAGCTTTCTTGAAGGGGCTAAATTGTTGTTCATCAAGAATTTTGATTTTTTTGATTTGATGTTTAAAGCGCCGATTCTATACCTTACGGATTTCCAGTCGAATTTTCCAATTTTTATGTGATTTTGTTTAAATATTCAACATATATTTATGATTTTCAATTTTTTTTGTGATTTTATTTTAATTTTTCAGATTTTGTAGATTCTAGAAATTCATATATATGTGAATTTTGTTTGATATTCAATACATTTTAATAATTGCTAATATCAAAATTTGCTTTTAGGATTTTAGATTTTGGGGAAAGCATCTGATTGTCTACAATGACCGATTCAATCAGAATTACTAGAGGTATACCAAATAATATTCAAATTTTGAGAAATTTCCCTCATTTGATTTGTGTATTACCCAAGGGTTGCTCGAAAATGTAGGATCTGCGGCTAGAATGGCACAAGAGAGTTCTTCCAAAAAAAGGAGAGTTTTGTGTTCTGAAACCCATGACGATCAAGGAAAAGATCGAAGTGATGAAGTACTACTTTATGGCGATGAAGAGGTATTAAATTATTTTGAAACTATTTTTGTATATTATGGCCATGTTGATTTTGTGATTGCATGTTTATTGTTGACACTCCAGTGTTGGCATAATGCATGCTTTTATATGCTTGTAAAAATATAAGGTATGCCAAATTGTGAATTAACCTCATCTGCACAATATTCTTCCAATTTACGAGATGATTAAGCATCAAACAAAAGAGATTTCATCATCGTTTTGTCAGTAGGACTAGTATATTGTACAGTATAAAGATGTCTTGGCAACAATGTAAAAACATATCATATGACCTATAAGGATTTTACTTATAGGAAAATATAAAAATACATAGGTCCATTGAAACATTTTATGACCTGTTTATATTAGAAAAAGAATCACTCTTAAAATTTCATTGTCAAAAAGTTACATTATTGACAAAATTAAGAATCACATATTTGCAGTATTCTAAAACAAAAAAAATTGTATCCAATAACAAATTACATTCAATATTAAATTCAATATTTAATTGTATCTAGAATTTACAGAAAGGCAACAAATATTAGTATACAATTCTTAATTTATTTAAGATTTTTAACCTTTATAAAGTTATATGCATACATTAACAACAACTTCAAAACTAAAAAAATATACAATTTCATATATGCAAATCCAACTTGTGAGGATGAATATCAGGGCATATACTTTGACTCCCTATTGAGAGGATGAATATCAGGGCATAACTTTGCCTTATATGCATGATGAAAACTCAGAAACTACATGTCTATTATGCAAATCCAACTTGTGATTGTTTTATGTCATATATGACCCTAGTATTCTTCTTCTGATAATTTCCAATAATTCCTATCTTATCATCATATTGGAGGCTTGCTAGAGCCAAATAGAATTGTGATGCATCACTTTTTACAATATAAAGAACCCAGTAACATCAACTTCCATCTCAGCAACACCCTCAAATTGTATTCTATTAGCCAATGTATTTGTTCCTAACTAGTTGTATACTTATATTAGATAGTTGTATAATATATTGTACTTTTTCAGCAGCTTTATGTATTCCAATTTATTAGATTTATAGTATGAGTTCATTATGTATTCTATTTTTGGTTTCATATTAATTTTTTATCTCTTTAATATTCATAAATCAGAATGAACATTCAAGTTTTCAGAATGTTTTTCCATTTGTCGTATAGGTAGTTTCTCTTATTCTATTTTGTTATCTAGAAATAGAATTATATATCAGTAATTATAGAAGTATGTATTCATCTATTTGAACATGTGCATGCAAGTGAATTTTATGTCAAAATCAACCTACAAAAGCTCCACATATCCAATGTGTCTTTAACAATGGCATAAAAACTATCTTGACTAGAAATTTACATGAGCATGTATATAATGTATTTCGCGAGAGCACTTGTTTTGGTAATTACATGCAAATGCATAGATGTTGTGCTCGCGGACAAATACATAGGTGCTGCATGGCTTTAGAACTCAATTGCAGTTCTCGTTGAGCATTTGTCATACGTGTCAATGGATCTACGCTTCGTTTCACTTTAAGAGAATTCGCTTTGATTAGTGGATTAAACTGTGTCAGCGAAGAAAAAGATTTCATTTTTGATACAACAGAACCAAACAGGTTGATGGAATAGTATTTTCAGGGTGTTAAGTTGATTAGAAAAGTAGATATAATGTAGAGTTTTGAGGGAAAAGTGTGGGGTGATAACGATCAGGTTGGCTTGAAGTTTGCCATATTATTATTCATCCAAACAGCTATTTTTTCAAGTGAAAAAGTTACCAAAAAAGTTCCTAGATTACATTTTGATCAGGTTGAAAGCGGTATGTACAGTCAGTTTCCATGGGGAAAAAATCTTTCTACTTGTTGATGAAGAGTTTGTGCAAGAAGATGGATAGTGAAAAACAGTTTTACAGAATCAGTGGCGTGCCAATTGTCATTCAAGTATGGTTATATGAGTGCAGCTCAAGTATTGACTTCCAAGTTGCTCAAAAGGTTGATGACCACATTCCGAGTTTACTCAACTGGCAGACGGTCGAAGAGATTCCGAGATACAAGAAACTAATGAAAACCATATTCAGTGATGTTAATAGCAAGGTACTTAATTGAAATGTATTTAATAAAAGTCAAGTTGTATAGTTTTATTATTGTTTTTATTATGAATAGTAACAATTTTTTTGTGGTGCAGTTTAAATTCAGGAACATTGTCCCCAATCAAAGGGAACTTGCAGTATTGCAATTGCCACCGGAGGGTATTGAGAATCAAGGTGAAGTTCAGTATTCTAATTCATCAGATGGGGTAATAAGTCATAGTAAAGATGAACCAAATGAGATAATAAGTCATAGTAAAGATTGTGACGACGATTTTCAAGAACCTCTTCCACAAACAGTAAAGGTCAAAAGAAAAGGAAAAGTTGGTTCTTCACCGTCGCCTGTTAAAAAAAGGACAAAGAAGCAGTTGATTGATGGATCCAAACAGGTTGCACAAAAGTTGGAACCTCGTGTTGTTGTTAAACTGCCGGTGAAAAAGGATATTGTATCCAAAAAAGTACCGAAGAAATCTAAAGTTGTTTTAAAGCAGACTGAATCTGTATATGCAGATCAAACTAATATAACATCGAATGATTTTAACATTCCAAGAGCAAGCGGATCTGAAGTGCAAGTATGGTTGAATGAGTTGTCAGATTTCAGAAAAGAAGTATCTACTATTTAATACATCTTTCTCAGTTTAACACTTCTTAGCATATTCATTTTTTATTAAGCTACATTATTATGTTCTATTTTCAGGTTAAACAAGAGTTTGTTGACATTCACATATTGATCAACGATAACTTCAAGAATGTTCTAATAGCCATTAATTCTAAACAGACTGAGCAGGATGTTCGTTATAAACAAATAATATGATGTAATGTATTTCAACTATTAATTAATGTATTATGTTGTAATATAACACAGGTCAGACATTATGATGATCCCATTGTCCCTCCAAATTTAAACGATAAAGAGAGGTATAAATCACCATATACTTCATTTCCCGAATCTCCATAGAATCAAGTGCAGGTAGTTTAGTTTGATAAATTGGAAGCTGGGAATTTGGAGGTACTTGTAGTTTTTTAGTTAATTGCATTTTTTATTAATTTGGTTCAATATGAATTTATATATATATATATCATTCTTTTATCAAACTGTATACAGGACTATTATTACGGTGTATTTTATGCAATTTGAATTTATTAACACTTATAAGTTGTATCCATTAACATTTGATTATATGTTTCTTGGTTTTTTATTTCTCTGTTAAGACTATCAACATTTCAGATGTCAGTGATACAGAAAATGTTGTGCCCAGGTAAGTCAAGTTTTTTATTGTATTTTCTACTCAATACATAGATATTCATTATCCTTTATAAGCCTCTGATATTTATATTTGTATACATGTATATACTTTCAATGTAGACTTTTTCGATCAAACTGTATCCAACAATCTTAACACAGTTTATGCTTACACGTACTAACCACCATAATGTTTTATCCATTAACCGTTATCATTTGAATTGGACAAGGAGTTTTCACTGTTGTATCCATTAACATTTGTTCATATGTTTTTATTAGTTTATTGTATCTCGGAATCTCTTCCGAATCAATAATTAACATTAAAATTTGAATTGGAATTGGACAAGGAGTTTTTCACTTGAATTGGACAAGGAGTTTTCACTGATGTATCCATTAACTAATAATTATTCATGTGTTTTTATTCTTTTATGTTTGTTTTAAGACCATTAACAATCCAGATGGAATAGGTTCCAAATCTGATGATCCCCAGGTAAGACAGGTTTTAGATTGTACTTTTGTTTAAATATCAATACTCCATTTTTTGATGTGTTGTACATCCTAATATGTGAATATAATATACAGATTTGCCTTAATTTTCAGTTCTCAATACATGTTCAATTTCATCTTATCAATTCCATTTATAATTTTTCATATTATAAGGTTTGTTGTTGACAACACTCTTGTTCGAAATCTGATTAAAGTGGATGATGTATTCAGTGCTCCAAGACCTATAGTGCCTAGAGTACGTTATTTAATTTTGTAGGCAGATTACTTATATTATTATTAGTTTTATTAGATATAAGGATGTTATATTTTTATTAACTTACCAGGTAAATCAGCCAAGCTTTGCATTTGATATACACCAAAAAAAGCACATGAACACGATGAGGAACAATTCCCATGTCCAATCCCTATCCAGGCTATGGATCCCATGAATGTGACAACAGATTCACATTTTGAATTGGATGATCAATTCATGCCTAGTCTCACTTCTATAAAGAGTAGCATCGCACCGCAGCCAACCATAATTGAAGGACACACCGCACAACTGCCAACTATAATTGCGGATCACATTACAACTACAGCAGATCAGACCACTATCGATGTCCAGTTTTGTACGAGCGAAGAAAGAATGATGCATGACCAGCCCATCATCAATAATGAACAGACACCGTTACCTACGCGTAGGAATAGACGTCCAGGTCCTTATAATATATCTCTGTATCTTACCAATTTTGGATCATCTGCTGGTATAGTATTTTAATTTTTCTAACTTTTTTTAATGTAATCATTTTTTTGATTACTAGTGTTAGTGTGTTTTAATTTATTATTTTTTAACCATTTCAGGAAGTTCATCAAGTCAGCCCCATATTTTTGAACTGAAACACCCATTCATATTTGATTTGATCTCTGGCAATTATGATATACTTTTGTGGGATGCATTTCATTCATGGGTCCGAGATGGCTTGCTTACAAAGCACGACAAAAAGTTAGTAGTTGAGAAATAATTACAATATATTTTTACAACATAACTATTTCTATTTTTGTATTCGGTAAAATGTTTGTTCGTGTTTAAACACCAGTTTTTGTTAGGTGCATCTGTGTTGTCTTGATAAATTTTGTATTTCATTGCTGGAATTAGTAAATATATTTAATGAATGGTTTATTTTTTTCAATTTTTATTCTTTTTTTAGGAAGCATGATCAAGACCATTACAAGAAGCATCTAGCTGACTTCCCTGTGGCCATAAATCCTGGCGTTCTCCTAATAAACAATAAGAACTGATACTATAATCTGTATTTCAAAGGTCAGTTATTGGACAATTCGATAATAATTACTTATCTTCATCTTTACTAACAATGTTGATTAGTAGTTACATTATTTATACCTTTGTTTTTAAATTTGTCAACATATCGTTATGATTTTCTATTATCTCCGTAAAAAAATCTAAGTATGAAGTTGGAAGCAGTTACAAATACACAATTGTAGATTGTGTATTTAGTTCAAAGATTTCTTCTATTTGGGAAAAATATTTGGATTTAGACGGTGATGCTGGTTGTGCTGATGAAGAGCATGTCATTGGTGAATACATTAGAGGGCATAGAATGCATGCTGCTATCCCTTGGCATATGGTTGATCATGTTTTTGTTCCTGTCCATGTTAAGGATGAATTCCATTAGGTATTGGCAGTGATTTCACTGAATGATAAACGTATCAACGTTTATGACTCATATAGAGCAGCAGGCCATGAAACAGCTATCAAGGCAGAGATAGTTAAGTTGTCTCAGTTGATCCCTTTAAAATTAATAATGAATGACTATTACAAGAATAAATGAATTGATGTATTGCAAGCTCAAGAAGAGAATGAGTTCTTTGATATAGTCTTCATTGATAATGTTCCTCAACAGACACATGGGACTTTGTAAGTTTCTGTATTATTTTGAATTTACTATTATCAAATCATTAATTTTATATTGTTTATTTTTAATGTGTTGTATTGTAGGGATTGCGGTATTTATATGCTAGCTTTTGCCAAATACCTATCATACGAACAAGGGATTCCAGCGGGCAATTTGGATGCATCATTTCTACGATCAAGATACGCTACTCTTCTTTGGAATTATGGCCAACAAGAAAATGATGTCAGATCAATAAGTGACAATGAAGCACCTCCACGACATAGCATGATTAATGTAGCATTTGAGGATAATGATACAATTCAAATAGATTAGTCATTGTCTATGCTTTGGTGTGTTATTATACATTAGTTTTTGTATTGCTATGGAACTTTCTAAAGTTTTCCAGTTTTATTAATGTAAAAACTCTTGAAGTTATGGTTCAATCTTCTTAGTTAATATAATTTTAATGTTTTAAAGTTCTGGTTTTATATTCATGTGTATATTGTACAAGTCTTAATAATTTTGCAGGTATATATCCTGCATATTTTGGTTAGAAAATAGTATGGAACATAAAACATCAAAAAAATGAAAAATTCAATATTTAATTGTATCCAGAATTTATCACAAAATTTTTACGACTCTTTCCCAATGTTGTTACTAATTACATTAATTGGAATACAAAATAGTTTATGTATTTTTTTTTTTAAAAAAACAGATTCCAAACTAAAACAAAAATATACAATTTCATATTATTAATATTTACATTAAACATAATGGGATACAAAAAGATTGTATGCATTCAAATAAAAAGAAAACATCTATGAAACGAAAATTTCAAGCGTTATGCATCATATATTGGATACAAAACATCTAAAAAAAAACATTTGGCCGGATGTGTGTTTTATAAGCATAGCCTGATGTGTGCTTTGTAATCATTGTGGCAACTGTGCTGTAGTAAGGGAAAAGACATTTGGCCGGATGAATTATGGTTGATTGTCTAAAGTTATGAAATTCTGGTTTTATTACTGTAAAATGGCGATGAATACATTATAAGAAGGGAATACAAAATGATATTGAAATACATCATGATGTTAGGGATACTAACTGATATTGGAATACATCATGATTTTTTGTAATATAAACTTATCCAGGGAAATAGTAAGTACAATTTTAAAGTCAAATATAAATACAATTTAGTTTGAATACAAATTATTGTATTTGTTATGTTTTTCACCAAAAAAGTATTTTCAATATTATTTTATTTTACTACTAATTTGTATTTATATTTTTTTGTGAATACACGTTAAATACAACAAATATAAATTAATAACATGGATATGAATACATTTCGAGTGAAAACATATACAAAGAATTCCAAGATAGTAAATATATAAAACAGAGGGCATTAGAATTTGGGAAACAATTCCACTCTAATAAGATATAAAATTAAAGCATCATTAACTAAACAATACGCGGTCCATTCCTACACGAACGCCTATTGTGCCCCTTAAACCCACAAGTACTGCAAGAATTCTTGCTCTTCTTCCCATATAGCTCGATGTACGCCTTGTCACGATACTTTTTGGATGGCCTTCCAGGTAGCTTTTTGTGCTTTGGAGGCCGCACTATGTCGTCCTTAATATACCCAGGTACATTCCACTTGTTTTGATCACCTAAGGGAGTAATTGGAATGCTGTATGTATCCAACAAGTTACTTGGCTTGTACATGTCGGAACAATATGGTCCAACATCAAAATATTTCTTCTTTAAAACGGAAAAGCATGCGAACATGGTATTTCATCCAATTGAAACCTCTTGCAAGTTCAAGTTTTATTTTTCAGACAGACAATATAGGTTCTACCTTCGTGATGAACACTGTACACATAATTATTTAATGGTACAATCTATAACAAATCAAATATGTTATAAATAATGTACACATAAAAATCAACTATGTTATATCATGTTGATAAACATATAATAAAATATAACAACATACCTTCATACGTAATGATGCTTCTTCATTAGCAGCGAGCATCTCTTGAGGTTTACCACAAAGTGTGGTGAAAGTATGTGAAGCAGGCGTATGATTTTTGAAATTCCATCTTGCAAACATCTGTCTTACTTACTCAAGAAAATCGTATATTGGTAATTCCCTTGCTTCAACCAAACAAGCATTTATGTACTCAGCTATGTTTGATGTCATAACAAATCCTCGATCAGCTGTTGCATATACCCTAGCCCATTATTCATAACCTGCCGATTCTAAGTAATTCTTTACATGAACATCAACTTGTTCAACCTTTTCCATCAGTTCATCGAATTTTGATTGTTTGTATGCCTTTGTCATCCCATAAAAAACTTTCAAAAGACTATTGTGTGACTTTTTAAATAATGTTTCACATTTTTCCATAGATGCCAAATGAAGGCATAATGAGGGACTCCATCAAATACCCTTGAAACTGCTTTTATAATACTCTCATTTCGATCGGAAACAACACACATGTTATCTTTAACTCCATGTGCTACTCTAAACTGTTCAAAAAATCAAGTCCAGGATGCATCATTTTCTGAATCAATAATTTCATATGCTAGCGGCAATACATTTTCTATACACCTAACATTGATAAAATTATTACTTCATAAAGAAATACAATTTTAAGTACCGAATCAAATTTCATATATTATAATTCGAATACCTGCTCCGTCAACAGTACTCGC
>NC_064288.1:2427683-2456417 GCF_019186545.1 Solanum stenotomum | reverse complement strand
TTTTTCAGGTTATTAATATTGAGCTCATTATATCTTTTAAAATTTAAATTATGATTCAGATTTACTATTTCTTTCAATATTAATACATTTTTATACAGAAGTATCAGTATTGAACTCATTTTATCTTTAAACAATGATTCAGATCTACTGTTTATTCAAATATTGATAAATTTTTAATTCATAAGTTTATATTGTGTTGATCATAAACCTAATGCTTCATGTTGCATTAAATCAATGAACTTATGATATTTGTTCTTGCATATATGCTTTATGATAAATCATAATTAGTTAACATATATTTTAATCTTATTTGATGATTTAATTATAATAAATCCATACCTAATTTGGTGTGAACATGGAATGTTGATAATTGTTTAACATAATAGAAGAAATTAAAGGCGTTAATTAGGAAAGTTCCTTTCTTTCTAAAAGTGAAGCCCTAAATTTCAAAGTGGGGCCCTATCTTGCATGGAAAAATAGTTCCTCTTTCTAGAAAAGTGTTTTTCATTTTCTTAAATATATTATAGTATTTGGTAAGTGCTAACTCTCCTAGATGTATTGATGATCTCCTCACAAGTGCAGGGACATGGTCCTCTGCAGAGCATGCTCATCCAGTGTCAATATGATGTACAGCTGTAAAAGTTGTCCATGTCAGGAAGTTGGTGAAGCTGCAGAGTACTCTACTAATCAGAAGCGACGAGGCTGTTTGTACATTGGACAATAATTCTTCTTGTCTAATAAATTCAACTTGCAAACACAAAGAGATTCATTCATTCAAAAAGAGAGATATTTCAAGCTTCAAAATAGCAGGAACCTAATCGATTGCTTCAAGTGCTTCCTGTTGTTACTTTGTTTGCTTGTAATCGTGTTTATATTGTAGGATTCGTTTCACTTGTGAAAGAAACGTTTCAATCTTGTGTGAATCATTGTAAGAACTAGGTTAAGGGTAACTTAGTTTCTTACTCTAAGGTCTATATTAATCGGNGATTCGTTTCACTTGTGAAAGAAACGTTTCAATCTTGTGTGAATCATTGTAAGAACTAGGTTAAGGGTAACTTAGTTTCTTACTCTAAAGTCTACATTAATCGGTTAGGATTAGTATAGTGGGCAGTGTTGTATCTGCTCTGGCTCAGCTAAGTGATAAGAGGTATTGCTTAGTGTGGAGATTAGCATGCTAATCTCATTTTGTAAACTGACTTTTACTTTTACTTGAAGAAGATTAGTGGAAGCAGTTTGAAAAGTCCTGTTGAGAACAGGTCGTGGTTTTACTCCCTTGAGCAAGGAGGTTTCCACGTAAAGTTGATTGTCAATCTTTACTTTCAGTATTTGTTCTTTACTGATTATTACTGTAACTGTGTTGAGGACCTGATCCCATCTACATAGGTGGACGCATACATTCCAACAGTATTTATTTTAATGAAGTGAATAAATAAAAAGATAAAAAATTAATCATGTAGCTCATCCCACAAAAACACGACCAAATTTTAGAAGAGTTGGAATCGTGTGATATTATAAGCCTAAAGATTTTTTTTTTTTAATATTATATGTAGATGAAACATAATTTATTTTTTATAAAAATTCCTTAGCTTTCAATTTAAATTAAGTTAAATCAGTTAACAGGGTAAATATTGTTTTAAAATTGGAAAATATTATATGGAATAGGTTCATTTTTTTGTTAAATGATATTGTTTATCTCAACTTTCAGTTTGTTGGTGAGAGGTTCGTTTTCTCATATTGTAATTTATTTTGCGATTTCTAGCTAAATTTATTACTTTCTTCTATCTTAATTTATGTGCATCATTTAACTTGGTATGATACTAAAGTAATTTGTATTCTAAAACAACCTTTATATATTTTAGTGGGTTTGTATAAATCATATTTTATTATAGGTAAAAAAAGGACTTCTAAAGTTAAATTTAATTTTTATTTATAGTAAAATGACATTTTCATTGTAATAAGTAGGCGCATGGTGCCCGTGGTTAAGGATTGAATTTTTGCCTTCCGGGTCCCAACTTCGATTCTCTATTAGATCATTTTTAAAAAAAAAAAAAACATTTTCATTGGAATGAACTAAAAAAGAAATAGGGCAACATATATAATTTGAGACACAAGAATTAATGAATTTTATTATTATTATTATTGTAATGTTGTGGGTTCAACTAGTGCATTGTTATTAGTTAAAGACGTAGACATTTTTTTAAAAAACAAATCAAAATAATTAATTTTCAAAATTGAATGTGAATTATCACATGAGAGTGTTCTTTTTTGGCCTACTTTCTAATTTTCGCATTTTATTACAAGAAGAGTGAAGTCATTAATCATATCACTTGGCAGTATTGGGGGTATTTGAGGGTGACAATAACACCTATGTGTGTTAATTGTACAATTGGGCTGGTTATTTTATAAAATTTATATTCTATTAATATTTTGTTACTTTATTTCATATAATAATAAAAATAGAATTTTTTTAAAAATTGTTTCATCATTTAGATATTTCAGTATCGGTTGCAATTAAATTTTCATATTTTGTTTCAAAATATTATGTAAAAGTTAGAGCACGACATATTATCATAAAAATACATTGGCAAAACCCTCTAAATGAATCATGAGAACATGAAAGACGGCAAGAATAGAGATCCATCCCACCATCTTATATTAGTGCAAAACAAAAAATGAAGACAAGACAAAAATTCTAGGGAAAATTGGTGGAAAGAAATTAATCAAGATCTGGCTCAAAACTGAGTCTATTGAAATCAAGTATATATCCAGTTAAAATATTTAAATCATACCAGAAGAAAGATATCTAATACTACCTAGTAATTTATTACAGAAGACTGTTAGAATATCCTATAGCTTACATCAATTCAATACTTCTTAGAAAACTTAAAAAAAAATTAAAATGCATATTTGTATAAGAGAACGTTTTCGTACTTAAAAAAATTCAAACAAATACATACACACTCTTCCATTTTTTATTTTATTCAAAAAGACTATAATAAAAGTCACTTTTATTTGAGAAAAAAAAAAAGAAAAAACAAAGGGGATATTTGATCTATCTCTGATAGTTGAGGGGTAAATTTGAAAGAGTTGGCTAAGAATAAGGATATATTTGGAAATGGAGGGCAAAGTTGTCTATTGTCGAAGGCAGTTTTTTTTTGCCTCAACAGTTACCCATTTGTGTATTATGGTGTTTACCGCCAAACCTCCATGAAAACGGCAGTTTTGGATCTCTCATGTAATGTAAGATATATTCTTCAAATTTGACATTTTGAAGTAATTTTTATGTGAAATTTCAGAAGTGTCTGCAACTCGTAAGTATTTGATAATGAGGAGTGATAGGAGATTTGTCGCAGATATAATTAGCAATTTGCCCTGTAATGTTCTCGATGAAATTCTGGGGTGCTTGCCTTGGAAAGACGCAGTGAAGACCAGTATCTTGTCAAAAGTTTGGAGGTACAAATGGGTAGCACGTGCAAAACTTGATTTTAATGGTGAGTTTTTTGCGTGTTTCGAAGACCATCAAGTAGCCAAGTCAATCATTTATCAAGTCCTACTACTCCATAAAGGACCATTATTGAAGTTTACACTCCATGGTCGTAATGTGAAGGGTTGTCCTGATATTAATCACTGGATACTCTTCTTGTCAAAGAAAAATGTCGAGGAATTCAGCCTTCACATTTGCACATTCATCAAATATCATTTACCTTCTCAGTTTTTTACATTCCAACAACTAAGACATCTGGAACTTGATACGTGCTTGTTCTACCCTCCACCTGATTTCAAAGGGTTCGAGAAGCTTATTAATCTTGATTTTCAGAGTGTCATTTTCGATCTAGCAATATTTAAGAATCTCATTTCTAAATGCCCATTGCTTGAAAGATTGAGGTTGTATTGGTGCACACACTTCGACATTCTTGAAATTGATGCTGCTAATCTCAAATGGTTTGAATTTTATGGAACATCGAAGTTCATTTGCTTCAAGAATGCCCCTATGCTTAGAAACGTTAATATGTATCTCGATCCACAAGTTTTGACTGATCCATCACCTGTTTGTTCTAATGTTACAAAGTTCTTCCAATACATGCCTTCCCTGCAGGAACTCAAACTATCAGGTTCAACATTAGAGGTAATGTACACTACTTGTGATCACATTAATTATAGTCTACTTATGATAATGTACAGTACATATCATAACCGATTTTCGACTTGCTTCTAGTACTTGATCATGGGAGGTATACCAGAGAGTCCTCCGACTGCTCTAAACAATGTCAAATTTCTCTGTATTTTGGACATGTGTGTACCAAATGTCAAGGAGTTTTCTAGTGTTGTTTATTTGATTACAAGCTGCCCTAAATGACAGGAGCTTAGAATTGAATGTGTAAGCACTCCTGCATTAATCTGATTGAATATGGTTTCTTCATTAGAACACGCCTAACTGTTTACCAAAAATCTATTAGGAAATAGTAGGCGATGATGTGGAACCTGATATACAATTGTTACGAGCTCAATCAATCTCGTATGGCGTTATGAAGATGCTTCAGAGAGTGGAGATGCAGGGTTTTACTGGTTTTGAGATGGAAATGGAATTTATGAAGATTATATTGGCATCTGCACCTGTACTAGAGGAGATCTTCGTTTGGAATATGGCGCATTATATTCATCGGGGTACAAAGATGATGGATGAGATGAAACAATTTTCGCGGGTATCACCATTTGTTAGATTCATATTTGAAGAAGCTTATGCAGATCCAGAATTTCCATGACTTTGCTTATTGCTTATTCAAAGTTCATATTTGCTCCTTGTAATGAACCTTGTCTTTTTCAATGGGCAGTGCAAGTAATGTATATTTTAGTATTTAATATTTCAAGTCGTGCAATTCAAATTGTTTTTGTTGCCCCTCGGATTTGGCATTTGGTTTCATATCATTAGGCTCCTTTGAACGGAAGCTTTCAATTCACGTATTGCAGATTCACATTGGTACATATCATAACCAACTGATATTTCGAACAACTTAATTTCCATGGTAGTTTCAAATGTTATTCAAAAACAATATTGATGATCTTAACTGTTTTATATGTTGCCCGAAATTAGAAGAGCTTGATTAAATGGGTGATTGAATATGGTTTCTTCAGCTTAACTCGCCTAACGTTAATCAGTGTGCACTGTTGTGGATCCTATGACTAATTCAGAAGATGTATCAAAGAGCAGAGTCACGATTCCTTTGATTTTTCTTCAGTTTGATTCGGGTCTGAATTGGGGATGATACTACTATGATGGTCTGACAGAGGATCATATCAGATTGGGGGGGTGGGGGTGGGGGTCTATAGAATTAGCAATTGTTGATTATGAACAATTCTAACATACCATTGATGAATTAATCAGAGATGCATCGTGAAGAAGAAAAGAAGAAGAGAGGATATTATTTTCTAATGGTATCTTTACAATGAAACAGTGCATTTATAATATGCATATTACTGTTCCTTAACCGACTAACAGTAANGAATAAAAATAAATTATTTTTAACCCTTTTTTAACCCATATATTTTAAACTTTATTTTTAACCATGGCAAGCAACAGTGATAAAGATTTTGTGAAGAACAAGATTATCATGCAATGAAGAAGACAGATCAAGCTTTGTCAAGAAAATTCAGCCAAAATGGGAGATTTGTTAGGGTTTTGCCCTGATTTTCTTACCATAATTTAAGATTTATTTTTCTTTAAAGAAAAGAGAAAACATTACCATAAATATTTTTACTTTTCTTGAAAGGAAAATATAATATTCTTTCATATTTGATTTATTCTCTCCTTTTAGGACTCTTTTTCTAGTAAGAAAAGGTTTTAGGACTCTATAAATATAAGTTTGTTTCTTCTAACACAAAAAAACAATAACATTCACAATGTAGTCGTTTAAGAGTTTTGTTTATGGGGAGATTTATTCTCTCTAAAGTTTATAATATTTTTCTTTTATACTAGTTTTCATATAATAATATTATGTTTTTAGTATAAGTTTTTGTTATCTAATTTATCACCATGATTTACAAATTGTAAGTTTCCGCATGACGCCATAATCACCCCTTCATAACCCAACACATTAGGCTCCTTTGAACGGAAGCTTTCAATTCACGTATTGCAGATTCACATTGGTACATATCATAACCAACTGATATTTCGAACAACTTAATTTCCATGGTAGTTTCAAATGTTATTCAAAAACATTGATGATCTTAACTGTTTACTTGATTATATGTTGCCCGAAATTAGAAGAGCTTGCTTAAAAGGGTGATTGAATATGGTTTCTTCAGCCTAACGTTAATCAGTGTGCAATGTTGTGGATCCTATGACTAATTCAGAAGATGTATCAAAAGTAGGAGATTTTGATTACACTTGTAACATTCCCGGTGAGTTTTAGCTTGCATTTTCAATTCTCTTTGATCAGGTGACCGAAAAAGTTGTTCTCTTGTTTGTTGTCGCTTGCTCTGTGTCAAAGAGCAGAGGCGCGATTCCTTTGATTTTTCTTCAGTTTGATTTGGGTTGAAAATCATTCTGAATTGGGGATGACACTACTATGATGAGTCGGACAGAGGATCATATCAGATGGGGAGGCTTGCTGCAGATAGAATTAGCAATTTGCTTTCACAATGTTGGTGAGCAGATTCTTGGATCCTTGCCTTTGCGCGACACAACAAGAACAAGTATTTTGTCAAGGGAATGGAGGTACAAATGGGTACAAGTACATTCATAATTAGTGTTTGGCGCTAACAACGTTGACACACGACTCTTGAAAACAATTGTTTATTACCATTTACTAATAATGAAATGTATTTAGACAGGATGCGAATAACATAAGATTTATTTCTTAAATTTTTTAAATTTTGAAATGGCTAAGATCATCATCTCTTCCTAATTACAACGTTTTAGCCATCAATGTATTTATGTGAATATCATAAATACCATGAATTGATGTGAAGGGAATATCATGAATTGATGACATTTATCACCATTTACTAAGAAATATATTTAGACGAGTACTTTTAAAGATTTATGAGATATTTTTTTGGACTCCGAGTCAAAACAAGAACGAACCAAAAGCTGCCAAGTGTTCAAAATAACGTGTCTGGGCCGATTACAAGCAAAAGGTTTAGAATGTATAGAGATACAAATGCACTAACATTTTTACGCAATGGATATTGCATCAGTCTTTTTTTGCAAATAAGATTAGTCTTTTAATTATTAGTTTTCTAAAATATCTAATTGTATATGATTGCTTTCATATATGAACCTCTCGATAAAAGATGAGGCGATTGTTATGGATCCACCAGGTAAGTCTAGCCTTTCCATAAATCTAGCCGATTCATTTTCAGTCTAGGTTGTGAATAATTGACAAGTACAAGCTAAGTTGCTCGGACTTTGGTGCGGGTGTAAGATATAGATGCGGATCCAGAGATAGGATCCTTAATAATCTAAATTTTAAAATTTGGGGGTACGGACTCTGGTGCGGGTGCCCAAGTGTGGATACAGGTACGGGTGGTGATTGTTATGGATCCAACAAGATAGATAAGTATTGCCTGTCCATAGATCTAGTTGATTCATTTTCAGTAGAAGTTGTGAATAATCGACAAACACATGATATGATTGTTCGTACTCCTGTGCAGATGTCCGATACAGATGCAGATCTAGAGGTCATATCCTTAATTATCTAAATTTAAGATTTTGGGGTACAAATCTAGGTATAGGCTCTAGTGCGGGTATCCAAGTACAGATACAGGTACATGTGGTGATTGTTATGCATCCAACTAGACATGTAAGTCTAGCCTTTCCATAGATCTAGCCGATTCATTTTTAGTAGAGGTTGTGAATAATTTATAAATTCAATCTAAGTTGCTCAGACTCCGATGTGGGTGTCTGATACTGGTGCCGATGTAAAGGTCGGATCCTTAATTATCTAAAGTTGAGGTACCTTCTGATCTTTCTCCGTTAAACATATGGACCGATCAGTTATTAGATCCGCAATTTATAATTAAAACTAGTATACGTATCCGCGCGATGCGCAGATCATATTAACGAAAGTAATTACTGTGCTTGAATATATATTATACACTTATTATATAATTTTTTAAAATTTAAATTAGTATATACATCAATGAGCAAGATCTTTTAGTATATACATCAATGAGCAAGATCTTTTAGTTTGTGAGTTTTTGTTGCGCATTTGTGATGGTGATTAGCAAAATAAGTATCTTAGCACTTCTTGATACATTTTAATTTTCAGTTTGATTTTTCTATAAACGTTCCCCTTTTTGAGTATAATAGTTGTTAATATTAATGTATTAGCAAGTGATGTTTATTGTTGTGAATAGGAGTGTACAAGCCAAACCGTATAGTTAAATTGAACCGACGAATCAAATCAAACTGGAAAAAAATGATTTGTGGTTTGGTTTGGTTGGTTTGACGTTGAAAAAAAATCAACCACTCTTGATTTGGTTTGGTATTAAAAGAAAAAAAGTCAAACCGAATTCAAACCAAACCGACATAATATATATATATATATATATATAAAATATTATTTATAATCTACTTTGTTAGAGTAATATATTTTTAGTTAGTTTATAGTTTTCAATGTTTAGATATATTATTTCAATTTTGGGGCTTTAAAATTTCGTAAATATATTATTTTGTATAAAGATCGGAAGTTACAATTACATTGTTATAGTTTTTCAAATTCGAAGTTAACAATTTACTTTGTAAATATTTTGTTTTGTATTCAGTTTGACTATAGTCTTTAATATTATTAATTTAACATAATAAACGTAGATATTTCAATAAAAGTATTTTGTACTTTTGTGAATTTTATCGTCATTTCGAAGACTTCTGTTCATTTAACATTTTTAAAGTTTAGCTTAAGGTAAGTGAAAATATATTTGATCTTTTTTTCAAACACAGTATAGTTGTAAAAAACAGAAAAAAACCCGAAAAATCGAAAGAACCAACTAAAGCCGAAACAGAAAAACCCGACTTTATGTGATTTGATTTGATTTTTAGATAAAATAAACCGACATAATTGGTTTAGANCATCTTGCCTACTAATCTCTGGTATCGTTCCTTATCTTCAAATGGCTCATCATCATAATCTCCTGTGAGGCAGTCCAGTTCTGAAACTGTCAACTTTACATTGGCTTCAAGTGGAGTCCAAGCAGGTTTGGCACTCCCCAATCCTAAATCTGAAATAATTTCCAGTGCATACTTCCTTTGATTCATCAAAATACCTTTGACAGATCTACTGAACTCCATACCAAGGAAAAATTTTAATTCACCAAGATCCTTGATCTTGAAGGCTTTATGTAAGATAGACTTTGTGTGTTCAATAAGAGTCAAGCTGCTTCCTGTCACTAACATGTCATCTACATAAACAAGAATCACCACCATATCTGATCATTTTCTTTGTATAAACAATGAGTGATCTAAGCTACTTTGAATAAAACCAGATTCCACTAATGCCTCAGTCAATTTCAAATTCCACTGTCTACTTGCTTGTTTAATCCCATAGAGGGATTTGACAAGTCTGTATACAAGACCAGACTTCCCCTGACTTGCAAAACCCTCAGGCAACTGCATATAAACTTCATCATGAAGATCACCTTGCAAGAAAGCATTGTAGACATCTAACTGATGAACAGACCAGTTAAACTGAGCAGCCAAAGAAAGAACAGTCCTGATAGTAGCTATCTTCACAACAGGAGAGAAAGTTTCATGAAAATCAAGACCTGCTCTTTGAGTGTAGCCCTTTGCTACTAGTCTAGCTTTAAACCTCTCAACATCACCATTAGCTTGTAGTTTCACTTTATAGACCCATTGACAACTAATTGGAACTTTACCTTTAGGAAGAGGAACCAAGTCCCATGTATGGTTATCTTGGAGAGCCTGCAGTTCAGATTGCATAGCTTCCATCCATCTAACATCTGAGGCTGTTTCTTTATAGGAAGTTGGTTCAAGAACAGCAGAAAAAACCTGTAAATATTTCTGATAGGAAGGGGACAAATGATGATAAGATATAGAAGCCTCCAGGGGATATAAAACAGTGTTAGCTGAAGGTCTGGAAGCATAGTCTGATAGCCAGAGAGGTTGTTTAGAGATCCTAGTAGATCTTCTAGGTGGTGGAGGAGTGGGATCAGATGAAACAGGAGGTGAAGCAACAAGAATGGGAACCAAAGGTGGAGGTAAAGGAGGAAACTGTAAGGGAATATGACCTTGAAACCTTAAAGCTCTAGCAACTTCAAGAAGATGCCTGTGTTTCCTCTCCGCAACCCCATTTTGCTGAGGAGTATGAGCACATGTCTTATAATGTATGATTCCCAAATCTGTGAATAATGCCTGCATGGAACTACTGATGAACTTACCCCCATTATCAGTCCTCACACTTTTAACTGTAGTGGAAAATTGAGTAACAACCATTCTAAAAAATTGTTTAAGAATCAAAAGTACATCACTTTTGAATTTCAATAGAAAAATCCACACAGTTCTTGAAAAATCATCAACAATAGTGAGAAAAAACTTGTTCCCATCAAATGTAGGGGTATTGTAGGGACCCCATACATCTAAATGCAGTAAACTAAACAGTGCAGTAGACTTAGTAGAACTACTAGGAAAAGGAAATCTAGTGTGTTTAGCTAATGGACATATCTCACAATTATTTAGTGCTGCTTTACAATCATCAAGAGTGTATCCTAACATGTCTTTAATAGACCTTATTGAAGCATGTGCTAGTCTTCTGTGCCATAGTAAAATGTCCTTCTTGTCAACTTGTGCAGCAAAACCTTTAACACAGTCACTGGCAGGAACTTTAGTATTATAGCAGCTGGACTGAACCAAAAAATAGAGACCATTCTCTTCTTTACCAATCCCCTTCAGTTTCCCACTGGAAAGGTCCTGGAATAAACAAAATCCAGGATAAAAGGACACAAAACAATTGAAATCCTTGGTGACTTTTGATACAGATAGCAGATTATAGTGAAAGTCTGACACATACAATACATCATGCAATATTTCTATATCTGTGATCTTGTAACTACCAGTGTGAGTCACCATTGTTATACCACCATTAGGTAAATAAACCTTCCTGTTTTGTTCAGTCTTAACAGTTTTCACATCATGCAATACATCTAAAATAGAAATCATGTGATTGGTTGCACCACTATCAATTATCCACCTTAACTTGGTAACTTTTGATCTAGGAGTATGAACCATACCTGCCATGTTAGCCATTACATTGGAGGTAGTGTTCCCATCAAACATTTGTAGAATGCTGCCATGTTGATCAGTAGTTAACTGAGGAGCCCTTGGCAGATCCTTAGGAAATGAATGATCTAAGCCACTATCTTTTACACCTGATTGCATGGAGTGTGAATTATCAGCCTGAACATGATTAGCATTATTTCCAGTTCCCTTCTTCTTAAACTTCCAGTCATGAGGATAACCATGAAGTCTAAAACAGTCATCCTCCACATGACCTTGCAGATTGCAAAAATCACAGATCTTATCCCAATTCTTCTTCCCTCTATTATAATGTTGTGTAGATGACTGTGACTGTGAGGTTAAACCATTAGAGTATTGTTGTGACTGTGAGGTTCCCTTTGCATATCGATTAGGCATCCTTTTGCCTGCCATGAGAGCTGCAAGATTTGTACCCTCGCCACTCATCGAAGATGTTAGAGAACTCTGACTTTCCCTTTCAACAAGCATTGATATGCTTTATTGATAGTAGGAGTAGGTTCAACCATGAGAATTTGACTACGTGATTGATCATAATTCTCATTCAATCCCATTAAAAATTGCATCAATTTCTGTCTCTTTAGATGCATAGTAAAATCCTTAGAAGCAGGACAATTACAAGAAGGTGGTACAATACTTGCAAATTCATCCCACAAATTTCGCAATTTGGAGAAATAAGTAGGAATGCAGTCAGTACCTTGAACAGTAGTAGCGATAACTTTATGTAATTGGTAAATCCTTAAAGCATTCACTTTATCAAAACGCTCCCTAAGATCTTCCCAAACAGCTTTCGCACTCGTCGCATAAACGATACCTGTGTGCAATTCCGGAGTGACAGAACTCATGATCTAACCTTGAACAATGGCATTACAGCGATCCCATTGATGCCCTAACTCTGTTCCGAAATCATACCTATTCAAGCTGCCATCGACAATTCCAAGCTTGTTCTTCCCAAGCAATTGAATACGCATGGCCCTGCTCCAAATTGAGTAATTATCGGATCCAGTTAGCTGCATCGGAATGATAGATGTGCCAGTGGTATCAGAAGGATGCAAAAACAGAGCGTGATTGTGGTCAAACTTAGGAGCCGCCATTGATGAAGCTCAATGAGCTTGAGAAAGCACAAATAGCTTCAATAAGCCTCACAAACGTGGGTGAATGGCTTTGATACCATGTTGATTATGAACAATTCTAACATACCATTGATGAATTAATCAGAGATGCATCGTGAAGAAGAAAAGAAGAAGAGAGGATATTATTTTATGATGGTATCTTTACAATGAAACAGTGCATTTATAATATGCACATTACTGTTCCTTAACCGACTAACAGTAAAGCTAACAACCTTCAACTAACTTTCTATTTACTTAACTACCCTTAACTCCTATCACATTAGCAATGTTGGTGAGCAGATTCTAGGATCCTTGCCTTTGCGCGACACAACAAGAACAAGTATTTTGTCAAGGGATGTAAATCTGATCTCAACTTTTTCTTCTCTCTAGAAACTTTTCTCTGACCTCTGTCTAAAATCAACGGAAACATTTGGGTGGGCAACGGCTAGCCAGCCACCCCACCACCGCTGGAGAATGGCCTAACGGAGGAGTACTCCTCCTATTTCCCCGCCCTTCCACCAGGCCCGCTAGATCGGAGTAAGACGAAAACCCAATCCAAAGACAAGCACCCCCAAACTCAAATTACCAACTCACAAAACCCAAATCAGAATGTTGAGAAGAATCAGTCAGTCCAAAAGAACAAGGGACCCGAAACATTCAAACAAAATATGCAGCAGCTATACGGAACCAAAACCACAAGAAATCGAGGATCAAAGTTCCTCCTAGGGCTCATGAAATAGTGCAAGGTAAACCAGTGGTCATCTTCACAAACGAAGAACACGACATCCTCACGGATACCTGTAGATGGACCATAAGTGGCAAATTCTCAAGGACACGACCTGCAATTGACATCATAAGAGCAGAATTCAACAATATAATTCAATTGAAAGGTACGGTCAAAATTGGGGCATTTGATCTTAAACAAGTTTTCATTGATGTTGAATACGAAGAGGATTATGAGTGCTTATCCTCGAGGAACTACATTCATCTTGAAGGAGATTGTATTATGCAACTCCAAAAATGGACCCCTTTTTGAAAACCAGCAAAAAGAAACTCCATAGCCCCTGTCTGGATTACTCTCCCAGATCTCTCCTGGCAATTCTTCGAATGGGATGCCCAATGTAGAATTGTGAACCCTATTAGCTATCCACTAACCATGGACAAAGCCACATCTACAAAAAGCAAACCCACAATAGCTAAACTTAGGGTAGAACTGGACCTAGCCAAACTTAGAATAAGGGAGGTCGTAGTCGAGATTAGGAATGCGGAAGGTGGTTTAGAAAGGTTTACTCAAAAGGCGGATTATGAAGACCTGCCAGAATTTTGCAGCCATTGCATGACGCAGGGACACACAAATGATAAGTGCAGAGTAGCGTTACAAAGGAATCAATCAAAGAAAGTCGCAAGTGACAAAGGAGGCAATGTTGAAAGGAAGGAAATCCAAGGACAGACTTAAAACGACGGACAACAACCAACAAAGACTACTGAAGAGGTTGCACTTAATCACCAAGCAGCTATTTCTGAAACAGAGAAAATCCAAAATGAAGACGAAGGATGGCAGGTAGTAGAAAGAAAGAAAGGAAAAGGACATGGTAGCAACAAAATAAGTTAAAACTACAAAGATCCTCAACACAACCATATGTACCAACAGATGGAGAAGAGCTTACAGGTACATAAAGAAGAAAATGATGGTATGGAGATCATTGAACCTCAGATAGAAGGAGAGCAAACTCTCATCAACACAATCAGAGATCATATCAAAAGCAGAAATAACAAAAGGAAGAAATCAAAGTAGCAGAAAGCCAAAGTCCAAAAGGAAAGAATGGGAACAAGAAACAATAAGAATGTTAAAATAGCAGACTTGTCCAAACTCCAGAAGGAACAACAAAGGGAAGCAAAATCTCAAATAAATATGAACGTGAACACTACTAGACAAAGTAGCAGGAAAAGAAAGCCCACTGCCAAGTTGGCCCTCCCCAAAGATGTGGAAATAACCTACGAAAACGAAGGAAGCAATCCAAAGAATAGAGAAGTAGTGCAACCAAATTTCGGCCTGGACCCAGACCTGGCAGATAAAATTGCTGGGAACAAGGTTAAGGAGAAAAAAATGAACTCCTACATACACAATATTAGTGTGAGCATTCAAATACTTGACCCGGGAGATGAGGCAGTAGAGAATCAAAACAACACCTGGGATGAAGACCTGGAAATGACACAAGTTGGCATTGAAGGCAGCAAATTAGATGATGACATAACCAGGGGTTATGACAAAACAATAGACTTTGTGGATTACAATAAAACACGACAAGTCCAACAAGTAGTTACTTTCTACAACAACCTTTCCCCAAGAGGGATATACGAAAGCAAAGGGATTACCGATAACTCTTTAAGTCAAAGAGAAAAAAGAAAAAATCAAGAACCTACTAAGATTTATAAATCTAATGTTTATGATGTTTAACACAATATCTTGGAATATTAGGGGGATAGGATCCATGGGATCCCTTGAGAGACTCAACTTTATAAAACAACAATACAATCTCCCAATGATCATTCTACAGGAACCTATGGTAGGCCCTGAAAAGATTGATGTTTTTAGGAAAAAGCTTGGTTACAACTACTGTTTCAAGAATATCAATAATAAAATTTGGATCTTTTAGTCTGACCAAGTGAATGTTAACCTGGTGCAGAACAAAAAACAACAGGTTTTGTGTAAAATTTCCTCTCAAAACAGTCCTACTGACTTTTACTTAACAATTGTGTATGCTAAGTGTACAGAACAGGGCAGGATGGAGCTCTGGGATGATCTAAAGAATACTACAACAATGATACATGCACCATGGGGTGTAGTTGGAGATTTCAACTCGATCACCTTTGCAGAGGAAAAATTGGGAGGGAGACCCTTTAACTTAAATAATAACTTAGACTTTATTTCTTGTATTGATGATTGTGGCTTACAAGATGCTGGCTTCTCTGGCCCAATTTTTACATGGTGTGACCATAGGGACCCTCCAGACACTATATGGAAACGATTGGATAGATTGTTGTATAACTCTCAATGGTTTGATAACTTTCAAGGCACCTGTGTGACACACCTGTCAAGGGCCTGCTCTGATCATGCCCCTTTGCTCATTAAGCTCTCTAATGATCAAACTAACAACATTAAATACTTTAAATTCCTTAATGTGTGGACTAATCACCAAGACTTTTTGCAGGTAGTACGTACGAGCTGGGAAGAAGAGGTCATTGGCAACCCTCTGTATACACTTCAACAGAAGCTCAAAAGAACTGTCAAGGTCCTAAGTGATTGGTCCAGAGAAGCCTTCGGAGACATTTACGAAGAACCTAAGAAATGGGAACAAGAAATTGTTCTATTAGAAGAAAAGAGTATCCATGACAACAGTGTGGAAAATAGGATGGCCTTATCAAGGGCTAGAGCTGAGTACACTAAATTCTTAAAAGTTCAGGAGAATGTCTTGGGGCAAAAACCAAGAATCAAATGGCTTGAGGAAGGAGATGCTAACACTGCTTACTTTCATGAGGGTGTTGAGGAATAGAAGGAAAAGGCTTACTATCAATAAAATTATGGATGAGCAACATCAATGGATTGAGGGGAAAGAAGCGATCTCAGAAGCAGCAGTACAATATTTCCAGAAAACTTTCTCCTCGGAGCAGCAAAGACAGAACTTGGAGGCCACCAGTCAACTGAGAACCAAAATCACTGAGCAAGACAATGAAATACTTATTGCTAGCCCCTCAATCTAGGAGGTCTAAGAAGCAACATTCTCCATAGATAGTGCTCCAGGTCCAGATGGGTACAGTGGGGGATTTTTTCAAAATGCTTAGAGCATTATCCAAGGAGACCTGCATATGGCTATCAAAAGCTTCATTGGAGATGCAAATTATACACTCACACATGTCTAGTCATGATACGTAAAGTGGAATCCCCCCAGTACTTCATAAACCTCAAACCAATCAGCCTTTGCAATGTGACATGCAAAATCATATCCAAAATCTTGAATAGCAGACTCAGCCCCATCCTCCCTAAGACTATATCCAATAATCAATCTGGTTTTATAAAGGGTAGAGCAATCTCAGAAAATATCCTCTTGGCCTAGGAAATCATTAATGACATCAAAAAACCTAATAGATGAGGCAATGTGGTCATTAAATTAGATATGACCAAGGCATATGATAGGGTCTCATGGACCTATCTATGTATGGTAATGAGGAAAATGGGTTTTTGTGAAATCTGAATTGATTTGATCTACAGGTACATTTCCAATAACTGGTATTCTATTATTGTCAATGGAGATAGACAGGGCTTCTTCAAATCAGGTAAAGGGCTCAGACAAGGTGACCCTCTCTCCCCCTCCCTTTTTGTACTTTCCTCTGAATTATTATCTCAAATGCTTAATAATCTTCCAAGAAGAAGAGGTTACAAAAGCTTCTATATGAACCAGAATGGACCCCAGGTGAATCATCTCTCCTTTGCAGATGATACAATTTTGTTTTGCAATGGGAGTAAACAAACTCTTAAGATGTTCCTTAGAACCCTCCACATCTATGAGAATACTTTTGGTCAATTGATCAACAAGAACAAAAGTTGTTTCTCTATAGCTAACAACGCTAAACAAAACTTTATTGCCAAGATAAAGCTCATTACTTGTATGAATCATCAGGAATTTCCCATAAAATATCTTGGGTGCCCTATTATCAGTGGGAAGAAGAAGACTAGTCTTGTCAATGAGTTAGTCAAGAACATCATAAACAGAATCAAAGGGTGGCATAACAAATTGCTTTCTACTGAGGGAAGAGTTGTTCTCATCAAGCATGTCCTCTTAGCCATCCCCACCCATCTGCTTGTTGCATTACAACACACCAAAGGCACTCTTGATAATATTGAAAGATATTTAGCTAGATTTTTTTGGTCTGGCAAAGAGGAGGGTGGTAAACATCATTGGATTGCTTGGAGAACCCTCTGTCTCCTTTTTGAAGAAGGTGGGATCAATATAAGAAGGATTGGCAACGTCTGCAATGATTTCTCGTACAAGCAATGGTGGAACCTTAGAACCAACAACTCATTGTGGACTGAATTTGTGAAACACAAGTACTTCCAAAATACCCATCCTGCTCTAGCTACCTGGAGGAAAGGACAATCTACTTGGTGGAATCATATGTGTAACATTAGGGAGATAGCAGAAAATGAAATCAAATGGATCTTGGGAAGAGGTGAGGTTAATTTTAGGTGTGACAATTGGTCCCAAATTGGACCCTTATACAAAATTCTCCCTACTGGTTCTAATGTCCACAATATCATGGTTAAAGAAATCCTTGAAAATGGAAAATAGAACTGGAGCATTCTGTAGAACCAACTTCCCAATCAAATTAAGGTCATGATCACAGGTTTGGGGCTGAATCTGAACAATGAAGAACAAGCTAAACCTGTCTGGTCCCCTACTACGGCGGGCAATTTCACTGTGACATCGGCATGGAATATTTGTAGGCACAAGGGTATTGACAGCACAGATTTTAACAAAATATGGCATAAAGACATCTCTTTCAAAATGTCCTTCTTAACTTGGAGAGTCATTATTAACAGACTTCATACAGATGCCAAGATTGCAAGACTTGGTATCCTTTTATCTCCCACTTGCTATTGTTGCACTAACAATAATATTCCTACCACTCTGGAAAGTGCAGTACATATTTTATATGCAGGTGAACACGCAAAGAAGATTTGGAGACTATATGCAACGCCCATTGGGATAGAGTACACCAACATTAATTTGAAGAACCTGCTAAAAAAATGGTGGACTAAGAAAGTCCTCAATCTGGTGGCATTATACATCATAAGATTGTTGCCCATGTTTATCTGTTGGGAGTTATGGAGGAGCAGATGCAATCATAAATATGAAACAATTAAGCCCTCTGTGTATAGATCAAAAAGAAACATTACTAACATTTTGTTTTTCACTTTGCAGTCAAATTTTAGCAGGATTAAAGTTGAGAACTCTTGGGAGAACATTAACCAAATCTTTGACGTCTCTATTAATCATAAAAATGCCATAAGAGTGAATTGGATCAGACCACCAACTATGTTTGCTAAACTTAATACTGATAGATCTTGTGTTAATGGCAGGTGTGGTGGAGGTGGAATTCTGAGGAAGCATTGGGACAAGTCATCATGGCCTTCACTATAAATCTTGGAGAAGGAACCAGCAGTTGGGTTGAAGCCATGTCCATGCTACACGGAATGCAACTATGCATACAAAGAGGAGTAAATATGATCATCGGAGAAACAGACTCCATTCTACTTGCTAAAGCTATCACTAAAAGTTGGAGTATCCCTTGGAGAATGTACATCCCAGTTAAGAAGATTCAAAAAATAGTTGAAGAGCATGGTTTCACCATCAATCACTGCCTTAGAGAGGCAAATCAACCTGCGAACAAACTTGCTTCAATTAGCCTCTCAACTGATGCTAACCAAGTCTTCAACTCTTATGCTAATCTTCCTAGTCTTGTTAAGGGCCTTGTAAATTTGGATAGAATGAATTTGCCCACCTTCAGATCAAAAAGAACAAAGGATGCCAACCTTATTTTTAAACCTCCTTAGATTAGTAGCCAGTGACTTCCACTGACCTTTGTATAGACTTATTTTTTGCTAAGTGCTCCTTAAGCACCAAAGGTACAAGTTTGGTATGCCAAACTTCAAAGTGTGTATCCTTATCTCATCAATGAAAGGCCAGCTTTTGTTTTAAAAAAATAAAAATAAAAAATCTAGAACATGATATTTTCTTGAATGATTCCTTTCTTTGAAAAAAAAAAAAGACAAAGAGTGATTAAGCAATAATAGCATTCACTGCGTGCAACAAAAAAAAAATAGTTCCATATTGATGATGAATAGTGACGGTATAATCCTCATTGATACAAATCTCTCTAGTTCCGATAAGAACGCCGAAATTGTTTGCGGCAGGTCCCATCTTGATAGGGAGCTTATATGTATTATTTTGATGAGTGACAAATTACTTGAGTGAACTAGATTCATTGTACGTATAATTTCAAATCATGATTTCTAATCATAATTTTAAATCAGTGTTTGGACATGTAATTTGAAATTGATAGAGGAACCAACCTGGGGAAATCTGACCAAATGATTTCAAATCTCAAATCTATATAAATCTATTTACCTATAGTACTTTAAAATTATGAAGATCTTTAGAAATAAAAGTAGCCATATCATTTACTATTTTTCTTAAATACTTGTCATTTATATTATTATTCTACTATTTAGAATTTAATTAATTTTATAGATATTAAATATTTACTTATTTGTAATAAGTAGAACTCATAATATTTAGTACTTTAAAATAGTATTTCTTAAATCTTTCTCTATCTGAACTATATTAAAAATTTTAACATTTAAGATGTTAAAATCAATTGGAGTATAATTTTATTGAACTTATAAAATTATAGATGTAATGACCAGTCCAATAGTTATGGGTGGTTAGGGTCATAGTACCCTTGTTAGAGTCCCCATAGTGAGTTGTGCTAATAAGAATTCGAAGATGTGGAGGTTTTAAAAACGGATATATATCCCTTGTGTTTAATATTGATGATTTGTGTTCTTAATTATGTTGTATTGTGTTCCGTTACGTTAGGAGGTGATTTAGACTTTCGTAGGAGATTCTAAGATTGTTAGTGATTTCGTATCATGTACAGCTTGTAGTGGTTGCCACAGTTGTCTTGTGTCGTGATATCTTGTGGATAAAATTCATGTGTTGTGAAATGAGACTAAATTTATTTATTTATTTTCCCGAGTTACTGGTTAAGGAGACTTTCACTGCAGTGTAGCAGACTTCAACTCTTTGTAGAGGAGGTGGGCATGATATCAGGTGTCGTTGTAGCGAGGCAATCATTGCCACATTGGGTCAGTCATAGCCAAGGGACAACCGTTGTGGTGGATGATGCGAAAAAAGGATGTATGTTTCAGTCAATTTATTCAATTCTTTCCCTCATAACTTCAAAAAAACTCGACCAAAATTTTCAAAACTAACTAGCTAGGGCTATTTTCTTCTCTGGGGTGAGTTTTTTCGTCACCTAGAATCTATATATAATATAAAGCCAAATGTAGAAAAGGTGATGTGGCACCTCTCTAAGGCCTCCATTGCTATTTTTTTTCTCTTTTTTTTTTTATATGTCTTATCTTATTTTTAAATCAAAATATCAACCATATTCCATCTTATTTATGAAGTTCCATTAATTTTTTAATGACCATATTACTTTATTGTCTACAATAAGCTATTACATTAATTGTTAATTATTCTATATATTATTGAAGAATTGCGAAGGTCACCATGTCTTCTCCTAATCTCCTTGCTTAATTTCTTACCATTACTCCTTTTTACGTTTTCAACTCATCCTCTCTTTTTTTTCTCACTAGATATTGTGTCTTTTTCCTTATTTTCTTGCCTAAATATTTTGTAGAAATTAAAGATAATTTTATTTATTTTGTTCACCATTTAACACCATTAATCACTTTTTCCTAAAACCTTTCTCTATTCCTTCTTAAAAGTATTACTAAATTACAATTAAGACACTAATTACCAATATAAGTCACAATTGTATTGATTATTACATTACTCTTTTAATTTATATTATTCAATAGTTAAAAGTTTATTGATTACTACAAATACTAGAGCATGTCATCTTCACCAATGTAAAAATTTCTTCTTCTCTTTTCCTTTCTTCATTATATTTATACTAAAGTACATCACTTTGGTTATGTTTAATTTTATAATATATAGAATTATAGATTATTTGTGACTAACTTCTATTGTTTATAAGATGAGCATATCTTGACGAGTACAATATCTAATTTATGTTACCAAATTGCATCACTTTGATTGTGTCTAATTTTATAATATATAGATTATTTGTGACTAATTTCTATTGTTTACCAGAAGATAAGATGAGTATATGACAATTTTGGTAATTCAAATCCAAATTCAAATTCAATCTTGGTGAGTACAATATTTCACCCATGTTACTCTTTTCATTTCAGCTTGTTTGATATCTTTTAGCAGTATTCCTTTTTATTCCTTTTTTTTTTGTTTTGTTGCTTTTTTCCTCATTATTGGTGATTTTACTGTACTTATTATTCTATGCATATATATTGTTTGTAAATAATCTTTATTGTTTACAGTGAAAGATAAGATGAACATATGACAGTATTTGGGGATTTAAGTTTAAGTTTGATGAACCCACTAGGAAAAGGAACTCCTACATTATTGTTTTTGTCCATTAATCTTTAATGGTGAATATTGACACTATGTACAAATTAAATATTAGAGGCTAGGATAATTTTCTTAAGTATTCCTACAAAGATTCTTTTATTTATTTGTTTTATTTTAATTTATTATAATTTTCTTTGGTACTCCAACAAAGATTCATTTATTTATTTATTTAATTTTAATTTATTCTTACACTAAATAATATTTTTGAAATTTCAGGTAAATTATTTTTAACTGTGAAGGCTTGAATCGTTTTGTTCATTATTCTTCAAGATTTTTTTTATTGTTTCAACATTGTATATAAATTTTTTTTCTTCACAAAAGTTAATTCTTTTGTTCTAATGAAAAAATTGTGAATAATGAAATCAATTTTGAGAATTAGGAAATTCCACAATTTTTGTTTATGTTTACTTTTTAGAATAATTTAGAAATATTAACTAAAATATAGATAAATTTAAAGGAGTATTTTTAGTTAATACATATAAATAGTTTGAGTTTAATTTATTTGAGTACTTTATATTCTTTGCGTAATTGAGACTATGTATCTTTCAATCTATTCATTTTTATATAAATAATAGGTAGTATATTATAATTGTAGTAAAAATTAGTCAAGATAGAAAATGATTTACAAATATTTCATAAGCTAAAATTAGTGAAAGATGAAAAATAAAACTAATTATTACTAAACAAAAGAACAATAACTTTCGAATATATATATATATATATATATATATATAGTTGATATCATAAAAATCTTTTATTTAAAGGAACAAAAAATAGAAATAAAAAAAAACATCATTTTCCGTACAAAAATATTTATTAAATATATTTAAATTAAGCTTATGTATATTTCAGAATAAAAAAATTATGTGTAGACAAACATATCCATAAAGAGTTCAACTTATTAAATTAAACTTAGGGAAAAAGGTCTGAAATATATTCGAACTTTGATCAAAATTATTGTAACAATACCGAACTTTGGAAAGGACCTTTTACCCCCTGCACTATTTAATAATGTATTTTAAAGGTATATATGGATAGATATGATAAGCGGTTCTAATTTCAATTCTAAGTTGTTAAATTATACTTCTTAAGATGAAATTGATGTTCTAACACTTGTTTATGATGTTGAGGAGAACTAGAGCCCTATAAAATGATTTCCCTTGGCATAAAATTCTTCTAAAGCGGCTAATGGAAAGAAACTATGTGAACTAGCTATTGTGATCATTGGGAAATTGTCATATGATAAAATAATCCTTGAGTAATGAATTAGACCTTGAGAAAGGGTAGAATGAAATAGGTTTCTGTCACGTCCTGAGCCTACATCCTGGACGTAGCCAGCACCCAATGTGATTGTTAGTTTAAGCGTATCCATAACATGATATTATACATGAGTATACCTTTTGTAACACCTCGGACTTCGAAAAGGACTAAAGAGGGGTAATGGGCAAGTCCACGAACCCAAAATGGTGAATGGACCCTTCACGGCACCCTAAACGGTCCGTTTAGGGATCCACTGCCCGTTTAGAGCATGGTGGACGACCGTCCAAGGCTGCCAAGGTGAAGTTCACCTAGATGAGACTCTAGACGGCCTGTGGTGACTTGTACGGTCCGTTTAGGGGTTAGTACAAGTCACCCATAATTTTTTAAGTTTTGGGTGTCAACTTCAAACGATCATATCTCTCAGCACATAATGAATTAGGTGGCCCGTGACCTATCAAATTTATGTTCTTTGAGTCCTCTTTCCAATGCCACCAGGTTTTTCTCATTTCGAGTTTGGAGCAAAAAGTTATGTTTGTTGTAGTGCTGCCCTGTCGAGCAAGTGAAGCTTGACGACCGGCTAGACGGCTCGTGAAGTGTTTCACGAACCGTGAAGCCTTAAACAGTCCATGAAACCTCCCTTTAAGGCACTTTTTCAGTTTTAAAAGTTGGGGTTATTTTGGTCTTTCTCCTATGCGTTTGGTACTTAAACTACATCGGTTTAACCCTTATTCTAAGCATAAACCACAACATTTTACACCTAATTGAGTGCTGGTAAGTGTTAATCAGTTCTTTTACATTCACTAACAATTCAAGTCATTAGAGTAATGTTCCAAGAGGAGAAAAACTAGGATTTCGAGCGTACTTCAAGTTTTTTTGATTTCGCCAAAGAACTTCGTTCTTCCAGCTGGTATGAAAGGTTATTCATAGTATTGGACTAGTTCGTCCTCACACCCTACATCTCAATTCAGTCAGAAATCGTTACATCTAAAGGATTTATTCATAGTTCTTGGTGTTTGAATTAAATTCTTTAAAAGTTGAGGTTTTGATTCCTATTTTGGCATGTGAATCTTATAAAGTTGTTCATGCTTAGTATCACATGAACCCTATTGATTTAGTAAAGTTATGTGTTCAAAGAAAATTGCATGGAAGTTCCTCATGTATTGATTTTGGGCTTGAAATATAAGTTCATGAGCCGTTTTAAAAGTGTAAGTTTTGAACAGAATCCTAGAAAAGAGAATCAAATGTTTTCATATGTACCATTTGACAGTTGAGAAAGAGCATAATTGATGTATTGAAAAGTGCTTCAGAAAAGCAAAGTGACAAGAAAGTAATAATAGTCCCTTTCTTTGTAAAGGATGAATTGAGCATAAAGTTATATTGATTATTTTGGGAGTAGTATCGAGCACCGAATTGGATAAGAGTCTATTATAACTCAAAAGTCTCATAAAACTATGTAATCGGTGTAGGATATAAGAATAGCATTGATTCTTCATGTGACTCCTCACTGCCTCTAAGAAGGCCTATTAGATGGATTCATAGTTACAGTATCATCATATACCCCCAGTAAGATATAGGATGTCCCTTGCAACGTGGGTGAAACGTTGTATCATTGCTAGGCTCATAGTAGTGGTTGTCAATTAGAGAAACTCCCCACAAGTAAAGTATATTATTTTCATATTGATTTTATTGCATATCTTATTTTAAAGTTTAAAGGATTTTCACTTCATATCCATGTATTGATTTAGTTGAGTTGCTTGAAGTCCTTCAGTTCAGTTATTGTTTAATTCAGCCATATTACATACTCGTACATTCAAATGTATTGATGTCTTTCGACCTGCATTGTTGAGATCATTTTGCACTTCAGACAGCTTTGGTGAGTCTCCTTGCTTTTTGGAGAATTTCACATTTAGATTCATGCTATTTTTGAGTTTTCATGGATCTTGTCCCGACATCTATCATAGTATTAGAGGCTTCATAGATAGTTAGAGTTGATGAGTCTCTCAGTATGTTCCTTTCTGTTTCGAGATCTTGAAAACTATTACTTTATTAAGTATTTCCAGACATTTATTTGAGTTGAGTTTAATTGAGACTATTGAGTTTAATTATGCATTTAAAGTTTCCTATTTTCTTGAGTAAGTCTTCTGCTAAGTAGTCAGTCAGGCCAAGGGTTCACTTAGGGACCAACAATGGTTCTCGAGTGTCGGCCACGTCTAGGCTCGGGGCGTGGTAAACTTGGTATTAGAGCACAGAATTCAAGAGTCCTAGAGTGTCTATGAAGTCGTGTTTGTAGAGTCAATTAAAACTTAGATCTTATTTCTCTTTTCTAAGAATCATGTATTACAAGCTTAACAAGATACCCCTACACTTTTGAATATTTCATAATAGAGGATTAACTTTTTCAACATCCATAAAGTTTTCAAATTACTATGTAACATATAAATCTATACACCAAAACATAACAAAAATAAATTAAATAGATTAGAAGTCTAACACATCAAGAATTATCGCAAACAATCAAGTATAAAATATTCATTGTCCTATCAACATTTTTAATACATAATCAAACTCAAGTAAAATCTCCATTCAATCTTTTTTCATAATTCCGTAAGATTCAAACTGTAAAAATACTAATATCATGTACCACCTCAGATAGTGTCAATAGATGTGAAATTTTAAGAAGAGTTTTTCATTCTAAGAACTTAAGTAGTTCAAGAATCACTAGCATATATAAAAACATTCTTCAGTTTTCAATTTGGGTGTAGAGCACAAAATTGCTTAGTAGCACAAAAAATATCTAATACCCAATCTTTCACTTTCACATATTATCCATAAAATTCACTTGAGAAATGACCACAACAATTTTATCATCTGCTTAGTCACATTTATTTTTACTTAACGGGATTATCATTTCTCCGAATCTTCTTCACATAAGAAGCATGTTGATTTATTTCACCCACACAAATAATAATCATTAAAAATATATACACATATTATCATTACATACCTTCGTCAGCTTTTATACTTTTCCAAAACTGACAATGCACACTTAATAGATCAAACAACATGCTTTATATACTTTTTCTCACATAATATGCTACATTATTATCGGTGATCAAAATATTAAGCAAAGTCATCCAATTAAATAAAAGAAACCGATAAATATATTATAATTCTTTCTAATTATCTCTTTGAAAAATATCTCTAGTAATCCAACACCAATTTTTTACCACAAAATCTCAATATTGCAAAACTCAAAAATTGATTCCAATCTAAATGTTAGGCTAATCTCTTTTTCTTTTTGAACTGACAAGTGTATATGCGTATCAAATTATTTAAAAGTAATACACTACTTCAAATAAGGATCAATTTGATTGATTATCATTTAATGATTTGTCAATTATCCAAAGAGAAACTAAATACCCGAGCTAATGCAAAATAAAAACAAAGCTCAGAACACATGCCTTTATCTTTTGTTAAAAGAAAATATTTTCAAATGATGCTTCATAAATCAACGTACATGAGCAGTGAGAAATTTATCTTGTCATGTTGCTATTGGTTGAATTTCCGTAAGATTGAAGTCTGAAATATCCTTAAGATTGTTGTAATTTTACGGAAAATACCTTCTTGATGAACACTTGTACCGAATTCACTACTTCACCAATAACTCTTATAGGAAATTCTCATAGCTTGAGGCGTCTCAAAAGACATTGTCCTTAAGGATATTTCACTCGGTATGGGTGTATCCCTAGAATTCAACAAGCTCTTCTAGTATAAAACTAGGAGCCAGAAACTAACAAAGATTCCATAGAAAGAAAACTCAGCAGAAGAATATATTAAAAGAAGAATTGTTATCTTGTATCCACTCTCCCTCACCATCGGTAAGAATTAGATTTATATAGGAAATTAGTAACATCTCTAATCTGTCAATTGTTGAAATAGTCAAAAGCCATAAAAAGTATTGAACACAATTAATGAATTGATGGCAATTCATTTCAGCAAAGAGACGTTTGGCAACAGCCATATTATGACATAAAATAATGACTAATTAAAGGATAATAATAATGGCAATAGAATATTATTTATGGAGAGAAAATATTTAGGACATAAAATAATATTCTCTTTCAAGTATAATAAGAAATAAAATAATTCCTTTTGAGATACTAGAATCATTTTTCCAACAATTAGCACTTTTAAGTTTCATTCATTTTTACTTGTTCACTTTTCCTGAGATAAATTTCAGGGAATAGGAATACATCCCCTGGTTTATTCAGTGATATGGTAAAATACGAAAACACAGTTGTACCCGAAGTTAGGAGCTTAACTGCTGGAATGTTCTGTTCATTCGCGACACGTTCAACCCATAGCTGCAATATGTCATAAATCACCAAATCAGGTTTCAGATTTTGCAAGATTTTTGAAAAGTTTGGTTTGGACATTTTCAGGGCTTTTTAAAGGGTGTTATGGAGATGGAGTGTCGTATGGTAATGAGGAGGAAGATCGGGTAATTCTGGTAAGTGAAGTTCGACAAGCTGAATCAAATCAGCATACTTTCCGGGGATTTTCTTGCTGGCATATTTGAGATTGGTGGGCGTAGAATAGAGGTAAATCAAGAATCCCCTATCCGCGAGTTTCTTGTCTACGTTTAGAAATGGAGAGATGTGTCCATAAGCCAAAAATGGGAACATCAGTACCCTCAAAGTACCAAGAGGCTCTGTAACTTGTTTAGCCATGATCAAAATCTTGAAATGGTATACTAAATTCTTGAAATGAAAGAAGGGTGAGAAATGAGAGATGGTTTGTCACACCCCAAAACCGGATGTGATGGCACGTGTCCAAACCCCACCGGACACGTCAGCCTAACACCCAAAAACCCAACGATACAGAATTAATAAAACAAGAATAAGANATACACATAGAGGATACTTTGCCAATTCCTTGTTATCTTTCTTCAAAGACACATACACCCTCACACCCATGTCGTTGTGTATTTCCAAAGGTGCATTACTACCCTCTATTTTATACCTAAGTTTCACACTGTTGAAGCTCAAATCAACACAAATTTGCTACAAACAACATCTAATAATTCTCAAAATGTCGCATATTCTTTTATCACAATTGCTTCTATAGTGTAATCAACGTAGCAATTATCCTCGTTCCACCTCCCAGAATGCATGACTAGAAAACTAATGTTTTCCATAACTACATTAACAAATATATATTTGATATCACATATGTCACACCCCAAATCCGGATGTGATGGCACGTGTCCATTTCCCACCGGACACGTCAGCCTAACCCAACCACAACGATAAAGAAGTAGAAATACGAGAATAAAAGATAATAAATAAGCGGAAGACTTTAATTAAGACTCAACACTACCCAGAATTTGGTTGTCACATGTACAAACCTCTAAATACAGGATTCGAATAAAAATATACAAGTCTCAGAGTATAGTTCTCGAATAGAACAAAACTGAAAGTAAAGATAACTCAAGGGCACGTCTGGAATGAACCGCTACCTCTCGAGTATGTCCCAAAGCTCAATCTGCTAACGAAAATACTAAGCCGAATCTGAGAGAGCTGTCAACCTACACAATTGTGTAGAAGCAAGGGTGAGTACCGAAAACCACAAGTACTCGCAAGTAACACTAAACTAAGCTAAACTAGCAGCTACAAACAACTCCTTTCAATCCCAACCGAACCACCAAAACTTCATTCTAACAACGAACCAACAACCTATACTACACAATTCATAATCAACAGATATATCCAACAGTGTCTCAACATCAACCTCATATCCTCAT
>NC_064288.1:2385576-2427548 GCF_019186545.1 Solanum stenotomum | reverse complement strand
TTCAGCAGCATCAGTGGTGAGTCCTCATTCTTCGAGGACAATAGTCATGAGTTTCTTTTCAGTATTTTTAGTCTTTAGTTTCAGTTTTGCTAGATCTAGTTGGGGCATGTCCCAACATTTCTAGTCAGTTTAGAGGCTTATTTCAGACATAGTTAGATTCAGCTTAGTATTTGAGTTTGATAACTTCTTTGTATTAAACTCTCAGATTTGATATATTCAGTTATAGTATATGGGTATTCCCCATCTTTTCAGATTTATTTATGATTTAGCTTCCGCATCAGTTTATTATCTTTAGTATGCTCATGATCATGCCAGCAGGGTTAGCTTGGGATCACTTGTGATCCTAGGTCCCGTGTCCGCGTCTTGGGGGTAGCTCGGGGCGTGACATACATGAGTTCCATAATGTCCTTTAAACCCTTGAGTCGAGTCGTTCATGCCCATAAATTCCGCATGAACTCCATCAGTTGAGTATTTTTTAGAAAAGTAGTATCTTCAAGCTCTAAGTCTTGAGTATTGAGTTCCTAATCCTTTTGAGGTTATATTCCTACTAATGGGACTACTACATGTTACCCATGAAGCCCTTGAGTTGAGTTGTTCATCCCCATAATTCTGCATGAACCCTATGAGTCGAGTAGTCTAGAGATGAGTAGTATTATTGAGTCTTGAGTTCTGAGTACTGAGGTTCTTTATTTCTATTAAGATCACTGAGTTGAGTCGTTCATGTTCATAATTCCAAATGAACCCTATGATTTAAGTTATAAATTTTAAAAAGCCTTTTAAAGCCAAGAGTTGAGTTCTTAAACTGAGTTTTGAGAAAGTAAAGATGAGTTTTGAGAAAAGAGTTTTCTAATCAATATGACAATTGAGTATGCATCAATGTATGATCAATATGACAATTGAGTATGCATCAATGTATGAGCAGTATGGTATCTAGATATACCATCAATGTTTATGCAGCATGACTTCCCGAGTCATCAATGATCACATTATAGTATGATTTTGAAATGTTTTTGAGAAAGAGAGCAGAGTTGAGTTCATTTTCTTTAAAATGATATATGTCAACTAAGTATTCCTAAGAGTAAATGCTTTCACATTTAAGATGGGAGGAAAATAAGATTTTCAAAAAAGTTTTGAGCAGTTTGAGTACCATCTTTTTTAAGAGAAAGATTTTTGAGTTATAATCTCAAACTACAGAAAAAGTTATATTTTTAAACATATGAGTCCGTATATTTTGGGAGTAGTATTGAGCACCGATATGGGAGAGTTCAAATAACTCACAACCCTCATAACCATATAGTCAACTTGGGTAGAAAGGGTCATACTTTTTAGATGATTCCTTAATGCTTTTTAGCATAGACTAGTAGATCCACTTAGTTGAGAGGTTCTATACCCTGGCAAAGTATAGGACAGTTCTGGTAGCGTGGGCAAGACGTTGTATCATCACATAACTCATAGTGATGGTTGTCGATTAGAGCACTCCCACAGATTTATAAGTACTGCAAGAATTCTTGCTCTTCTTCCCATATAGCTCGATGTACGCCTTGTCACAATACTTTTTGGATGGCCTTCCAGGTAGCTTTTTGTGCTTTGGAGGCCGCACTATGTCGTCCTTAATATACCCAGGTACATTTCACTCGTTTTGATCACCTAAGGGAGTAATTAGAATGTTGTATGTATCCAACAAGTTACTTGGCTTGTACATGTCGGAACAATATGGTCCAACATCAAAATGTTTCTTCTTTAAAACGGCCCAAGCATGCGAACATGGTATTTCATCCAATTGAAACCTCTTGCAAGTTCAAGTTTTATTTTTCAGACAGACAATATAGGTTCTACCTTCGTGATGAACACTGTACACATAATTATTTGATGGTACAATCTACAACAAATCAAATATGTTATAAACAATGTACACATAAAAAATCAGCTATGTTATATCATGTTGATAAGCATATAATAAAATATAACAGCATACCTTCATACGTAATGATGCTTCTTCATTAGCAACGAGCATCTCTTGAGGTTTACCACAAAGTGTGGTGAAAGTATGTGAAGCAGGCGTATGATTTTTGAAATTCCATCTTGCAAACATCTGTCTTACTTACTCAAGAAAATCGTATATTGGTAATTCCCTTGCTTCAACCAAACAAGCATTTATGTACTCAGCTATGTTTGATGTCATAACAAATCCTCGATCAGCTGTTGCATATACCCTAGCCCATTATTCATAACCTGCCGATTCTAAGTAATTCTTTACATGAACATCAACTTGTTCAACCTTTTCCATCAGTTCATCGAATTTTGATTGTTTGTATGCCTTTGTCATCCCATAAAAAACTTTCAAAAGACTATTGTGTGACTTTTTAAATAATGTTTCACATTTTTCCATAGATGCCAAATGAAGGCATAATGAGGGACTCCATCAAATACCCTTGAAACTGCCTTTATAATACTCTCATTTCGATCGGAAACAACACACATGTTATCCTTAACTCCATGTGCTACTATAAACTGTACAAAAAATCAAGTCCAGGATGCATCATTTTTTGAATCAATAATTCCATATGCTAGCGACAATACATTTCCTATACACATAACATTGATAAAATTATTACTTCATAAAGAAATACAATTTTAAGTATCGAATCAAATTTCATATATTATAATTCGAATACCTGCTCCGTCAACAGTACTCGCAGAAACAAATGTACCATTATACGTCCCCCTGAGATGGTTGCCATCAACTACGACAATTGGTCTACAACACTCAAAACCTTTTATGAACAGGAAGAGAGAAATAAAAAGATACAGAAATTGATTTTCATCGGTTTTCTTCATCGTTATATGTGATCCAGGGTAGGTAGTGTCCAATATGTATAAGTAGCTCGACAATTTACTATAAGATCCAGATAGTGTCTCCCTTAAAGAAATTACAACCTTTTCCTTAGCCTTTCATGCCACTGCGTAGGATACATCTACTCCAAGAGCTAGGTTGACATCTTGTTGTATATCCTTTAGCGTTAACTTCCTTTTATGATCAACTAATTAGGGTTGGACCATACCTCCAATAAGATTGCTTGTTGCTTGTCGCTGATCATACACCTTATCTTGCAATGGACATATGTGCTCATCTACGAATTTTCTAATTCTAAACATTCCAGAATTATTAATACTTGTCGACTTCAACATCCATCCACATTTCTCAGACACACAAACAAGTGAATAACTGTTTGAATATTATATTATTAGAATTAGTATAATACAAATTAAATGTTGATATTATGTAAAAAAAAAACATATTGAAAATACAATTATAAAAGAAATACAACCCAAATACACATACCATGTTTGACTTGATCTATCCGTTCTCCATTGGAATCTATGCTCAATTGCGTATTGCGTCATCACAACTTTTAATGTTCCCTTGTCCTTATAAACTTAATCTTCCAATATTACCTTATGTTTGGTGTTTGTAATAATGTCGCAATTCATGTAATCGCTATTGTTCGGCACACTAAGCATTAATGCTTGTGTATCAACTATATATCCTCCATCTATTCCACTCATTTGAAATCCATCTTCCAAAATATTTCTGTCAGCCAATTCACAATCATTCACAAATACGGATACACATAGAGGATACTTTGCCAATTCCTTGTTATCTTTCTTCAAAGACACATACACCCTCACACCCATGTCGTTGTGTATTTCCAAAGGTGCATTACTATCCTCTATTTTATACCTAAGTTTCACACTGTTGAAGCTCAAATCAACACAAATTTGCTTACAAACAACATCTAATAATTCTCAAAATGTCGCATATTCTTTTATCACAATTGCTTCTATAGTGTAATCAACGTAGCAATTATCCTCGTTCCACCTCGCAGAATGCATGACTAGAAAACTAATGCTTTCCATAACTACATTAACAAATATATATTTGATATCACATATTTGCAGTATTCTAAAACAAAAAAATTGTATCCAATAATCAATTACATCCAATATTTACAGAAAGGCAACAAATATTAGTATACAATTCTTAATTTATTTATGATTTTTAGCCTTTATAAAGTTGTATGCATACATTAACAACAACTTCAAAACTAAAAAAATATACAATTTCATATTGTTAATAGTTACATTAAACATAAACGGAAACAAAAAAAGATTGTATGCATTCAAATAAAAACAAAACAACTATGAAACTAAAAAAGAATCAAGCACTTTCAAGCCTTATGCATCATATATTGGATACAAAACATATGATTGTTCCTCAGCGTGTTCGTGTGATTTTTCTTGATTTCAATGGAACTGATGTCGAAATTTCAATAAAAATTTCAAACCATACAAAGATTTCACCGATTCAAAATAAACAACAACAAAAAAATACATGATGTCGAAAATTTAGCTATTCAATGGAACTGACGAAATTATAGNTTGCAGTATTCTAAAACAAAAAAATTGTATCCAATAATCAATTACATCCAATATTAAATCCAATATTTAACTGTATCCAGAATTTACAGAAAGGCAACAAATATTAGTATACAATTCTTAATTTATTTATGATTTTTAGCCTTTATAAAGTTGTATGCATACATTAACAACAACTTCAAAACTAAAAAAATATACAATTTCATATTGTTAATATTTACATTAAACATAATGGGATTAAAAAAAAGATTGTATGCATTCAAATAAAAACAAAACAACTATGAAACTAAAAAAGAATCAAGCACTTTCAAGCCTTATGCATCATATATTGGATACAAAACATATGATTGTTCCTTAGCGTGTTCGTGTGATTTTTCTTGATTTCAATGGAACTGATGTCGAAATTTCAATAAAAATTTCAAACCATACAAAGATTTCACCGATTCAAAATAAACAACAAAAAAAAAAATACATGATGTTGAAAATTTAGCTATTCAATGGAACTGACGAAATTATAGTCGTGGAAATCGAAAACATCTTCTTTAAGAATATGCCGAATTCGATTCGAACAAGCTAGGAATATTATCAATTGAATGAATAACAAGACAAAACTTTTTTTGCAAATTATTTTTTTGGAATTATTAAGAATGGAAGAGAAAAAAAACGCTCCACAGAAATAATGGCAACATCCCCGCTTTTCAATAAGTAACTGAATAAGTTTTAAAGTCGTTTTTTCCTTATTTGATGTTTTATGTTCAATGTTTTTCTCTATTTTATTATTAAGTATTTGTATTCTTACAAATTAATCAAAATAAAATAAATACATAACTCATCCTTTTAACAATCTAAAATATTGTCATTTTTAATAAATAGTTAAAATGTTGCTAAGGAGTCCCACTAAAGGCTAACATATTGTTGTTTTGATAATTTTCCCATAAGTTTTTTCCGATTAAAGTCCAATTTGCGAAACTTATAGGTCATAGGAAAGCTTTTTGTCAAAAAAAATAAAAAATCAGTGCCAAAGTTGTACAATAAATTTCAGCTAGATTTTTTATTTGGTAAGACTTACCCGTATTGGGTGTTTACATCAAGTCAATACATGCATGTCATGTGTTTAAATTTATTGTATATTTTACTTAATCATAATTAATTAACATATGTTTTACTTCATTAAATCATGTAATAATGGAAATTGCATTAGTTTGGTGTATACACCCGGTGCGGGTAAGTTTTTTGCATTTTTATTGGTGATTGGAATAATGTTGGATAAAATAACAATAAAAATGTTGGTGTAATATACCACAAATATAATAAATTACAGTTGAAATAAAATGAATAAAAATGAATATATTAATCTTTAGGCTGGGGCGCGAATATCTCGCTCTCTTTAAGGAGATTCAAGCCCACTGCGGCATAATCTACACCGTTCCGGCAGTATCACTCTTGACTTGTCCTCTCCAGGATACAATAGTCCAACAACATCGTACAACTCAAACAAATCCGGATTAGTTGAAGAGTCCAAAGCTCCATAAAAAGAACACTTTCCTTCAAAATATAATACTCTCTTTTGTATAGTGAATATAGTGGAAGACTTAGAATATTTTCTTTGTCTCAACTCTCTCTTTCACTACACGAACCTCAATATAAACTTCTTATCTTTTCTTACATTATTTCACTTTTACTTGGGATCCTTCACAAAGGAAGAAACACCACTATTTATAGGTGAAGAAGTCTTTCATCTAATCAATGGGTAGAATGAGGGATAGTAATGTGGGTAGATGTTACATGAGTTACAAGGAACTAATGGTCATATGAGTTACAAGAAACTAATGACCTTGAGAGTTACAAGAACTAATGGTTGTATGAGTTACAAGACACTAATGACCATGAAAGTTAGTTACAAAAAGTAATGGTCATATAAGTTACAACAATCAATAGTCATTTATACTCACTAACATATGCACTTAGTATTTTATTTTAATAATAAAATACATATACACCCACAAAAAAATATCCCAATAATATGAGTCAATTATATATACACATTTTGATATCAAATATCTAAACCTTTATACTAAAAAATTCTACACAAAAAAATAGCTTGATAAGCTTTCTATTTAGATAGATTTTTTAAAAATATGTACCTCTATTATGAAGTATATCTATAATTACATACCCAGTTTATTTCTTTTTTTATGACCTATTAGATTAAAAACAGAATGTACGAAACAAATAGTGTTTGTTTTTTATAATTAAATATATGAGTATAGCTGTATAAGTTATTTATATTTTTTTAATTAGAATATTTTATTTTAGAAAATTTCTTATTTTTACTTGAGTGTACTTCTTTACTATTCCGCTTCAAAGTCTTATATTTACTTGATAAAAAAAAAAGAAGGTGTCTTATGGTTACTTAGACATTACAACATTTTTCTTAACGTATATACAAGGTTATTTCTTGATATTATTATTTTTCATTTCTTCTATTCTCTCTATATATATTTCTTTTAGTAAGATTTCATTATAAAAAGGGTTTATTTCTAAAAAATATGAATAACATCATTACATGTTTATGTTATAATATAAGCTCACTTATCTATGCTTCGCGCGGTAATATAAATACTAGGGATAAGGGTCTGAAAATATTCTAACTTTGGTTGAATTTGCTGTTGCGATACTAAACTGTCATGAGGACCTATTACCTCCCTAGACTATTTAATAGTGTATTTTAAAGGTATATATATATGTGCCCACGTGGACACATTACTATTTATAATTTTGCATTATTTTTTATGTCCACGTGGGCAAATATATATGTTTAAAATACGGTATTAAATAGTCTAGGGAGGTAATAGGTCCTCATGAAAATTTAATATCGCAACAGCAAATTCGACTAAAGTTGAAGTATTTTTCAGACCATTATCCCTAAATAGTACTAGCAAATAAAACAATGAAAGAGATTATGAATAAACTATGTGTTTGTTAGCTTAAAGAATCTCCCCATAAGACACATGCAGCAAAAAAAATAAAGGAAAAAAATATTACAATCTCATACCCACAAAGTAAACCAATTAAGATAATTTATTGATAATAATTATAAGACATTTAAGATTAAATCTTTAGGCACATGAAAAATTATTGAGAAATAAAACAAAAGCAATTACGATAATTTATTGATAATAATTATAATAAATTAGACTCTGTGACTTTATACTGCATTAATAAAAAATATATATAATAAAGGCATTTAAGATTAAATTATTAGGCATATGAAAAACTATTAAGAAATAAAAGATAAAAAAAGTATTTTTTTTCTTTCTTTCTTTTTACTTTCCTTGGTGTGGGGAGGTGAAAGGGGTGCCTTCAACTTATAAAGCACATTTGAAGAAGATTTTAATTTAATATATGTAGAATAAATATGAGAAATTACTCTAGAACAATTCAAAAATTAACTGATGACAACAATTAGTAAGAATTGAAAGTATATATATTTTACTGTCAACTGCTATTAATAAATTTAAGTAAATTAAATTTAAAAAATTAAATCCCACAATTCAGGGGCTTTAATTCAAGGAATAAAGATCTGAAAAATACACTAACTTTGGTCTGATTTGCTGTTGCGATACTAAACTTTCATGAGGACCTATTACCTCCCTAGACTATTTAATACCATATTTTTTATCCCCTAAACTATTTAATAGTGTATTTTAAAGGTATATATGTGTCCACGTGGACACATTACTATTTATAATTTTGCATTATTTTTTATGTCCACGTGGGCAAATATATATGTTTAAAATACGGTATTAAGTAGTGATCTAGGGAGGTAATAGATCATCATGAAAGTTTAGTATCGCAACAACAACTTCGACCAAAGTTAGAATATTTTTCAAACCCTTATCCCTTAATTCAAAGATCAAATCTCATAATTGCCGATATGAATCACCACCTTCATGATAGATGGTCATATTTTATGTCAATCACATGATATGATTATGTATTTGTAGCAGTATTATTTTGAGGATAGTAAATATTTCTCGTCTAGAAATAAATTGAGACACAAAAAAAAAGAAAGAGATGTTGAAGAATAAACTGATCCAAATTAATATAAAAATATATCTGCAATAGATTATATATATATCGTAAAGAGATAAATTTAGTGACAAATGCATGCTATCAGCAAAGCTCTTCATAAGGTTATTGGTATACGAAAATATTTGCATAAATAGTTACACTATGATCAAATACAATAATATAAAATTAGTAAATCAAACGTGCTACGAGCAAAACATGTGCTTCTCAAAATTAGTCTGCATAAATCAAACACAACAAATAGACATTAGAGAAACATATTGCGTTGACAATTGAGTATATCAAATTAAACACAAATTTAACATTTCTATTTTATTTTATTTGCAGCTTCTACAACTATGATTTTGCTAGAGAATTGATATTTACTCATCTTCTCCTCGTGCCTATGCTGAACTGCACACATATTTATATAGTCGGAATGTTATATTTGGAGAAAAGAACGTAAATTAAAATGATAAGAAATGGTAGAGTAATTAGTACTAATTACTATTAGACTTTAGTTACTATTTGAATTTCGAGAGTCAAACAGTTTATGTTAGCTGAATTTCACCGGACTTGATCTTTCGATAAGTCCCCACATCAAAAACAGGGTACTTCCCATACTTAATTTTACAAGCAAATGGTCCTTCCTCTGGCCTTTTCACCCCATAATACTTGTTTATATCTCCATACATCAACTTACTTAACATCACCATTATAGTGGCCACCACTGTGTATGCAACTTTGTACTTCAACAACATCAACCCCAAATATCCCATTTCTCTTGATGTCAAGTGCATCTGTAACGTACAGACGCAAATTAGAAATTTGAGGTTCTAAATTTTAGGACAGAAGAATGATATAACGAAAAATATTTAAAAAAATTAATCGATTATCGGGCTTCGAACAATGATTGAAGTGGGAGTTTCTCTAACCGACAACCATCACTATGAGCCTAAGTGATGGTACAACGTTTTACCTCGCGTTGCCAAGGATTGTCCTATACCTTGCCACTGGTATAGAACCTAAACTACTAAGTCAATCCACTAGTCTATGCTAAAAAGCACTAAGGAATCATCTAAAAAGTATGATCATTTTTCTGCCCTTGATGGCTACATGGTTTATGGGGGCTTGAGTTAATATGAACTCGCGTCCCCATATCGGTGCTCAATACTACTCCCAAAATATACTTAGCTCATATGTTTTTAAAACAACTTCTTCTCTGGTTTGAGATAATTGCTCAAACTTAGCTTAAAAAGTTCTCTTGGAATCAATGTTCCCTTTTTCTGTTCAAAACTCTTTTGGAAATCTCAGTTTCCTCTTATCTTAAATGTGAAAACATTTACTCTTGGAAATACTTAGTCCCCATAAATCATTTTAAAGAAAATGAACTTTGCTCTTACTCTTTACTCAACTTCAAAACTTAAGTCTTAAAACAAAGTTAAAAGGCATTTGCAAAAGACTTCTTGAAAAGACTCTCAGAACTTCCTAGACTTGGCTCTTGACTTTCCTTGAATTTGAATTTATGGATTCAAGGTTATGATTCATGTTTACGGATGATTTCTAGGTGTTTAGAAGTCATTTAGAGTAGTTAAAAATCAATGGAAAGTGTTAGGACACTTTAGAATAACTTAAATAGGCTAAACAACGAAAACTAGTGAAAAACGCCGATCCGGACACGTCCCTTGCGCCATGCCCCATTTTACTGGGACTCATTTCTGGCGCACTGCCCCAGCCTTCCTGGAGCTATGGGGGCACGTCATGCCAGCCTCCCTTCAGGCAAAATTCAGACGAACTTTTGATTGCGTTTTCTGACCGTAAATCATTTTAATCCGATTCTTTTTCCCAAATTCACTTTAGATTAATGTACCCAAATCATATACACAAAATCTAACTCAAACAACTTAGGGAAACAACACTTAATCATCAAGAAACTCCTAAATACCAACTCATAATCAATAACGAAATCAATTCAAGAACAACTATCAATAATATTAACTTTGCAATCATTTTAGGACGAAAACACGCTGAATTAAACATGCTTGGCGCGTGGGTGAACTAACCCAACACTATGTGATCTCCCATACCTTGTAGGGATCACCCCCGACAAAATCCACAAGCTAAACTCGACGATCTTGACGATTTCCTTGCTTCTCCTTTTCTTTTCTCCTCTTCTCTAAAACCCTAACTCTTTTCCAAAAGCGTAAAACTGACCCAGTTCAGTTTAGACCTTTAATTAATTCATTAAAATGAATTAAAATAAAAGGGTAAGAAAAGACCAAACTACCCTTTAAAAATCCGGATTTGGACTTTCCTTAAACCAACATCTCAACTTCCAAAGGGGATAACTCACTCATCCGAACTCGAAATCGTGCAAACTTAGCGGCGTTGGAAAGATCATTCCAAGAGATTTCCAACCATATCTGGAACTACACCTAACTCATACTGAGCTAGGAGTTATGATTGTTTGAAGTTGACCAAAAACTCACTTTAACTTACTTAAGATTTTCCAGATTTCCTTATACTTTTCAAAAATGACTATTTCCAGATTTTAAACTTCTTTCTAGTTGCGAGGTGTTACAATATCTCCCCCTTGGGAACATTCGTCCTCAAATGAGATTACTCCTACTAAGCTTAGGGTGCAACATCAAACTCAAACACCCAACAAGCAAATTCAAACAAACAACATGCTCATTAGAGCACTAAGAAGAAAATTAGTACCTTGATCTGCACTTTCTTCGAATTCAAAGAGATGTGGATATATTTTCTTCATGTCGTCTTCTGCTTCCCAAGTAGCTTCTTCAACAAATTGGTTCATCCAAAGGACCTTGGCTGATGCTACCTCTTTTGTTCTCAACTTGCGAACTTGGCGATCTAGAATCTGGACAGGAATCTCCTTATAGGATAAGTTATCCTTGATCTCAATGTCATCAGTTGGTATGATCAATGAAGGATCGCTCATGCACTTCTTCAACATGGAGATATGAAATACCGGATGAATCGCTGCTAATTCCTGTGGCAGTTCCAACTTATAAGCTACATTGCCAATCCTCTTGGCTATGCGATAAGGTCCAATATATCGGGGACTAAGTTTCCCCTTCTTACCAAACCTCATAACACCCTTTATGGGTGAAACTTTGAAATATACCCAATCATCTACTTCGAACTCTAGGATTTTTGATGACTCTGTGCCATTTTCAACCTTTCTTGAATCACCTTCACCTTCTCCATAGCTTGGTGAACTAAATCTGGTCCTATCAACCCTGTTTCACCAACTTCAAACCATCCAATAGGAGATCTGCATCTTCTCCCATAAAGAGCTTCATAAGGAGTTATTTGGATGCTAAAGTGGTAACTGTTGTTGTAAGCAAACTCAATGAGAGGTAGGTGATCATCCCAATTTCCTTTGAAATCAATCACACAAGCCCTCAACATATCTTCTAATGTTTGAATAGTGCGCTCTGCTTGCCCATTAGTCTGAGGATGAAAGGCAGTACTTAAGTTCACCTTTGAACCCAAGCCTTTCTGAAAAGATTTTCAGAACTATGCAGTAAATTGTGCACCTCTATCTGAAATAATGAAGACTTGGACTCCATGAAGTTTTACCACCCCATGAATATATAACCTAGCATAATCTTCTATTGAATGGGTAGTCTTTACCGGCAAAAAGTAGGCTGATTTTGCCATTCTGTCGACAATCACCCAAATAGAATCATGTTGTCTGCGAGACCTTGGCAAACCTGTGATGAAATCCATGTTAATCATCTCCCACTTCCATTATGGAAGTTCTATATTCTGCGCCAAACCACAGGGCCTTTGGTGCTCCACTCTCACTTGTTGGCAATTTGGACACTTAGCGACAAATTCAGCAATTCCCTTCTTCATGCCATTCCATCAATAAACATCTCTCAGGTCACGATACATCTTTGTGGAACCCGAATGAATGGAATATCTGGAGCTATGAGTTTTCTCCAAGATCCTCTCTTGGAGTCCATCCACAATAGGTACACACAATCTACCTGGATATCTCAATACACCATCTCCCCCTTGTTCAAAAGCTAATACTTTTTGCTTATGAACATTTGCCTTTAATTCAAGCAAAATGGGATCTTGGTCTTGCTTTTCTTTAACTTCTGCCACTAGTGATGATTCAACCCCATTCGTTACCATATTCATCCTTCTGTGGAATCCATAAGTCGGACTTCTAGGCATGCAAGCCTATGCACATCTTTCGCTAACTCTCTCTTTTCTTCATCAACATGGGCGGTACTATCCATAGACAACCTGCTCAAACCATCAACAACAACATTAGCCTTACCTAGGTGATAAAGAATACTCATGTCATAATCCTTGAGTAACTCTAACCACCTCATTTGTCTGAGATCAAGCTCTTTCTGAGTGAACACATATTGAAGGCTCTTGTGATCAGTAAATATATCAACATGAACACCATACAAATAATGACGCCATATCTTCAAAGCGAATACTACAGCAGCCAACTCTAAGTCATGGGTTATGTAGTTCTTCTCATGAACTTTCAATTGTCTGGAGGCATAAGCTATAACTTTGCCATTCTGCATTAAGACACAACCCAAACCAACTCTAGATGCATCACAATACACCACAAAACCTTGAGTACCTTCTGGTAAGGTCAAAACTAGGGCAATGGTCAACCTCTTTTTCAATTCTTGAAAGCTTTTCTCACAAGCTTTCGACCATTGAAATTTCACTATCTTCTAAGTCAACTTGGTCAAAAGAGACGTAATAGGCGAGAACCTCTCTATGAACCTTCTATAATAGCCAGTTAAACCCAAGAAACTCCTAATATCAGTTGGAGATGTGGGTATAGGCCAATTCTGCACTGCCTTAATTTTATAAGTATCAACTTTAATTCCTTCTCCAGACACAATATAGCCTAAGAATGCCACAGACTCAAGCCAAAATTCACACTTAGATAATTTAACATATAACTCATTATCTTTCAAAGTCTTAAGAACTATTCTGAGATGACTAGCATGATCTTCTTCATTCCTTGAATAAATTAGTATGTCATCAATGAAGACGATAACAAACATATCTAAATAAGGTTTGTAGACTCTATTCATAAGATCCATGAACATTGTCGGTGCATTGGTCAAACCAAAAGACATGACCAAAAACTCATAATGACCACATCTGGTTCTAAAAGTTGTCTTTGGAATATCACACTCCCTTACTCTCAACTGATGGTAACCTGATCTGAGGTTTATTTTCGAAAAACAAGAAGCACCCTGAAGCTGATAAAAAAGATCATCAATTCTCGGAAAGGGATACTTATTCTTGATGGTAACCTTGTTCAACTGACGGTAATCTATACACATCCTAAGGGAACCATCTTTCTTTCTCACAAACAAGACTGGAGCGCCCCAAGGTGAGACACTTGGTCGAATGAAGCCCTTATCTAATAGATCCTTTAACTGCTCTTTCAACTAGATCTGCTGGTGCCATTCTGTATGGCGGAATAGAGATAGGACGAGTATCTAGAATGATGTCTATGCCGAAGTCTATTTCTCTCTCAGGAGGGACTCCAGGTAGGTCTCCACTTCTGCATACAATGTGTCTTTTTATTGTTACCTAAGAATGAATTTAAACGATACGATATAAGGGCACAAGAACAAATCTAACTATTTTTTTCTTTTGGCTTATATATTTTGACATATATAACCACTTTTTTTATTTTGGTTTTAAGACCAAATGAGCTTGTGGTCATTAACTGCGTAGATGGTTAAGCTTAAAGAAGTCAACAAAATTGAGAGAGTTGTACTTTCACCTCACCTAGGCATTAAGTACGAGCTGTATAGTTTTCAATCATTTTTGTGCACTAGGTAAATCCTCACCTGTAATAGCCTGCTGCAAATCACATCGAAGATATAAATTGCACTAGGCAATTCCTATGCGATAATTTTTCAATGTTAATATATACAATATTTAAATAATTACATATTTATTGTTCATATTAATTGAAAATTTTAGTTTGTACTCAATCTTTTACTAATCATTATACAATAATTTTAAAAATTTATTATTTGTTAAAATACAACTGATGTAATTATAATTAAAAGTTGTAAGTAATTACATTTGTAGCTAATTTCTACTCCTTAATTTGTTTAATTCATTTCAATTTGAATCAATCACGTTTTAATATTGACTTTCTAAGATTGTTATCAATTTTTTTAGGTGTCTTCTTAGACATTTCAAGCCCAAACCAATTATATTATTGAATAATTAAATTTAAAAAGACATTGTCTAACTTTGAATGTCTTATAAAGCGTAACAATCACTACAATATTGATGAGTTAGGCCTATTTTTATAATTAAAGGTAATACGAAATATTATACAAAATAAAAATTATACTCCAATTGACATACTAGGTGATGTCTTAATTTTTTATAAATATTTCTACTACTTCTAGATAAACATTTGTGGTATTGTGTAACATGTAATAATTTATATATAACTATTTCAGTCCTATGAATTATTACAATTTTTTTTTTTATTATACTATGAATTGAAAAAGAGAATTAACTATCAAATTTATAATTAACTATTAGAATATATAAATGATTACATAAACATAAGATCTCTTTTTAAAAAAATATTTGACTTTAGGTTTCGCATCCTATTAAGTTGTCGCAATTCTGGTTGGGTGACATCAATATATGTGATAAATTTCAATCTTGTATCTATAAATTACACAAAAATAACTATTTGGGATTCATGTTGTTGACCGTCCAAACTTCTAAATTACTTTATTGTAAATTTAATTTAACTTAAATTAATTTAAATTAAAGTAAAGATGAATTAATATTAATATTCATCACAAAAATATTCAGAAAAATTTAAGGGATAAATTATTAAATTGAATTACATATTATAATAGTTAGTAATAATTTTTTTACTAATTTTAAAGATTTAAAAATTAATACTAAATTGACTAATTTTCAATTGAATTTTAAACATGAGTCGATACTCAAAATTCAACACTAAGATTACTACTAATCTTAAATTCTCTCACTCACATTACATTGCAGAAAAAAAATTAAATGTCATAATTTAATTTAACTAACCAATATGATCCCTTCATGTCTAAGACTCTAAAAACTTTCACTCAACAAAAGCAATAAATAATTATTTAGAGAGCAGAGAGTTGATATGTGTGGCTATGTTTTGGGCATCAAATGTAATCCCATAAAGTCCTCTTCTTGATAACCCCACACAATAGAGTCCACTCTTCCCCTTCCAATGTTGTGGAAATTCTGACTTTGGTAATCCATCTTCATTCAGCAGATAATCATCTCCCTACACAAAAAAATAAATAAATAAATAAAAAAAAATTAGAATCATCTGAACTTATTATCTTTTTCTTCAAAAACAAAATTAGAAAACAGAAGAAAATCACACAACAAAGAAGACAATTTAATATTATTATTATTAGAATACAAAAAAAAAAAAAGGTTACTCACCTGAAGCCAGTTGTGAGTAGTTCTCTTGAAGCCAGTAGAAAAAACAATACCATCAAATTGATGAATTTTACCATTTTCCAACACAACATCATTTCCTCTTATGCTTTTCATTGCAGGTAACACCTGTCACCATCATTTTTTTTAATCACATGAATCAGATACGATTCGAATTTTGAGAGTAAAATAATTTATGTTACCTGAATTTCACCGGACTTGATCTTTTGATAAGTCCCCACATCAAAAACAGGGTACTTGCCATACTTTATTCTACAAGCAAATGGTCCTTCTTCTGGCCTTTTCACACCATAGTACTTGCTTATATCTCCATACATTAACTTACTTAACATCACCATTATAGTGTCCACCACTGTGGATGCAACTTTGTACTTCAACATCAGCCCTATATATCCCATTTCTCTTGATATCAAGTGCATCTGTAACATACAGACGCATGATTAGAAATTTGGGATTCTAAATTTTAGGACAGAAAAATGATATAACGAACAATATTTAAAATAAAATTAATTGATTACCGGGCTGTACACTGATGCATAGGTCTTCTTTACTTTACGGCCTTTTGATTATGATGCATCATGAACGTGCCANAGCAGAGAGTTGATATGTGTGGCTATGTTTTGGGCATCAAATGTAATCCCATAAAGTCCTCTTCTTGATAACCCCACACAATAGAGTCCATTCTTCCCCTTCCAATGTTGTGGAAATTCTGGCTTTGGTAATCCATCTTCATTCAGCAGATAATCATCTCCCTACACAATAAACACATATAGAATGCAAAAATAAAAAATAAAAAAATTTAGAATCATCTGAACTTATTATCTTTTTCTTCAAAAACAAAATTAGAAAACAGAAGAAAATCACACAACAAAGAAGACAATTTAATATTATTATTATTAGAATACAAAAAAAAAAAGGTTACTCACCTGAAGCCAGTTGTGAGTAGTTCTCTTGAAGCCAGTAGAAAAAACGATACCATCAAATTGATGAATTTTACCATTTTCCAACACAACATCATTTCCTCTTATGCTTTTCATTGCAGGTAACACCTGTCACCATCATTTTTTTTAATCACATGAATCAGATACGATTCGAATTTCGAGAGTCAAATAATTTATGTTACCTGAATTTCACCGGACTTGATCTTTTGATAAGTCCCCACGTTAAAAACAGGGTACTTGCCATACTTTATTCTACAAGCAAATGGTCCTTCTTCTGGCCTTTTCACACCATAATACTTGCTTATATCTCCATACATTAACTTACTTAACATCACCATTATAGTGTCCACCACTGTGTATGCAACTTTGTACTTCAACAACATCAGCCCCAAATATCCCATCTCTCTTGATATCAAGTGCATCTGTAACAAACAGACGCATGATTAGAAATTTGGGGTTCTAAATTTTAGGACTGAAGAATGATATAACGAAAAATATTTAAAATAAAATTAATTGATTACCGGGCTTCGAACAATGATAGAAGTATTAGCACCATTATTAGCAAGATCAAGTGCAATTTCCATGCCTGAATTTCCACAACCAACAACTAGGACATTTTTACTCTTATACTTCTCACCATTTTTGTATTGAGTAGAATGAAAAGCATCTCCAGTGAAACTTGCCAATCCAGGGACATCAGGGATAAAAGGGTAACTGTAACACCCAGAAATTTTTTGAGTTAAGACTTGAACCGTTCTTCGTAGTGAGTGATATTTTACCAAAGAATTAAAAATTTCTTAAGTGTTAATGTCACTATATGTAGCACCTTGAGTTCCAAGAAGAAGAGAGTTCATTCAAGTCATTCCTAAGTTTTTCTTATGTTTTGGGTCAACTTCAAACAACCATAACTCCTAGTACAAGGTGAATTAGGTGAGCTACAAGATAGAAAATTAAAGACCTTTGAGTCCTCTTTCCAACGCCACCGAGTTTGCTCATTTCCGAGCTTTGAGTAAAAAGTTATGACTGATCTACTAACAACACGCAAACCTGGAAGCAGCTCCGCGACGCGGAGCCAACACGGACCTCACTGCCTGGTGAAAGATCTTTCCGACTCCCAACTCATTTTAATTATTTCTTAAAGGGTATTTTAGTCCTAAAAACCCTTAGGAGGTCAGCTAAATTTCCCTAAACGTGTAGAAAATCAGTTTTCTTAAATCTAAACCCTTAGTCACTCCAAAGATTCTACGCTCAAGAAATTTAAGAAACACTAAGGCTAGGGTTCTTCTTCAAAGGTTTTCCTTCAAGTTGCTTCAAGAAGATAATTCTTTCAGGTATGTAAGCTTCTATAGTGTTGGGTTTGTTCACTCACACGCCAATCATGTTAATTTCAGCTTTAAATTCATTCTAAAAGTTGAAGCTTTGATGTTCTTGTTATGTATTCATGAATTTGCTTTCGTTCTTGAATTGGGCTGAGATTGAGGAGTTCTTGAGGTTAATGTGTCGATTTATAGAGGGGCTAGAGTTAGATTCTAGTGTGTATGTGTAACGACCCTTCCGGAATAATATAAGCCTATAATAATATAAGCCAATACTCACGAGATTTTTGCATATATATATATATATATATATATATATATATATATATATTGTCCTCACACTAGTAAAAATGATATAAAAAGAACATTACCAACTTTCGAGTACCCAAACTAGGTGGTTCATGCTTCACGCAATCATTCAAAATTAGTGGTAAATTTAACATATTACAAGACTTGGGCTTACACATCCCAAAAGAACAAAATATAGAGTCATACTTATATTACAACCCATGGTGACATGATCACATTAGTCCTCAAAATTTCATGTAAATATACACTACATAGATCATGTACAAGTCCCAAGGTTTATACAAAATATAGATGCCTATATGCAATTGTGATCTTCCATCACCAATGGCCAGCTTCATGCCTCCTCTCGATCATTCCCTACGATAGAGACAACTATCGCTAAGCATATAACTTAGTGGTGTAAAAACTATAGGTTTGGAGCCATCAGATTCACAAAACTACCTTTCTCAAGTCATGGGCAGCATAATCGAACATAATAAATAAATCAAGTAAACAATATATCAAGAGTGTCAAGTTCGATATTTAGAGGTCCAAATGTCAAGAATGCTCATAGTACCATTTTTCAAAAGATTCAATAACAAGGCTCGCCCAATATGTACATCATGTCTTCACACCAAGCACAATCAAGTATCAAGAAGAGTCGACGCCCTGTATCAAGAAGGGTCAAAACCCAATAATCAAGAGAACCAAGAACCATATTAAAAATGGCTTTCTAGTTCGTACTTAAAATGGACAACTTCCATTCTTAAGACGGACTAAAAATCCAGAGTCAAGATGGCAAATGATCTGAATCAAGAGGCATGCCAATAGTGACAAAGTCACAGCCACAAGAAGGACAAGGTCCCAACAAGAGTGCCAAGTGATCAAACAATCCGTACAAGTGGGCAAATTACACAAGCGTCTTTAACGTCTTAAAGGATACCAACACGACAATGCAAAGTGACAAGAGGTAACCAAGGTACCAAGATCAACCTTCAGATATACCAACAGTTAAAAGAGTAAAAATACAAGTTTATACACAAACCTTAGTGCTTTAGCAAAGAAACAGTCCAACACAACTTCAAGAGTTCAAACCGTAGACCAACCAATGTATCAAGGTCCTCAATTGGTTCACGAGTATTTACAACCTTTAAAATACAATTAAATAACTTCTTTAATCCCTAGAAGCTCAATAATATTGATGTAAAACAGGATTATCATCACAAGTAAGATTAGCCTGTACAAACACAACTATGCTCCCAAAACAGTGATTCTAGCCAGCCTAGTATCTCATGTCACAACTTAAATTTGAAAAGGAAACGGCAAAACTAGACTTTATAGCCTTCATGAAAGATGTAGCTACACCTCTTAAGGTTGCAAAAAAACAAGAATCACCGCAAAATATATATTGTACAATAAGATATAGTCAAAATACTAACAGTTGTTCATACAGGATTTGAAAATCCAAAATCTGGATTGAACTTGTCCTATGTTGCGTCCAATATTTCGAATCCATAATAGCTAAATCAGAGTTTTACATAAACATAAAAGTTGTAGGTCTACGAATTAGCTTTCCCAATCATATTTATTCACTGTATACTAAGTTCTAGAGCAAGAGATATGCATAAAATACCAAACACTACCCAGCTCAGAAACAAATTTTGTCACTTACCAACAAGAAGTGTGTGTTCTTGAATTCCAACCAAAAGGGCCAAGTTTTTCTTTTGTAATTTTGAAGAACAACTGATTAAAGAAGGCTCTAAGGTTTTTTAGACTTGGAAAAAAATGAATTAACTCAAGGAGGTGAAAATATATATAGTCACACAAGTGATGTTTATCACTTGTACAACTGTCTCCAAAAAGGGCTGCCCAAATAGTTGTGTGCTGCCCAAAATGCATACATATACACTTATATATATATATCTCATCTCCTTTTAAAGTTATACATAATTCTAATTAGAATATTATGAAAATACCCTAATACAATACCTTTAATTACGATCACAATTTATGTTAAGCAAATTAGCAATTATCACAACATTTCAAGTTCCCAAAATGAGACTAAAACATATTCTAAGCAATGTTAAATTGTCATGTGACTCTTGGTTAGTATTTAGGGGTGTTGCAACATGTGTTGGGTATCTAAATCTAAAGGGAGATTGAGAAAAAGAATCGAATTTAGTTGAATTGGGGTTAAGAAACGAAGAAGAAATTTCGTCGGTCGAAATTTGGAACCCCCTCCACGTCGTGCAGCCACTTCTCAGATTTGGGAATTTCTGTTTCGCGTCGCGGAGCTGACATGGAGTGTTCTGCCTCAAAAGCCATTTTTGAAACCAAAATTTAAATGCTTCTCTGCGTCACAAACCCACCTTCAGATATTGACTTTCAGTCTTTTCTCATGCTTAGCTATCTAAAATCATTCCTAAACATCATGAGACCATTTCTATCACAAATCACAACCTTGAATTCAAATCACATTCAAGGTAGATTTGAGAGTCAAGTCTTGAGAGTTCTTCGAACATTTTTCAGAAAATCCTTTTTTGTCTTTTTGAGGAGTTTTCTACAAATTCTAATAACTTGTTTCAAGACTCGAGCAAGTGAGTATAAGAGTGAGAATAATGTATTCATGAGTCTACCTTGTCATCATGAGATCTTTCTTATCATGAACTATAACTCTTGAATTCATAATTCACATTCAAGAGAGAATTCAGAGTAGAGTACAAGAAAGTTTTTGAGTTCAATTGTGAATCATTTGAGATCAACTATCGATTTGAACTAAGTTTTGAGGAAGTAATTCAGAGAATGAGAAGAGTCGTATACATGAGTTCCATATAGTTATGTAGACCATCGAGTCGAGTTGTTTCATGCCCATAATTTCTCATGAACTTCGTAAGTTAATCATCCTTCAGAGAAGTGGTATCTTCAAGTTCTAAGCCTTTAAGTGTTAAGTTCCTAAATCCCTTTTGAGAAGTATCTTTGAGTCCTTGAGTTGAATATTTCATGCTCATAATTCCGTATGAATATTATAAGTCGAATAGTTTTGAGATGAGAAGTATCTTTGAGTTATTGAGTTGAGTAGTTCATGCTCATAATTCCGCATGAACTCTGAGTTGAACATTCTTGAAAATGAGTAGTATCATTGAAGTTCTTGAGTTCCAAGTATTTGAGTTTTATCTATGGTTATTGAAAACCTTGCATTGATTCATTCATGTCCATAATTCGGTATGAACTATATTTTAAGCAGTCTTTTACAAACGTTTTAACTTTGTTTTAAGACTTAAGTTTTAAGTTCAGTGAAGAGTAAAGTTGAAGTTCATTTATTCAAAAGTATATGGGGACTAAGTATTCCCAAAGAGATTTAAAATGTTTTCACATTTAAAAAAGAATGGAACTGAGATTTCCAAAGAGTCTTCGAGCTAGTTTTCAGAAAAGAGTAATCGCTTTCTAAATGAAGCAAGAGAGGAAACTGAGATTTCCAAAATAGCTTTTGAGCTAAGTTTTTTGAACACTAATCTCAAATCACAGAAAGAAGTATGTTTTTAAAACATAAAGAGCTAGTATATTTTTGGAGTAGTATTGAACACCGATATGGGGGAGAGTTCAGATAACTCATAGCCCCATAAACCATGTAGCCATCATGGTAGAAAAGGGTCATACTTTTTAGATGAATCCTTTTCACATAGACTAGTGGATCCACTTAGTAGTTCAGGTCATATGCCCTTGGCAAGGTATATGATGCGCTGGTAGCGTGAGGAAGATCGTTGTATCATCACAATAGCTCTTATGTGATGGTTGTCGGTTAGAGAAACTCCCACAACAGTATTTTGTATTTTTATATACATCAAATTATTTGTATTTTTACATACAATTCAGAGTTATGTTGTATCATTGCATACACACAGAGTTTACAACATCTTTTAAAACAGTTTGTTTCTTCATATTGCACTTATTTTAAATTGTTTTATATTGAAATGAGTTCAGTCATATTGAGTTGAGTATCCAGATTTGAGTACCCAGAGTCAAATAACATATCTTTGAGTTGAGTACCCAGAGTCGAATAACATATCTTTGAGTTGAGTATCCAGAGTTGAGTACCCAGAGTCGAATATCATATCTTTGAGTTGAGTATCTTATTCCGTGAGTTGATTAAGTTTGAGAAGAGGTAAGTATGTTTCCTTTTTATCACGTTTCAAGCTTATGTTATGCTTTATAATTCCTTTTACATGCTCGTACCACGTACTGAGCCATTTGGCCTACATCTTTTCATGATGCAGACACATGTATTCAGGATCATCAACAGGAGTTTCGTTGATACATCCGAAAGTTCGAGTTAGCTATGGTGAACCTCCTTGTTTTCGGAGGATTTCATTTACTTTTCAGTTTAGTCAGGACGTCGTGGGTCTTGTCCCCACTTCCATCTTTATCAGTTAGAGGCTTCATAGATAGTCAGTACAATTGAGAAGTCAGTATTATTCATTTATTTTATTAAATGTTTTAAAGACTTAAGTTGCCTATTTTATGGCGAGTTAAATATATTATTTTTATTCTAAGTTGTTCATTTGAGTTAAAGTTTTGAAAAGTTGAGTTTATTGAATGTTATTCAGTTTTAAGCTTTTGCATGCTTAAGTTAGTCTTCCTCTTGTAGTCAGTCAGGATGAGGGTTCGCTTGGGGACCAGCAATGGTTCTTGAGTGCCAGCCACATCCAGGGTGTAGACTCGGGTCTTGACAGTAACTACCTTCACCAGTAGCTACAACAAGAAATTTACAAAAATACTCTTCCATTTCATCAGAATTACCATTTCTAACCTTAACATTCCATTTTTTAGTAAATTCATCAAATTAAGCAAATTCAACTTTTCTTTTGTAAAAAGGGGTGATTTTAAAATGAGTTACATAGTCATCCAAGTATTGAATGAATTGTTTTTTTGGTATATAAGTAGGTGAAGAAGAAGGAAAAGGAATATAAGGAAGTTGACAAAATTGTTTAGCTAAATGAAGATGAACTCTATCATAAGAATATTTGTTTCACATAGGAGAGTAACAATCGTCTTTTTCAAGAATGAGATTTGGTATACATAATTTATTTAGACATGCAGATGTAGCAAGACCACCAGGCCCACCACCAACAATGATAACCATAGCTTCTTCATAATTATCAAATGTTGTCATGACTAAAATTGAGAAGAAAATTTGATGGTGTTGAGAGAAAAAAATAAAATATGAGGGATATATATATACATGGAAATATAGTAGAGGATAACTTTGGAGTCATCAGAATTTATTTATTTTTTTGACTATTTGAGGCTTCATTTATGGTGACTTATTAATTTTTCTTCTCCTTTTTTTAATACTTTGGTTTGATTTGGTAGATTGTGTTACACAAATTATTAAGTCAACACTTATAAATTTACATTGCTAAAATTAAATTTTGTCAACAATTTATAAGTGTTGACTTAATAATTTATGTAACACAATCTACCAAAATATTAAAAAAAGGAGAAGAAAAATTAATAAGTCACGATAAATGATGCCTCAAATAGTCAAAAAAAAAAAATCTGCTGGAAAAATTGAATTAATGACCATATAAAGATTATATATTACTAGTACTAACAGGACTTTCTAGTTTTCGATTATTAATCATGAACAACTTATAATTCCACAATTCTCTTTAACAAGTAATCACGACAATTCAATGGTCCTCTCATGGAACCCATACCCAAACTGTTAGTGCACCGAAACATGGTACCCGATTCAAGTTAGTATGTCAGAACGTGATACCCATTCCAATATGTATGTCAGTACGTGACATTCGATCCCAGTTAGTGTGTTGGAACGTAACACCCGATCCATTCAACAAGCCACAATCACAATGTACATTCTCAAAAGCATACAATCAAGTGTTGATTCATGGCATATAATCATTCATTCATACTCATTTGCATTAGGTGTGATCAATAGTGCAACATTTGTATACATACATACATTATAATGAAGCAATTGCTAGTATACATCACACAAACAAGAAATCAAACCATCACCTACCTCGAAAACATGCTTGAATCCTCCTAAAAAACTTAATTCTTCTCTTTTCGGATTCGTTTTGCTTGTTCTAGGTCTACAAATAATTAATTCAATACGAGGATCAATAATTAAGATCTTATTCACCCAGTTTATGGCAAACCCAAGACCCAAATTATAAACCTAAGGTGCAGCTAGGGCTTTTTCCCACCATCCAATTCAGTTCAAAACACTCCCCCAACAATATATAATTAATATTCTACACTCTATGGATCGAAAATGGATTTTGAGAGTGAAAACCTTACCTTTAGCACTGAAAATCGTGGAAAACTGTCAAGAAAACACCAGGGGTCGTCTCCTAACTCTCAAGAACAAAACTTACAGAAAATAACGATTTTGGGGTTTTAATTCTGACTTAAATCGCGACTGAGCCACTACGGCATGACCCATTCCGCCACAGCGGCCCCGCCCTGACGGCTTACACGGAGACAGAACCTCGGAATTTGAGTTCCAATCCCCCATTTCACAACACATCCTCAAACTAGGATGTTCAGAAATCACAAGCCCACACTAAGTTCAGTTTTGAGAGTTCTACTCGCCCAAATTTGATTCCGTAAAGTTCTACGGGTTCCTTAACGCCTTAGCTATGTACTCATGTGATCAATTACGTAATTAGATCTCTCATTCATTACCAGATTTTCCTAGACCTCACTGACTCCAATTTTGTCCAAATCTGGACTAGGCTAGGAATTCTCAAGTTACTACCAAAAAGTTTTTCGGCCCAAAATTTTCCCCGGTTGGCTTTTCTATAACGATGGAAGCAGGTCGTTACAATAGATACCAATTTTCCTATCACTCATCCCCGAGTGACAAATTAGGAAAATAGGCTAAATCAAGAGTGGAGTAGTACCTGAATCGACAAACAATTGGGGATACTTGTCTCACATGTCCTTCTTGGTTTCTCAAGTAGCTTCCTCAATTGGACGATGCTTCCATTGAACTTTTACAGACTTAAAATCTTTGGTCCTCAGCTTCTAGACATCACAATCAAGAATTGCAATTGGTTCCTCCTTATACTGAAGGTCTTTGTCTAGCAACACTTAGTCTCATTTTATGATGTAATCCCTGTCACTATGATATCGCTTCAACATGGACATATAAAATACCGGATGCACCCCCGATAGGTTAGGAGGTATAGCTAATCTATACGCTACTGGCCCTACACAGTTAAGAATCTCAAATGGACCAATGTATCGAGGACTAAGTTTTCCCTTCTTGCCAAATCTTATCACCCCTTTCATGGGTGACATTTTAAGAAGAACTTCTCACCAGTCTGAAATGCCATGTCGCTTACCTTATGGTCTGCATACTTTTTCTATCTACTCCGGGATTCTAAAAGGTTAGCTTGAATACTTCTCAATTTGTCTTGAGCATCCTTCACTAAATCAACCCCCAAAGGACTCATATCTCCAGCCTCAAACTGTTTGGTCTTGATCTCATCAATGAATGTGGCTCTCACTTAATGCTAGCTAACACCCTACCTTTCTCTAAGATGCCCAACTGCATGAGCTTAGACTCTAAGGTCTGAATCTCTTTATCGAAAGGTTTCTTGGTTACACTCAAACAAGCTAGACTACCCATACTTACCGCCTTTCGACTCAAGGCATCTACCACCACATTAGCCTTAATCAGATGGTATTGAATGGTGACATCATAATTTTTAAGTAAATTCATCCACCTTCTCTGTGTCAGATTCAGATCATTTTGAGTAAATACATGTTGTAGATTACGACGATCAGTAAATACCTCACATTTGACACCATAAAGATAATGCCACCAAATCTAAAGAGCAAATACTACCGCTGCCAACTCCAAATCATGTGTGAGGTAATTCTTTTCATGCACCTTTACTTGTCGCGATGCATACTACTACTAGATTTCTAATGTCGATTCTAATTAATAATTCATCAATGACTAATAAAAGACAATTCTATGCAATTCTGAAAGAGGGAAAGATCCTTCGACTAGAATCATTTGATTATATGGACAATTTCAAAAACCAGAGTACCACATGGGTGGATATATATATGAATCCAAATCTGCCGAATCACACATGTTATGATCTTCTACATCCTGGGTCTTCCCGTTCCGTCATCTGGTTTATGTTCTTCATATAGCATTCAGACCGAATGATACTATCAAATTACGTCGATACTTCCACATATTATGGGTAACGTAGGAGACATCTCTATTTTTCCCCTGGGAATATTTAGAATTCCCATTGCTTAACTTTCAATTCGCCTCTGACCATCAAATGAAATGTGAATAATACGTCCTCCTCTCTTTGAAAGAGGGGGCGCTTCCGGTTCTGTCGGTGCTTGAAACAATCTTGTCTTCTCCATATTACTATATCTCTAGAGTCAATAATTTTCTATGAGAAACTACTGAACTCAATCACTTGTTGTCGTTACTCTTCAGTTTTCTGTTGAGGTATATCCTGAAGAGGTACTCAAATTGGATCAGTGATCGACTATAAACATTCTTATCTTGCATTAACACATCATCTAAACACGAATGTGAAGCATCACAATTAACAATAAAGTCCTTACCTTTCACCGGTAGTGGTAGAATAAATGTTGTGGTCAAGAGAGTTTTGAGCTTTTGAAAGCTCTCTTCACACTTTTCAGTCCATTCAAAGGGTACCTCCCTTTTGGTCAATCTTGTCAGATATGTGGCAATAAAAGCGAAGTTCTTCACAAATCGACGATAGTATCTAGCGAACCCCACAAAACTCCTAACTTTAGTCACATAGATAAGCCGAACCCAATTCTTAACCGCTTCAATCTTTTAGGGATTTACCATTACCTCTTTCCTCGAAACTACATGCCCCAAAAGGCAACCGAAGTCAACCAAAATTCACACTTAGAAAATTTTGCATACAACTTTTGTTTCCCAAAAACACCCAGAACAATACGAAGATGGTTGGCATGCTCTTCTTTACTTTTTGAATAAACCAATATGTCATCAATAAATACTATAACAAATGAATCAAGAAATGAATTGAACACACCATTCATCAAACTCATGAAAATTGTAGGCGTATTTGTCAACCTAAATGACATAACTAGAAACTCAAAGTGCCCATAGCAGGCCCTAAATGCCATTTTTAGTATATCCTCAGGCCTAATTTTTAACTAATGGTAACCAGGCCTTAAATCAATCTTAGAGAAAACAGATGCACCCTGCAACTGGCCAAACAGATCATCTATCTGAGGTAATGGATACTTATTCCGAATGGTGACCCTATTCAATTATCGATAGTCTATGCATATCCTCATACTACCGTCCTTTTTCTTAACAAACAAGACATGGCACCCTACGGGGAAGGACTAGGACGGATAAAACCTTTATCAAGAAGTTCTTGGATTTGAGCCTTGAGCTCTCTCAACTCTACCGGGGCCTTGCGATATGGAAGGATAAAAATGGGGTGTGTACCAGGTTTCAAATCTATGCAGAATTCTATATCTCTATCCGGAGGCATACTAGACAAATCAGTAAGGAACACTTATCTAAATTCTGACACCACATGAATAGATTCAATAGAGATCGGCTCAACCTCTAGGCTAGTACACTCATTCCCAATCTAACTTTTCCCTACTCAAAATTTCTAGAGTCACGGACTTAGTATTACAATTAAGCACATCATAATAGGGGGACAACCAAGTCATGCCTAAGATTATGTCAAAGTTAGTGATATCCAAAATCACCAAATCAGCCTAAGTCTGAAAACGCATAAACAAGATAAGACAAGCACGATAGACATAATTGACTATGACATACTCTCCAACTTGGGTAGAAACATGGATGGGGGCATCTGTTAAAGAATGACAAAAGTCCCACATCGGTGGTTAATGAGGTGGGTGAATCCTTATAAGGCTTAGGCAATCCTCCTCCCTTTGAGCTAGCTTTTGGGGTGTGAGTTAGGCCTAAGACCTAATCTAACACCCCAAAAGCTAGCTCATAGGGAAGAGGATTGCCCAAGCCTTATAAGGAGTTCACCCATCTCATTAACCACCGATATGGGACTTTTGTCATTCTTTAACATCAAAGGGAGGAGGATTGCCTAAGCCTTATAAGGAGTTCACTCATCTTATTAACCACCGATGTGGGACTTTTGTCATTCTTTAACAGCATCAAGTACATTACAAATCATATCAAATCCTAAGGCAAACTGAACGGACACATAAGAATAAGTAGAACCCGGATCAAATAACATATTAGTCATCCGGTCACAGACAAGAATAGTACATGTGATCACTGCGTCAGAAGACTCTACATCGCTCTTGCCTGGAAAGGCATAACACTGATCACTGTCATCTTGATGGGCGATTTCCCTGCCTGGTTGTGTCGTACCTCTGTATGTGTTACCATTTCCCCGACCTCCATTGCCTCGTTAATTTCCTCCTCACCCACCTTATGGATGTCCTCGACCATTATTACTATTTCCCGCGGGTACCACTGCTCTAGTCTACTGTGACACGAAATCCAGCATGCGCGGTTGAGGACAATCTCTCCTCATATGCCCAGGTTCTCAACAAATATAACAAGTGCGATTAAAAGATGGCCTGCTGCCCACCAAAGGTACAGCTCCCTGGCTATCCTGAATCACATTCTGAGGTGCAGTTCTCAAGTAATTACCTGTAGAAAAGGGCATAGCGGACTGAATTGGTTGGGCTACAAGTGTCGACCTCCCTGAACCTCTGGAGTAAGAACCCTGGAAGTTACTTGTGCTCTAGACGGATCCTCTCTTCCTCAGTAGTCACCAATTGCGTAGCATATCTAGACAAAGCATGGAACTTAGCCTCATAAGCAGCCACATACATACCATCTTGCTCCAAAGCCATGAACTTATCCTTTTTACGATCTCTCAAAGTCTGGGGCACATACTTGTCCAAAAATAGAGCATGAAACTGGGTCAAGTGAGTGGGGGTAAAGCTGAATATTTGCACTCTACATAAGCTCTCCACCATGCTTAACCTCACCTTGAAGCTGAAAAGTCACAAACTCTACTCCATGTTGATCGACAATACCCAACTTATGCAGCCTCTCATAACAATCTAAGATGAACTCATAGGCATCCTCACTATCAGAACCATGGAATACCAGAGACTTCAATTTCAGAAGTTTGGTCAACATTTCGTGTTCGTTTCCAGTCAGTACTGAACCCAACAAAGGACAGAAAAAGGCATTAGTACCTACAGTTCCATCCATCTTGGGAACAATAATAGTAATAGGGGGATTGGCGAGAGTTTGAGTTGCTTGAACTGCGGGAAGAACTCCAGGACCAACTAATCCTTTCAGGAACGACATAATCTGTTGAGCTAGCACTGGTCTAAAGGAGGAATACCTATAATCTCAGCATGCACCTCTTCCTCTTGTCCAACATCCTCATCATTCTCAATCTAAACATTCTCATCTATCTCTTCGTGATGCGAAGGAGGATTCTCATTTTTGGGAGCATTCTCAACCGGAGCTCCACCCCTAGCGGGTGCTACCCTTCCTCGGCCTCTACCCCCTTGCTCGTCCTCTACCCCTGCCTAGACTGCGACCTCTCGCTGCGGATTCCTCAGCTGGATTGTTGACAGGAGATGTGGGCCTAACACCGTTGAACCTAGTGTTAACTATCTACGGACAGAAGAGTGAAGGATATTAGATATCAATTTGGGTCGCCAGATACTAATTGGAATCAAGTTATAGCATGAAAGGAGACAGGAGAAAACAGAGAGATTTCTTACAATCTTATAGCCTCTTGAAGAAAAGTACATACCTCTCCGTAACGTTCTGTAAGACTCTACTAAACTCGTTTTGGTACACCGAGATCAACGAATCTAGGGCTCTAATACTAACTTTGTCACGACCCAGACCATCGTGATTGTCACCCACACTAACCCTCCGGTGGGAGAACTATTAATACTAATTAGCTAACTCAAGAACTACACATTTAAATATACAGAAGTAGGTTTAAATGTAAGAAATAAAGTAGAGTTCCCATAAACTTCAAAAGTTTAAAAAACGACTATCAAAACATTGCGGAAATATTCCCTAGAACCTGAAAGTGAATGCACCAAAACTCTAACAAAGAACCATAAGTCTAAAGAAAAAAAGGTACAACCCCGAAAACTAAAACAATTGATCATCTAGAGTACTAATCTAAGTCCGAATAAGAGGGACTCCACAAAAAAAGAATCCACGGCTACCTAAAAGAACTAACTCACTCTTGAATTCGACAGATCACCAGTCTCCTAAACGAGGTCTGTCAGTAGTCGCTTAAAGATGCCCTGTACTCAACAAAGAAAGAGCAAGTGCAGTATCAGTACACAACCATATTGTACTGATAGGATCACATGGCTATTCCAGTAAGTGAAACATATACAACAGTTACAACTCAGTAAACATACATATACAGGATATAACACATATATCGATTAACTTACAATTCCACAGTTCTCTTTAACAAGTAATCACAACAATTCAATGGTCCTCTCATGGAACCCATACCCAAACTGTTAGTGCACCGAAACATGGTACCCGATTCAAGTTAGTGTGTCAGAACGTGACACCCATTCCAATATGTATGTCAGTACATGACATTCGATCCCAGTTAGTGTGTTGGAATGTAACACCCGATCCATTCAACAAGCCACAATTACAATGTACATTCTCAAAAGCATACAATCAAGTGTTGATTCATGGCATATAATCATTCATTCATACTCATTTGCGATAGGTGTGATCAATAGTGCAACATTCGTATACATACATTACAATGAAGCAATTGCTAGCATACATCACACAAACAAAAAATCAAACCATCAACTGCCTCGAAAACAAGCTTGAATCCTCCTAAGAAACTTGATTCTTCCCTTTCCAGATTCGTTTCGCTTGTTCTAGGTCTACAAACAATCAATTCAATACGAGGATTAATAATTAAGGTCTAATTCACTTAGTTTATGACAAACCCAAGACCCAAATTATGAACCTAAGGTACAGCTAGGGCTTTTTCCCACCATCCAATTTAGTTCAAAACCCTCCCCCAACAATATATAATCAAGACTCTACGTTTTATGAATTGCAAAATGGATTTGGAGAGTGAAAACCTTATCTTTAGCACCGAAAGTCGTGGAAAACTGTCAAAGGGTCGTCTCCTAGCTCTCAAGAACAAAACTTACAGAAAATAACGATTTTGGAGTTTTAATTATGACTTAAATCGCGACTTAGCCACTACGGGGGGCCCCATCCCGCCACAGCTGCCTAGCCCTGGCGGGAATAATCCCACCCTGGTGGCTTACACAAAGACAAAACCTCAGAATTTGAGTTCCAATCCCCCATTTCACAACACACCTTCAAACCAGGACGTTCAAAAATCACATGCCCAAGCTAAGATCAGTTTCGGGAGTTCTACTCGCCTGAATTTGATTCTATAAAGTCGTACGGGTTCCTTAACGTCTTAGCTATCTACTCATGTGATCAATTATGTAATTAGATCCCTCATTCATTACCAGATTTCTCTAGACCTCACTGACTTCGATTTCCTCCAAATTTGGACTAGGCTAGGAATTCTCAAGTTACTACGAAAAAAAATTTCGGTTCAAAATATTTCCCTGTTGGCTTTTCTATAACGACGAAAGCAGGTCGTTACACTTTCATCCCTGATTTTTTTATTTAAATCTTTAAATATAACAAAATTTATTATTATTTTTTCAGTACGAAAGATCGTATCGTTCATTCAATCTTGATTCAATACGGAAATCGATACCATGAATTCTAAATTCAAATTGGTATCATAGTGTATGAATTAGTATACAAATTGATATAAATTAAATAAATATCACAATTTATAGATACCAATTTGTATACAATTTTCATACACTAAAATAGTTAATAAAATATAAAAATGGGTGATTACTAGTTTGCATACCAACTTTTACATGCATTATACATATTCCGTATGATATATGAAATCACTTTATAAACCGATTTCATTTATTATATAATCTAAAGTATATCTTCTAAATTGGATATCATAATCCATAAATATTAATGTGTATAATAATTTCATAAATAATTAATAAAATATAAAATTTATTAAGCATCAATTTTTATACTAATTTTTATAGTCATTATACACATTACATATAAAACATGTTTATGTATAACTGATATAAAAAGATTAAGTAAATCCATTTGTATATTTATTCCATAGATACTATTTATATATCCATTCTATATACATATAGTTTTCGATGATATATTGTTTACGCTCCAAAAGTGAACATACTATATTATATATCAATTTCATATAATGCATAATTAGAAAAAAATCTTTGATACCTGTTTTAAGACCAAATGAATATGTTAATAACTCAACATAAATATCAATTAGTGTATTTAACAGGTATATAAATTGGTTTAAAATGGTAGATTTAGCTAAAACGTGAAAATCAAATTTAATAAAGTTTTCATATATTAATAAAATTTTACTAATGTACAAATTTGTTGGGCATCATTTTTCATACATAATTCGATAACCAATATTATTACCAATGTTCAACTTTGCTTGATTTTTTCAAATTTGAATTTCTTCACGACAAATTTTGCTTCTACAACTTAGATCCTTCTTGAGAGTCTTGGGCAAGTTGTCACATCTAGTGTAACAAATTTATTTGATTTTTAAGGCAAATTTATCAAAATAAAATAAAATAGTACAAAAACATAGAAAATGAATTAAAAGAGAAGAGAACTATGGATGAAATATGGTTGAATGTGGATGAAACATAATATTGAACGACTTTCATTCCTCTGGTTATGACCACAGATTCTTCTGAATCCATCAACATTAACACTCCCACTCAAATAGATCTTTCTTTCCATAGAAGCGGCTCTAATGTAGTACCAATCAGTGTCATATGGGGCAAGTTTCTTTAGCCTACCAATCTTGACGATATTAGTCCACTCAGAAAGCTTCATCTTTTCAGAACGCTTGCGGCCTTCATCTTCGCTGATGCAAAACTCTCTCAAGAAGGAAAAAATGGAAATATATAGTTAAAGAATCATTAGTTGAAACTAATTAACACACAATTAGTACTGCTACAATGGAGAGAAGATTCACATGAATTTCATCATAGTTGTGATTTTTTTAAAAAAGAAAAGATTAAGGAGAGATGTTTGGAATTTCAAGTACTATTACGAATTATTACCTTTTAAGGAGGCATGTAACATTATAATTCCTAAATTGTAGTCAGATAATTACCTTGGTAACTGCTATAAAAAATGCTTCTTATTTTCTCTTTCNCGAAAATCCAAACCGAATAGTGTAAAACCAAACCAAAAAACCGAATGCACACCCCTACATGTAACATTATAATTCCTAAATTGTAGTTAGATAATTACCTTGGTAACTGCTATAAAAAATGCTTCTTATTTTCTCTTTCCAATATTAAATACGAATATAAAAAAATTAATAAAATTTAAATTAAATTAATTAATTTGAATTTGTTATCACTAGTAATTAAGTTATTGTATTAGTAATTCCTAATTAATAGATGGAAAAATTATAGAAATCTCACATTTAAGTTTACTTATTACCAATATCCCCCATTAGTTTTATAAATTTCAAAAATCCCTCATTCTTCTCTTTAAGGCAAAAATCTTCCGGATACAATATTTTTTACGCTAAAAAATAGAGTTCATCATTTCCTTAAACTTCTCCCCACTTTCTCTCCTTAAACTTCTCCCCATTTTCTTTGACAGTTGATTTCTTCAATATTTTTCAAAATCAAGTCTCTCTTTGTGCATACTCTTGGTAATTTTGTTACTTCTCTTGAAATCCTCTTTTGTTTGTTCTTCTAACTGTTGAAGCAGATGAATGATACTAACACTAATCGTATATATGACTATGAAGATATTGGTTGGGCGGAGAACAGATTGAAAAGTCTACACGATCCATTGTTAATGGAGAATGTAAAAGATGGAAAGAAGAAAAAGGATCGTGCTTCATATTCAAAAACCCAGGTTCCTACAACCCCCCAAAAAAGGGGTCGAAAATTTGCTCCTGCAATTTCTCGACCTTCATTACCTGAGGTTAGGTTTTAGTTCTTCTTATTTCGAATGTTGTAATGGTTTTTGTCAGATTTCGTATTTAATATATCGTTATTCTCTGTAATCAATTGATACACTAACCCTAAGTAAGTCAAGTTATAATGTATTTTCTTTCAAGTGTTATAACATGCATCTTTCAGTAGATCTCAGTCATTAATGTATCATCCGTGTTTTGTTTATGGATCTGTATGTGTATCTGGTATTTCAAGTTTCATAGTAAATGTTGTATCAGTTATATATAAGATACGAATTTCTAGATACACAACTATCCATATATAAAGCATCAATATCAAGTAACCATTGTTATGGGACAAAATTTATAAATTTTGATACAGAAATCATACATGCACATCAAGCGTACTTGCTGATACAAAAGTTCCTTTGTAAGCTCCACCAAGATGTACACCGTCAACAAAAATTAGTGGTCTACAATAGTCAAAACCCCTCATTAGTGGCCTTAATGATATGAACAAATACATGAACTAATTTTCCTCCGACTTATGCATCCGTATATAAGAATTTGGATACACACTTTTCAACATATATAGATATTTAGGCAACTGTCTATATCCATTCGCAAATTTACTATTTATCATCTCTAATGTATGCTCCTTAGCACGCCATGCTTTGTGGTATGAAATATCAATCCCATACAGCGCTCTAACATCCTCAATAACATCATTTGGTGTATGAATTCTTTTATGATTGTGCAATTTAGGCATTGCCACAACACTTATAAACCCAACTGTAGCTTGAACCTTTGTTAATAACCTATCCCTTATCGGACATGTATGCTCACTATTGAAGTACCTCACTTTGAATAAATCCGATTTCTTCCTAACAGATGCACTCAATCTCCAACAACAGTCATATGATGAACACAATAATTTGTAGTTGCATTTTTTCAGATACATTAGTAAAATATATAACCGATACATTAAAACAATAGATTCTTTACATAACGATACATTGCAGTTCTACACACATCAAGTTGACAGCAATAATGTATCATCATTATTCTACATTAACATAAGGTGAAATGAATCTGATACTTTATAGTAATCTTACATTGACAAAAAGCTTAAAACAAAATATTAACCAGTAAATATTCATCAAATCATAATTGTATCAGCTTTATTATAATAATGCATCATTATTATTATACAAATATATAAAGTCAAACGTTTAATGTATCATAATTTTAACCAGTATTGTATCCTTACTGTTTCAAAAAAAATACAATGATGCATTAATCAGAACAATCATATATACATTAACACATAAAAGAACAATCATATCAGCTGTAATGCAATAATGTATCTTGATTTTGATACGCTTACATAATATACCTGATACTTTATAACAATAACATTGTAACTTACAACAAATAAAGTAGACAAAGCTCCATACCTCTTGTTATCAGATCTCTTTACTTTGAAATTAAAGTTATGTTTTATTTTGTATTTTGTCATTACAGATATCAGAGTGGCTTTATCCTTGTACAATTAATCCACTTTCACGCATGTATTTTTTGTATCTAATATGTAATTCATCACCTCCAACTCTGGTATATAACACGACTCACCATTTTTTTTATTCTACCAAGTTGAGAGCGAGTGTATCATGTTCAGCACCTTCAACACAGACGATTGAACCAGTTGACACATCAAAACTTTCAATATCGCCAACATCCCTATCAATTGTTTCAATACAAAGGGGATACAATCCAAATCCAATCTCGCGTTTCTTCACCTCTACGTACAATTTTACTCCCATATTAGTCCTTATACTCATTGGAGAGGAGTTTCCTTATACAATGTATCGTATTTCAAATTTTTTTCTCGACTCATCAATATTGAACTCAGCCGCAATTGTTGAAACTAGATTCATGAAGGAAACATGTTCACCAACCAATATCCCCTCACTCTTGTATCTTTCATATTTAATCTCACTCTCCCAAACTCCAGAATGCCTCAACAAAATTGATATGTTCATTATCTATCCGATTAAACTCACAACAACAAATTTGATTCTTAGTCAAAGTCTTCTTCGTTGAAACAGAGAAGAAGATGAACACGATTTGAATCCTCCAATTCTGATTTGATTTTGGGAATCACGTTTCTATAATGTCGCGAAACTTATTGGCGTGATTTAAGGGATTTGATTTTCCATTTTAAATTTTCATTAAAAGCGCAACAAAAAAATATGTAACCTGCACTTAATAATGTATCTGACTTGCTTTATTAATGTATCAGCCCTTATTATTGTATCCGAGTTTTTAAATTTTTGAGGAATTTCTATAATTAGAAATTTTTAAGGGATAAATTATAATTTTGCCTTAAAAGTATGTGATTTATATAATTTGCCCTTAATAGATTTATATGATGTAATATAAGATCTTAAATACATATAAGGAGTAATTTTTCCTTTAATTTTCACATCAAACATAAATATGACAAGTCTTAAAACAACCACCTCCCCATCCACGCTCTCACCCTCAATTTACTTTTAACTCTCAAATTTATAAAATTATATTTTAGCACTAATTCTTAACTATAATAAGACATATTCCTTCATTTTTCCTCACCATTCTAACTATTAATAACTAAGCTTGTGCACAAATCGGTCCAACTCGAATTGTTGGACAAATTCGAAGCAATTTGGATAGTATAATTTAGTTATACAATTCAAATTTGATTTATAAATTCAATTATAAAATATTATGATTTTTTTTATTGAGAATATTGTTGGGTATATTTACAATCTGACCCAAACAAGAAATTGAACTGCGTAAACGTGGCTAAAAATTATTAATACCAAAACATGTGGTTGCATTTGTGAAAAAACTCCAACAGGTAACTGAAAAACATATAGGAATATTTATTTTGAGAAAGTTATTTTTTAGCATGAAGAAATATACAAAGCGAGTCTTAATAAAATATGTTACTATTATGCTTGCAAGCTAGTAGTAGCACAATCTATTTATTTATTTATTTGGAACCCTCGGGGCCACCGATAACATTTGCCACCGTCTATATCCAAACAACCACTCAACTTTGTTCTTGTTTGGCCATTTATATGCTAATATAATTAATAAAAGGCTTAAGTCATACGTAGCCCCTTAAAGTTGTTCGTATAATTCACTTAGATACTTTAACTAAGACTAGTACCTATTGAACACTTTTATTATTCAAAACAAGTACCTATTGAACACTTTTTGCTGACGTGGCAAGAAAGGTGCAAATCACCTACGTTTAGCGCGTCAGAAGGGTACTTTTAGTTTTTTTTTTTAATTCTCTTTCTTCTTCCTTCTTCATTAGTCATAACTTCTTCAACGCCACCACCTTTTCCATAGCTGCCGCCGATGTTGCCACCCCCATCGCCAATCTTATTCATCGGAAAAGTTCCTTTCTTTGTTTTCTTCTTTAAAAGTTTAAATATGTACTCAAATAATCAGATCTAAAAAAAAAGAAAAGAAATCACCTCTCCTTCTACCTTTCTCCATGCTTTGCTTAGATGATTATGTAGTCAATGATTTCATTGGTATCTAAAAAATTATAGGTGGTTCATGTATTGATTAATTTTTATATATATGTAATTTGCTATTTTCAACTTTTAGAAAAATTAGATCTGAAAAATAAAATTGTTGAATTAAAAGGGTTGGAAGGTGACGACGACAATGGTGGCCGGACGGAATGGCATTTTGAAATCAAGAATTTCCATCGATAAGTTAAATCATTTGAATTGTGAATCTTTCCCTATTGATCATCAATAAGTTAAATCATTTGATTGCTCAGAGATAAGTTGATGTCTCCACTCCATAGACATGAGATGAATTAGTTGTTCATCATTAGTTTTGTAGTTGATTCCACTGCAACTTCCTTTTCCTTTATTTCTTCTTTTTTTTCCTCAAAACGCCACATGTACGTCACTGATTTGTCAATTTGCCATGTCAGCGTACGTGTATTACACACATTTATATCTTTTAGCAGATTGTCAAAAAGTGTTTAAAAGGTTCAAATCCGAATAAGTAGAGGTGTTCAATAGGTACTAATATTAGCTAAAGTGTCTAAGTGAATTATGCGGACAACTTTAAGGGGCTACGTATGACTTAAGCCTTAATAAAATAATGTATATGGCATGTGCATTTCTAACCGTACATGCAGGAGTAGTAGGTATCAGATGAATGAATAAGGATGAATGTCAAAAAATTGCTGAGACAAAATAAGAATTTGAAACATGTATCAATCAATATTTTTATTTCCAAATAAATCTAAATTATTTAAAATGTATGTAATTATTAATTTTTTACATTCTATTTTGTGGGTGACAATTTGAGACACTTTCTCTGCCATTTCATCTTCAAAGGGGTATTAATATCACTTTAAACAAGTATAGGTGTGTAATAGATAGTCAGAATAGTTAAAATATATAACTGACTTTTCGAGACAAGTTCAGGGGGGAATTTATGTCTTTTCTCAATGTCTTATGAAGCGTAACAGCCACTACAATATTGATGAGTTAGACCTATTTTTATAATTAAAGGTAATACGAAATATTATACAAGTAAAAATAATATTCCAATAAGTGACATACTAGGTGATGTCTTAATGCTATTTTTTATAAATATTTCTACTACTTCTAGAATAATTTTGATAGTTTGTGTAATAATTGACTCAATTTAAAAAGTTTTTAAGACTATGATTAATAAGAACTTACATATAATATAAACATTTATGGTATTATGTAACATATAATAATTTATATATAACTATTTCAGTCCTATGAATTATTACAAAAAAGATATTATACTATCAATTGAAATTACAAAATAAATATTATACTAACAATTGAAAGAGAGAATTAACTATCAAATTTATAATTAACTATTAGAATATATAAGTGATTACATAAACATAAGATCTCTTTTTTTTAAATTTGGTTTTAGGTCTCGCATCCAATTAAGTTGTCCATGATATTCTTGATATTCTGGGTGGGATGACATCTCAATATATGTGATAAATTTCAATCTTGTATCTATAAATTACACAAAAACAACTTTTTGGGATTCATGTTGTAACCGTCCGAACTCCTAAATTGCTTTATTGCAAATTTAATTTTAATTAAAGTAAACTAGAATTAATATTAATATACATCACAAAAATATTCAGGAAAATTTAATGGATAAATTATTAATTTGAATTACATATTATAATAGTTAGTAATAATTTTTTTACAAATTTTAAAGATTTAACAATTAATACTAAATTGACTAATTTTCAATTGAAGTTTAAACATGAGTCGATACTCAAAATTCAACACTAATATTACTACTAATCTTAAATTCTCTCACTCACATTACATTGCATAAAAAAGAATTAAATGTCATAATGTAATTTAACTAACCAACATTCACATCCCTTCATGTCTAAGACTCTAAAAACTTTCACTCAACAAAAGCAATAAATAATTATTTAGAGAGCAGAGAGTTGATATGTGTGGCTATGTTTTGGGCATCAAATGCAATCCCATAAAGTCCTCTTCTTGATAACCCCACACAATAGAGTCCATTCTTCCCCTTCCAATGCTGTGGAAATTCTGACTTTGGTAATCCATCTTCATTCAACAGATAATCATCTCCCTACACAACAAACACATATAAAGTGAAAAAAAAAATGTTTATAAAATCATCTCAACTTATTGTCATTTTCTTCAAAAAAGCAAATGTAGAAAAAAGAGGAAAATGACACAGCAAAGAAGACAATTTATTATTATAATATAAAGCAAAATAAGTTACCTACCTGAAGCCAATTGTGAGTAGTTCTCTTAAACCCAGTAGCAAAAACAATACCATCAAATTGATGAATTTTACCATTTTCCAACACAACATCATTTCCTCTTATGCTTTTCATTGCAGGTAACACCTGTCACCATCATTTTTTTTAATCACATGAATCAGATACAGATACAGATCGAATTTCGAGAGTCAAACAATTTATGTTACCTGAATTTCACCAGACTTGATCTTTCGATAAGTCCCCACATCAAAAACAGGGTACTTCCCATACTTTATTTTACAAGCAAATGGTCCTTCTTCTGGCCTTTTCACACCATAATACTTGCTTATATCTCCATACATTAACTTACTTAACATCACCACTATAGTATCCACCACTGTATATGCAACTTTGTACTTCAACAGCATCAACCCCAAATATCCCATTTCTCTTGATATCAAGTGCATCTGTAAGCAGGATTAGAAATTTGGGATTCTAAATTTTAGGACAGAAGAATAATATAACGAAAAATATTTAAAATAAAATTAATTCATTACCGGGCTTCGAACAATGATGGAAGTATTAGCACCATTATTAGCAAGATCAAGTGCAATTTCCATGCCTGAATTTCCACAACCAACAACTAGGACATTTTTACCCTTATACTTCTCACCATTTTTGTATTGAGTAGAATGAAAAGCATCTCCAGTGAAACTTGCCAATCCAGGGACATCAGGGGTAAAAGGGTAACTAGCTTCACCAGTAGCTACAACAAGAAAATTACAAAAATACTCTTCCATTTCATCAGAATTACCATTTCTAACCTTAACATTCCATTTTTTAGTAAATTCATCAAATTTAGCAAATTCAACTTTTCTTTTGTAAAAAGGGGTGATATTAAAATGAGTAACATAGTCATCCAAGTATTGAATGAATAGTTTTTTTGGTATATAAGTAGGTGAAGTAGAAGGAAAAGGAATATAAGGAAGTTGACAAAATTGTTTAGCTAAATGAAGATGAACTCTATCATAAGAATATTTTTTCCACATAGGAGAGTAGCAATCTTCTTTTTCAAGGATGAGATTTGATATACATAATTTATTTAGACATGCAGATGTAGCAAGACCACCAGGCCCACCACCAACAATGATAACTATAGGAGGTTCATGATTATCAAATGTTGTCATGACTAAAATTGAGAAGAAAATTTGATGGTGTTGAGAGAAAAAAAAGATGAGGGATATATATATACATGGAAATATACTAGAGGACAACTTTGGAGTCATTAGAATTTATTTATTTTTTTGACTATTTTAGTGTTCATATGGTGACTTATTAATTTTTCTTTTCCTTTTTTTATTTTGGTTTGATTTGGTAGATTGTGTTAATTTATGGTGACTTATTAATTTTTCTTTTCCTTTTTTTTATTTTGGTTTGATTTGGTAGA
>NC_064288.1:2343625-2383742 GCF_019186545.1 Solanum stenotomum | reverse complement strand
ATAGTAGTTATTATTATACTATAAATGTCGATGGCCATAGTGGATCAAGAGGTGGTAATTGACTGTTATGGTTGTCCAGTAAAGGTTAGTGCGTAGAATTAATAATGCTAAAAATATTTTTACGGAATCTCTATAGTAAACATCTTGATTAATGACTTTGTATAAAGAAAATTTTAATTATATAAAATTTATGAAGAATTAATAAGTGATTGTGAGAGGAAAAATTATATTAAGTAACGTAATATATTAAGATTTAAATTTATACTTTCTTTTAAGTACAAACATATAAGTATTAATGTTTAACAAAATCAATAGATAATTTCACACTTAATTCTGAATTTACCTTTATCACTAATTATCGATATTTCTATATTACATTTTTTAAGACATAGCATTTATTATTCAAAGGATGATAACCTGCGGTAGCTATAATCTGTCACAGTCTTTGTCCTTCGAATGAACACTTTGTGCGCACTAAGTAAATACCCTACTTGTAATAGCTTGCAAATCACACAGGAGATATAAACCGCACTAGGCAAGTCCTATGTGACAAATTTTCAATGTTAATATATACAATATTTAAATAATTACATATTTATTGTTAATATTAATTAAATATTTTAATTTGTACTCAATCTTTTACTAATCATTATGCAATATTTTTAAAATTTTATTATTTGTTAAAATACAGTTGATGTAATTATAATTAAAAGTTGTAGGTAATTATATTTATAGCTAATTTCTACTTCTTAATTTGTTTAATTCATTTAAATTTGTATCAATCACGTTTTAATATTGGCTTTCTAAGACTGTTATCTATTTTTTTTTAATTGTCTTCTTAGACATTTCAAGTCAAACTAATTATATTATTGAATAATTAAATTTAAAAAGGCATTGTCTTAAACTTTGAATGTCTTATAAAGCGTAACAATCACTACAATATTAAAGGAGATTCAAGCCCACTACGGCATAATCTACACCGTTCCAGCAGTATCACTCTTGACTTGTCTCCTTCAGGATACAACAGTCCAACAACGTCGTACAACTCAAACAAATTCGGATTAGTTGAAGAGTCCAAAGCTCCATAAAAAGAACACTTTCCTTCAACATATAATACTCTCTTTTGTATAGTGAATATAGTGGAAGACTTAGAATATTTTCTGTCTCAACTCTCTCTTTCACTACATGCACGAACCTCAATATAAACTTCTTATCTTTTCTTACATTATTTCACTTCTACTTGGGATCCTTCACAAAGGAAGAAACACCACTATTTATAGGTGAAGAAGTCTTTCATATAATCAATGGGTAGATGTTACATGAGTTACAAGAAACTAATGGTCATATAGTTACAAGGAACTAATGGTCATATGAGTTACAAGAAACTAATGACCTTGAGAGTTACAAGAACTAATGGTTGTATGAGTTACAAGACACTAATGACCATGAAAGTTAGTTACAAGAAGTAATGGTCATATAAGTTACAACAACCAATAGTCATTTATATCACTAACATATGCACTTAGTATTTTATTTTAATAATAAAATACATATACACCAACAAAAAAATATCCCAATAATATGAGTCAATTATATATACACATTTTGATATCAAATATCTAAACCTTTATACTAAAAAATTCTATACAAAAAAATAGCTTGATAAGCTTTCTATTTAGATAGATTTTTTAAAAATATGTACATATACTATGAAGTGTATCTATGATTACATACCCAGTTTATTTCTTTTTTTATGACCCATTAGATTAAAACCAGAATGTATGAAACAAATAGTTTTTGTTTTTTATAATTAAATATATGAGTATAGCTGTATAAGTTATTTATATATTTTTAAATAGAATATTTTATTTTAGAAAATTTCTTATTTTTACTTGAGTGTGCTTCTTTACTATTCCACTTCAAATTCTTATATTTACTTGATAAAAAAAAAAAAGTCTTATGGTTACTTAGACATTACAACGTTTTTCTTAACGTATATATAAGGTTATTTGTTGATTTTTTTATTTTTATTTCTTCTATTCTCTCTCTATATATTTCTAAGATTTCATTATAAAAGGATTTATTTCTAAAAAAAACATGAGTAACATCATTACATGTTTATGTTATAATATAAGCTCATAGACTTATCCGCGCTTCGCGCGGTAATATAAAAATACCTTTTTAAATTTTATTTTTCTTTATAATATTTGAAAATTGAAAATGTTTTTGAATATTATAGTCCACAAATAAAAACTATTAGATTTTATGTTTTAATCCATTTAATTTTTATTTTTATATTTTATAAATCTAATTTCCCATTACCTAAGACTTAATTATGAGGAAACTAGATATATTCAAAAAGTACAGATGATCTTTGATAAAATTTATATCTTAATAAGAAAATTTATATTTATATTTTGCGTAATTACTTATCAATTTTATGTTAAAGGGAATATAGACTCCCTTCATATTAGCTTACGTCGTTCATGGTTCTATCAAGAAAATAGCCCTTTAATATATTTTAATCCATTCATATTAGCTAAAAGACATGTTTCTATTAAGATTTTTTTTTTTTTTTCCTAAATAGTACTAGCAAATAAAACAATGAAAGAGATTATGAATAAACTATGTGTTTGTTAGCTTAAAGAATCTCCCCATAAGACACATGCAGCAAAAAAAATAAAGGAAAAAAATATTACAATCTCATACCCACAAAGTAAACCAATTAAGATAATTTATTGATAATAATTATAAGACATTTAAGATTAAATCTTTAGGCACATGAAAAATTATTGAGAAATAAAACAAAAGCAATTACGATAATTTATTGATAATAGTTATAATAAATTAGACTCTGTGACTTTATACTGCATTAATAAAAAAAATATATAATATATAATAAAGGCATTTAAGATTAAATTATTAGGCATATGAAAAACTATTAAGAAATAAAAGATAAAAAAAGTATTTTTTTTCTTTCTTTCTTTTTACTTTCCTTGGTGTGGGGAGGTGAAAGGGGTGCCTTCAACTTATAAAGCACATTTGAAGAAGATTTTAATTTAATATATGTAGAATAAATATGAGAAATTACTCTAGAACAATTCAAAAATTAACTGATGACAACAATTAGTAAGAATTGAAAGTATATATATTTTACTGTCAACTGCTATTAATAAATTTAAGTAAATTAAATTTAAAAAATTAAATCCCACAATTCAGGGGCTTTAATTCAAGGAATAAAGATCTGAAAAATACACTAACTTTGGTCTGATTTGCTGTTGCGATACTAAACTTTCATGAGGACCTATTACCTCCCTAGACTATTTAATACCATATTTTTTATCCCCTAAACTATTTAATAGTGTATTTTAAAGGTATATATGTGTCCACGTGGACACATTACTATTTATAATTTTGCATTATTTTTTATGTCCACGTGGGCAAATATATATGTTTAAAATACGGTATTAAGTAGTGATCTAGGGAGGTAATAGATCATCATGAAAGTTTAGTATCGCAACAACAACTTCGACCAAAGTTAGAATATTTTTCAAACCCTTATCCCTTAATTCAAAGATCAAATCTCATAATTGCCGATATGAATCACCACCTTCATGATAGATGGTCATATTTTATGTCAATCACATGATATGATTATGTATTTGTAGCAGTATTATTTTGAGGATAGTAAATATTTCTCGTCTAGAAATAAATTGAGACACAAAAAAAAGAAAGAGATGTTGAAGAATAAACTGATCCAAATTAATATAAAAATATATCTGCAATAGATTATATATATATCGTAAAGAGATAAATTTAGTGACAAATGCATGCTATCAGCAAAGCTCTTCATAAGGTTATTGGTATACGAAAATATTTGCATAAATAGTTACACTATGATCAAATACAATAATATAAAATTAGTAAATCAAACATGCTACGAGCAAAGCATGTGCTTCTCAAAATTAGTCTGCATAAATCAAACACAACAAATAGACATTAGAGAAACATATTGCGTTGACAATTGAGTATATCAAATTAAACACAAATTTAACATTTCTATTTTATTTTATATGCAGCTTCTACAACTATGATTTTGCTAGAGAATTGATATTTACTCATNCGCGGTAATATAAAAATACCTTTTTAAATTTTATTTTTCTTTATAATATTTAAAAATTAAAAATGTTTTTGAATATTATAGTCCACAAATAAAAACTATTAGATTTTATGTTTTAATCCATTTAATTTTTATTTTTATATTTTATAAATCTAATTTCCCATTACCTAAGACTTAATAATGAGGAAACTAGATATATTCAAAAAGTACAGATGATCTTTGATAAAATTTATATCTTAATAAGAAAATTTATATTTATATTTTGCGTAATTACTTATCAATTTTATGTTAAAGGGAATATAGACTCCCTTCATATTAGCTTACGTCGTTCATGGTTCTATCAAGAAAATAGCCCTTTAATATATTTTAATCCATTCATATTAGCTAAAAGACATGTTTCTATTAAGATTTTTTTTTTTTTTTTATAAATACTACTAACAAATAAAACAATGAAAGAGATTATGAATAAACTATGTGTTTGTTAGCTTAAAGAATCTCCCCATAAGACACATGCAGCAAAAAAAATAAAGGAAAAAAATATTACAATCTCATACCCACAAAGTAAACCAATTAAGAAAATTTATTGATAATAATTATAAGACATTTAAGATTAAATTTTTAGGCACATGAAAAATTATTGAGAAATAAAACAAAAGCAATTACGATAATTTATTGATAATAGTTATAATAAATTAGACTCTGTGACTTTATACTGCATTAATAAAAAAAATATATAATATATAATAAAGGCATTTAAGATTAAATTATTAGGCATATGAAAAACTATTAAGAAATAAAAGATTTTTTTTTTCTTTCTTTCTTTTTACTTTCCTTGGTGTTGGGAGGTGAAAGGAGTGCCTTCAACTTATAAAGCATAGTTGAAGAAGATTTTAATTTAATATATGTAGAATAGATATGAGAAATTACTCTAGAACAATTCAAAATTAACTGATGACAGCAAATTAGTAAGAATTGATATACATTTTACTGTCAACTGCTATTAATAAATTTAAGTTAATTAAATTTAACAAATTAAATCCCACAATTCAAGGGCTTTAATTCAAAGGTCAAATCTCATAATTGCCGATATGAATCACCACCTTCATGATAGATGGTCACATTTTATGTCAATCACATGATATGAATATGTATTTGTAGCAGTATTATTTTGAGGATAGTAAATATTTCTCGTCTAGAAATAAATTGAGACACAAAAAAAGAAAAAGATGTTAAAAAATAAACTGATCCAAATTAATATAAAAATATATCTGCAATAGATTTTATATATATATATATATATACTAGTAAAGAAAGCTCGGGCGTTGTCCGGGCCCAACATTAATAAAGTTATATTGTTACTCTCTCCGTCCCATATTAGATGAGAATCTTACTAAAAATATATTTTTCATATTATTTGAGCACTTATTAAATTAGGATAGAATTAATTAATTCTTTTTCATTTTACCCCTACAATTAAAATGACCATTCCTATATTGTATGTGTATTTTTTGTAACTCATTTCAATGTGCATTGATATAAACAAAGGGCAAAATGGTGAAGTCTTCCAATGTATTAATGATTTCTTAATTACCGTATAAAATTGGAAGTGCCCATCTAATATGGGACGGAGGGAGTATAGTTTATGTATTGTTATAAAATTAGTAAAGATTGTTATAATATATTTTGCTCATAAGTGAGCTAATATAGAAACTTATTTGTCATTTGTCTTTTTAATTTCAATTTTAAATAGCAAATAAATGTAGCGATAAGATTGATGGTAGAAATGAAGCATATCTTTCTAAATTTAAGTAAAAATAAATAGAGTAGAAGTAACATTAGAGTTATCGGTAGGACGATTCATTCGGTTATTTTTTAAAAAACTATATCATTCAATTTTTCGGCTATTTTATAATGTATAACCAAAATTAAAAATTTAAAATCATCACAATCCTAATTTATGTGACAAAAGTAGTACAAAAATTAGTGTTTTTTTTGTTGTCTTGTAAATATTTTAAGTTATTATTTATTGTAAATTATAGTACTTGTTATTAAAGTTTTTAATAACATATGTTACTTTTTATGTTTGAGAGTTAAATCAAATTTTTTTTATATGTCTTTTAATTTTATATGTGTTTTGTCCTTTTCCATTTTGAAAAACCAATACTCTCTCCATTTTATTTTATATGTCATTTTTTTTATAAATATATTGGTTATTTCCTCTTTTTATTGGAACACATGTTGACTTGTGGTGAATACTTATTCCCTCTTCTTATATAGTAAAATATATATATATCATAAAGAGGTAAATTTAGTGACAAATACATGCTACCAGCAAAGCTCTTCATAAGGTTATTGGTATACGAAAATATTTGCATAAATAGTTACACTGATCAAATACAATAATATAAAATGAGTAAATCAAATATGCTACCAGCAAAGCAGAGTTAATTTCTTAAAAGTCATTCAACTTTGAAAAACTATCTAATAAAGTCATTGAATTTTATTTTGTATCAATAAAATCACTCATCTTAAGTTTTTATATCAATAAAATCATCCAACTAAATTTATTATTAAAATAAATTTGACATGACAACATTATTTTTTATATCATGCTAATTTTACTTTTAAATTTGTGTTTTAAAGATAAAAAAGTAATTAAAAACAAATTAAGCCCTTGCTTTTTCATTACAAAACGTAAAATCAGAGTCGTAATCCAACTTACTGTTACGGACTCTGATTACAACAAATCCATCCAACAAAAATGGATTATTACGGAAAGTCCACACATTGATGGATTATTTTTTAGTATTTTAACTACTCCTAATTTTTCCTTCTAAATAATATCTAAAAAATTATAACAAATTACAGTAGTTGATTTACATAGATAATAGGATTTTCTTTACATAAATAAAATCATTTAGATTAATTATTATTCTTTTTTTGGGTACGTATTTAAATTAATTATAATGAAGTATTAATTTTGAGACATTTGTTTATTATTATTTTAATAATGAACATGACATAAAAAAAAATTAATAATAAATTTAGTTGAGTGATTTTATTGATATAAAGTTCTAAGTTGAGTGATTTTATTGATATAAAACAAAGTTTAATGATTTTGCTATTTTTTCAAAGTTGAGTGACCTTTTGAGATATTAACTCCAGCAAAACATGTGCTTCTCAAAATTAGTCTGCATAAATCAAACACAACAAATAGANCTAAGTTGAGTGATTTTATTGATATAAAACAAAGTTTAATGACTTTGCTAAATAATTTTTCAAAGTTGATTGACCTTTTGAGATATTAACTCCAGCAAAGCATGTGCTTCTCAAAATTAGTCTGCATAAATCAAACACAACAAATAGACATTAGAGAAACATATTGCGTTGACAATTGAGTATATCAAATTAAACACAAATTTAACATTTCTATTTTATTTTATTTTGCTAGAGAATTGATATTTACTCATTTTCTCCTCGTGCCTATGCTGAACTGCACATATATTTATATAGTCGGAATGTTATATTTGCAGAAAAGAACGTAAATTAAAAGGATAAGAAACGGTAGAGTAATTAGTACTAATTACTATTAGACTTTAATTACTATTCGAATTTCGAGAGTCAAACAGTTTATGTTACCTGAATTTCACCGGACTTGATCTTTCGATAAGTCCCCACATCAAAAACAGGGTACTTCCCATAATTTTACAAGCAAATGGTCCTTCCTCTGGCCTTTTCACCCCATAATACTTGCTTATATCTCCATACATCAACTTACTTAACATCACCATTATAGTGTCTACCACTGTGTATGCAACTTTGTACTTCAACAACATTATCCCCAAATATCCCATTTCTCTTGATATCAAGTGCATCTGTAACGTCAGACGCATTTGAGTTCTAAATTTTAGGACAAAAAACTGATATAACGAAAAATATTTAAAATAAAACTAATTGATTACCAAGCTTCGAACAATGATTGAAGTATTAGCACCATTATTAGCAGATCAAGTGCAATTTCCATGCCTGAATTTCCACAATCAACAACCAAGACATTTTTACCCTTAAACTTCTCACCATTTATGTATTGAGTAGAATGAAAAGCATCTCCAGTGAAACTTGCCAATCCAGGGACATCAGGGATAAAAGGGTAACTAGCTTCACCAGTAGCTACAACAAGAAATTTACAAAAATACTCTTCCATTTCATCTGAATTACCATTTCTAACCTTAACATTCCTTTTTTTAGAAAATTCATCAAATTTAGCAAATTCAACATTTCTATTATAAAAAGGGGTGATATTAAGGGTGTGTTTGGTATGAAGGAAAATGTTTTTCATGGAAAATGTTTTCCTAAAAAATGTTTTCCTGGAAAACAAGTTGATTTTTGACTTATTTTCTTATGTTTGGTTGGTGAGTAGAAAATGTTGTTTCCTTCATACCAAACACACCCTAAATGAGTAACATAGTCATCCAAGTATTGAATGAATAGCTTTTTTTGGTATATAAGTAGGTGAAGAAGAAGGAAAAGGAATATAAGGAAGTTGACAAAATCGTTTAGGTAAATGAAGATGAACTCTATCATAAGAATATATTTTCCAAATAGGAGAGTAACAATCTTCTTTTTGAAGAATGAGATTTGGTATACATAATTTATTTAGTCAATGTCTTTATAATTTGACTTTGAAAAAAGAAGCTATGACAATTAAAAGTAGACAAAGTCAGGGGCGGAGCAACTGTAGCGGAAGGGGGTTTGGCCGAACCAACTGACTTTTCCGTAGACTATATTTATATTAAAATATGAAGTACAATGTATCTATATATTTCCTGCGAACTCATAAACACACTGAAGCGTTTGGTCCAGTGGTCATTGAGCACCCATCGAGATCATTCACCCCCGTGGTCTAGGGGTTCGAATCTCGATAGTCACACAATTTTGGGTTAATATTAAAAAAAAAAACAATTGTTAAATGAAAAAAAAATAGTATTTATATCGTACTCTGAAACTACAATATCTGACTATTGATTTCTACTCGCATTCAAAAAATTTAACTCAATTTTTTTTCTCCAAAAATTATGGTTCTAACTTTTATTGTTGATCTAATTGCTGCTATCCAACATCTGGCCTCCGGTGTATATTCTTGTNCGATAGTCACACAATTTTGGGTTAATATTAAAAAAAAAAACAATTGTTAAATGAAAAAAAAATAGTATTTGTATCGTACTCTGAAACTACAATATCTGACTATTGATTTCTACTCACATTCAAAGAAAAATTTTCTCCAAAAATTATGGTTCTAACTTTTATTGTTGATCTAATTGCTGCTATTCAACATCTGGCCTCCGGTGTATATTCTTGTGTCTCCCTTTTCATTTTTTTCCTTATTTGGTTCCTTATTCGTTTTTAGTAAATTAAATACTTGTATTTGTTCGTTAATTTGATGATTGTTACTTTAGGTTAAGATCGTTGTTCTTTTTAAAAATTTAGAACCCACTGACATGAAATCTTATCTCCGCTTCTGCATACAATGTGTCTTTTTATCGTTACCTAAGGATGAATTTAAACGGTACGATATAAGAGCACAAGAACAAATCTAACTATTTTTTCTTTTGGCTTATACATTTTGACATATATAACAACTTTTTTTATTTTGGTTTTAAGACCAAATGAGCTTGTGGTCATTAATTAACTGCGTAGATGGTTAAGCTTGAAGAAGGCAACAAAATTGAGAGAGTTGTACTTTCACCTCACCTAGGCATTAAGTACGAGTTGTATACTTTTCAATCAATTTTGCGCACTAGGAAAACCCTCACATGTAATAGCCTGCTGCAATTTACATCGAAGATATAAATTGCATTAGGCAATTCCTATGCAATAATTTTTCAATGTTAATATATACAATATTTAAATAATTACATATTTATTGTTCATATTAATTGAAATTTTTAGTTTGTACTCAATCTTTTACTAATCATTATGCAATATTTTTAAAATTTTATTATTTGTTAAAATACAACTGATGTAATTATAATTAAAAGTTGTAGGTAATTATATTTATAGCTAATTTCTACTCCTTAATTTGTTTAATTCATTTCAATTTGATTCAATCACGTTTTAATATTGACTTTCTAAGATTGTTATCAATTTTTTTTAGGTGTCTTCTTAGACATTTCAAGCCCAAACCAATTATATTATTGAATAATTAAATTTAAAAAGACATTATCTAACTTTGAATGTCTTATGAAGCATAACAATCACTACAATATTGATGAGTTAGACCTATTTTTATAATTAAAGGTAATACAAAATATTATACAAAATAAAAATTATACTCCAATTGACATACTAGGTGATGTCTTAATGCTATTTTTTAAATATTTCTACTACTTCTAGATAAACATTTGTGGTATTGTGTAACGTGTAATAATTTATATACAACTATTTCAGTCCTATGAATTATTGCACTTTTTTTTTATTATACTATCAATTGAAAAAAAGAGAATTAACTATCAAATTTACAATTAACTATTAGAATATATAAATGATTACATAAACATAAGATCTCTTTTTTAAAAAAATAGTTGACTTTAGATCTCGCATCCTATTAAGTTATTGCAATTTTGGTTGGGGTGACATATTAATATGTGTGATAAATTTCAATCTTGTGTCTATAAATTACACAAAGACAACTTTTTGGGATTCATGTTGTTGACCGCCTGAACTCCTAAATTACTTTATTGTAAATTTGATTTAATTTAATTTAAAGTAAAGATGAATTCATATTAATATTCATCACAAAAATATTCAGAAAAATTATAGGGATTAATTATTAAATTGAATTACATATTATAATAGTTAGTAATAATTTTTTTACAAATTTTAAAGATTTAACAATTAATACTAAATTGACTAATTTTCAATTGAAGTTTAAACCTGAGTCGATACTCAAAATTCAACACTAAGATTACTACTAATCTTAAATTCTCTCACTCACATTACATTGCATAAAAAAGAATTAAATGTCATAATTTAATTTAACTAACCAACATTCACATTCCTTCATGTCTAAGACTCTAAAAACTTTCACTCAACAAAAGCAATATATAATTATTTAGAAAGCAGAGAGTTGATATGTGTGGCTATGTTTTGGGCATCAAATGCAATCCCATAAAGTCCTCTTCTTGATAATCCCACACAATAGAGTCCATTCTTCCCCTTCCAATGTTGTGGAAATTCTGGCTTTGGTAATCCATCTTCATTCAGCAGATAATCATCTCCCTACACAATAAACACATATAGAATGCAAAAAAAAATTTAGAATCATCTGAACTTATTATCTTTTTCTTCAAAAACAAAATTAGAAAACAGAAGAAAATCACACAACAAAGAAGACAATTTAATATTATTACTATTAGAATACAAAAAACAAAAAAAAAGGTTACTCACCTGAAGCCAGTTGTGAGTAGTTCTCTTGAAGCCAGTAGGAAAAACAATACCATCAAATTGATGAATTTTACCATTTTCCAACACAACATCATACCATTTTCCAACATAACATCATTTCCTCTTATGCTTTTCATTGCAGGTAACACCTGTCACCATCATTTATTTTTAATCACATGAATCAGATATGGTTTGAATTCCGCGAGTCAAACAGTTTATGTTACTTGAATTTCACCGGACTTGATCTTTTGATAAGTCCCCACATCAAAAACAGGTACTTCCCATACTTTATTTTACAAGCAAATGGTCCTTCCTCTGGCCTTTTCACATCATAATATTTGCTTATATCTCCGTACATCAACTTACTTAACATCACCATTATAGTATCCACCACTGTATATGCAACATAGTACTTCAACAACATCAACCCCAAAATATATCCCATTTCTCTTGATATCAAGTGCATCTGTAACATACAGACGCACGATTAGAAATTTAGAATTTTAAATTTTAGGACAGAAGAATGATATAACAAAAAATATTTAAAATAAAATTAATTGATTACCAGGCTTCGAACAATGATGGAAGTATTAGCACCATTATTAGCAAGATCAAGTGCAATTTCCATGCCTGAATTTCCACAACCAACAACTAGGACATTTTTGCCCTTATACTTCTCACCATTTTTGTATTGAGTAGAATGAAAAGCATCTCCAGTGAAACTTGCCAATCCAGGGACATCATGGATAAAAGGGTAACTGTAACACTCAGAAATTTTTTGAGTTAAGACTTGAACCATTCTTCGTAGTGAGTGATATTTTACCAAGGAATTAAAAATTTCTTAAATGTTAAGGTCACTATATGTAGCACCTTGAGTTCCAAGAAGAAGAGAGTTCATTCAAGTCATTCCTAAGTTTTTCTTAAGTTTTGGGTCAATTTCAAACAACCATAACTCCAAGTACAAGACGAGTTAGGTGAGGTACAAGATAGAAAATTAAAGCCCTTTGAGTCCTCTTTCCAACGCCACTGAGCTTGCTCAATTCCGAGCTCTAAGTAAAATGTTATGACTGATTTACTAACTACGCGCAAACCTGGCAGCAGCTCCGCGACGCGGAGCCAACACGGACCTCACTGCCTGGTGAAAGATCTTTCCGACTCCTAGCTTGTTTTAATTATTTTCTTAAAGGGTATTTTAGTCCTAAAAACCCTTAGGAGGTCATCTAAATACGTGTAGAAAATCAGTTTTCTTAAATCTAAACCCTCTCATTCACTCCAAGGATTCTACGCTCAAGAAATTCAAGAAACACTAAGGCTAGGGTTCTTCTTCAAAGGTTTTCCTTCAAGTTGCTTCAAAAAGATAATTCTTTCAGGTATGTAAGCTTCCATATTGTTGGGTTTGTTCACCCACACACCAATCATGTTAATTTCAGTTTTAAATTCGTTCTAAAAGTTGAAGCTTTGATGTTCTTGTTATGTATTCATGAATTTGCTTTCGTTCTTGAATTGGACTGAGATTGAGGAGTTCTTGAGGTTAATGTGTCGATTTATAGAGGGGTTAGAGTTAGATTCTAGTGTACATGTGATGGGTATCTAAATCTAAAGAGAGATTGAGAAAAAGAATCGAATATAGGCGAATTAGGGTTAAGAAACGAAGAAGAAATTTCGTCGGTCGAAATTTGAAACCCCCTCCGCGTCGCGCAGCCACTTCTCAGATTTGGGAATTTCTGTTTCGCGGAGCTGACACAGAGTGTTCTGCCTCAAAATCGAAACCAAAATTTAATGTTTCTCCGCGTCACGGACCCACCTTCAGATATTGACTTTCAGACTTTTCTCATGTTTAGCTATCTAAAATCATTCCTAAACATCATGAGACCTTTCCTATCACAAATCACAACCTTGAATTCAAATCACATTGAAGGTAGAGTTGAGAGTCAAGTCTTGAGAGTTCTTTCAAACATTTTTCAGAAAATCCCTTTTTGTCTTTTTGAGGAGTCTTCTACAAATTCTAATAACTTGTTTCAAGACTCGAGCAAGTGAGTATGAGAGTGAGAATAATGTATTCATGAGATCTTTCTTATTATGAACTATAACTCTTGAATTCATAATTCACATTCAAGAGAGAATTAAGAGTAGAGTACAAGAAAGCCTTTGAGTTTAATTGTGAATCCTTTGAGATCAACTATCAATTTGAACTAAGTTTTGAGGAAATAATTCAGAGAATGAGAAGAGTCATATACATCAGTTCCATATAGTTATGTAGACTATCGAGTTGAGTTGTTTCATACCCATAATTTCGCATGAACTTTGTAAGTTGATCATCCTTCAAAGAAGTGGTATCTTCAAGTTCTAAGCCTTTAAGTGTTGAGTTCCTAAATCCCTTTTGAGAAGTATCTTTAAGTTCTTGAGTTGAATATTTCATGCTCATAATTCTGCATGAATATTATAAGTCGAACATTCTTGAGATGAGAAGTATCTTTGAGTTATTGAGTTGAGTAGTTCATTCTCATAATTCTGCATGAACTCTGAGTTGAGCATTCTTGAAAATGAGTAGTATCATTGAAGTTCTTGAGTTCCAAGTATTTGAGTTCTATCTATGGTTATTGAAAATCTTGTATTGAGTCGTTCATGTCCATAATTCGGCATGGACCATATTTTAAGAAGTCTTTTACAAAGGTTTTAACTTTGTTTTAAGACTTAAGTTTTAAGTTCAGTGAAGAGTAAAGTTGAAGTTCATTTCTTCAAAAGTATATGGGGACTAAGTATTCCCAAAGAGATTTAAAATGTTTTCACATTTAAATAAGAACGGAAACTAAGATTTTCAAAGAGCCTTCGAGCTAGTTTTCAGAAAAGAGTAATCACTTTCTAAATGAAGTAAGAGAGGAAATTGAGATTTCCAAGATAGCTTTTGAGCTAAGTTTTTTGAGCACTAATCTCAAATCACAGAAAGAAGTATGTTTTTAAAACATAAAGAGCTAGTATATTTTGGAAGTAGTATTGAGCACCGATATGGGGGAGAGTTCAGATAACTCACAACCCCCATAAACCATGTAGCCATCATGGTAGAAAAGGGTCATACTTTTTAGATGAATCACTTTCGCATAGACTAGTGGATCCACTTAGTAGTTCAGGTCATATGCCCTTGGCAAGGTATAGGATGTGTTGGCAGCGTGAGGAAGATCGTTGTATTATCACAATAGCTCTTATGTGATGGTTGTTGGTTAGAGAAACTCCCACAACAATATTTTGTATTTTTATGTACATCAAATTATTTGTATTTTTACATACATTTCAGAGTTATGTTGTATCCTTGCATACACACAGAGTTTAGAACATGTTTTTAAACAGCTTGTTTCTTCATATTGCACTTATTTTAAATTGCTTTATATTGAAATGAGTTCAGTCATATTGAGTTGAGTACCTAGAGTCGAATAACATATCTTTGAGTTGAGTGTCCAGAGTTCAGTACCCAGAGTCGAATATCATATCTTTGAGTTGAGTATCTTGTCATTGAGTATTCCTTGAGTTGATTAAGTTTGAGAAGAGGTAAGTATGTTTCCTTTATATCACATTTCAAGCTTATGTTATGCTTTAGAATTTCTCTTACATGCTCGTACATTCCACGTACTGAGCCATTTGGCCTGTATCTTTTCATGATGCAGACACATATATTCAGGATCACCAACAGGAGCTTCGTTGATACATCCGAAAGTTTGAGTTAGTTATGGTAAGTCTCCTTGTTTCCGGAGGATTTCATTTACTTTTCAGTTTAGTCAGGATGGCGTGGGTCTTGTCCCGACTTTCATCTTTATCAGTTAGAGGCTTCATAGATAGTCAGTATAGTTGAGAAGTCTGTATTATTCATTTATTTTATTAAATATTTTAAAGACTTAAATTGCCTATTTTATGGCAACTTAAATATATTATTTCTATTCTAATTTGTTCATTTGAGTTAAAGTTTTGAAAAGTTGAGTTTATTGAATTTTATTCAGTTTTAAGCTTTTGCATGCTTAAGTTAGTCTTTCACTTGTAGTCAGCCAGGATGAGGGTTCGCTTGGGGACCAACAATGGTTCTTGAGTGCCGGCCACGTCCAGGGTGTAGACTCAGGTCGTGACAGTAACTAGCTTCACCAGTAGCTACAACAAGAAATTTACAAAAATACTCTTCCATTTCATCAGAATTACCATTTCTAACCTTAACATTCCTTTTTTTAGTAAATTCATCAAATTTAGCAAATTCAACATTTCTTTTGTAAAAAGGGGTGATATTAAAATGAGTAACATAATCATCCAAATATTAAATGAATAGGTTTTTTGGTATATAAGTAGGTGAAGAAGAAGGAAAAGGAATATAAGGAAGTTGACAAAATTGTTTAGCTAAATGAAGATGAACTCTATCATAAGAATATTTTTTCCACATAGGAGAGTAACAATCGTCTTTTTCAAGAATGAGATTTGGTATACATAATTTATTTAGACATGCAGATGTAGCAAGACCACCAGGCCCACCACCAACAATGATAACCATAGCTTCTTCATGTTTATCAAGTGTTGTCACGACTAAAATTTAGAAGAAAATTTGATGGTGTTGAGAGAAAAAAAATAAAATATGAGGGATATATATATACATGGAAATATACTAGAGGACAACTTTGGAGTCATCAGAATTTATTTATTTTTTTGACTATTTGAGGCTTCATTTATGGTGACTTACTAATTTTTCTTCTCCTTTTTTTAATATTTTGGTTTGATTTGGTAGATTGTGTTTACAAATTATTAAGTCAACATTTATAAATTTATACATTGCTAAAATTAAATTTTGTCAACAATTTATAAGTGTTGACTTCTTGCCCTTCTTGCCAAATTTCATCACCAATTTCATAGGTGACACTTTAAGAAGAACATTCTCACCAGTTTGGAATTTCATATCTCTTACCTTATGGTCTTCATACTTTTTATGTCTACTCCGGGCTGCTAAAAGGTTAGCTTGAATACTTTTCACTTTGTCTTGAGCATCCTTCACTAAATCAACCCCTAAAGGATTCACATCTCCAGCCTCAAACTGTTTGGCCTTATCTCATCAATGAATATGGCCCTCACCTCAATGCTAGCTAACACCCCACATTTCTCTAAGATGCCAGTTGCATGAACTTAGACTCCAAGGTCTGAATCTCTGTATCCAAAGGTCTCTTGGTTACACTCAAACAAGCTAGACTACCCATACTTACCACCTTTCGACTCAAGGCATCTGCCACCACATTAGCCTTATCCGAATGGTATTGAATGGTGACATCATAATCTTTAAGTAACTCAATCCACCTTCTCTGTCTCATCCTTTTTAGTGAATACATGCTGCAGACTACGATAATCAATAAACACCTCACACTTGACACCATAAAGATAATGTCGCCAGATCTTAAGAGCAAATATTACCGCTGCTAACTCTAAATCGTGTGTGGGGTAATTCCTCTCATACACCTTTAATTGTCGATATGCATAAGCTATAACATTCTTATCTTGCATTAACACATCACCCAAACCCGAATGTGAAGCATCACAGTAAACAATAAAGTCCTTACCTTTCACCGGTAGTGCTAGAATAAGTGTTGTGGTCAAGAGAGTCTTGAGCTTTTGAAAGCTTTCTTCACACTTTTCAGTCCATTCAAAGGTTACCTCTTTTTTGGTCAATCTTGTCAGATGAGTGGCAATAAAAGCAAAGTTCTTCACAAATCGATGATAGTAGCTAGCGAACCCCACAAAACTCCTAACTTTAGTCACAGAGCTAAGCCGAACCCAATTCTTACCGCTTCAATCTTTTAGGGATCTACCATTACCCCTTTCTTCGAAATTACATGCCCCAAAAAAACAATAGAAGTCAATCGAAATTCACACTTAGAAAATTTTGCATACAACTTTTGTTTCCCAAGAACACCCAGAAGAATACAAAGATGGTCGGCATGCTCTTCTTCACTTTTTAAATAAACCAATATGTCATCAATAAGTACTATAACAAACGAATCAAGAAATGGCTTGAACACACCATTCATCAAACTCATGAAAGTTGCAGGCGCATTTGTCAACCTAAATGACATAANCCGCTTCAATCTTTTAGGGATCTACCATTACCCCTTTCTTCGAAATTACATGCCCCAAAAAAACAATAGAAGTCAATCGAAATTCACACTTAGAAAATTTTGCATACAACTTTTGTTTCCCAAGAACACCCAGAAGAATACAAAGATGGTCGGCATGCTCTTCTTCACTTTTTGAATAAACCAATATGTCATCAATAAGTACTATAATAAACGAATCAAGAAATGGCTTGAACACACCATTCATCAAACTCATGAAAGTTGCAGGCCCATTTGTCAACCTAAATGACATAACTAGAAACTCAAAGTGCCTATAGCATGCCTTAAATGTCGTTTTTGGTATGTCCTCAGGCCTAATTTTTAACTTATGGTAACCAGAAGTTGAATCAATCTTAGAGAAAATAGATGCACCCTGCAACTGGTCAAACGGATCATATATCTGAGGTAATGGATAACTATTCCGAATGGTGATCGTATTCAATTGTCGATTGTCTATACACATCCTCATACTACCGTCTTTTTTTCTTAACAAACAAGACAGAGGCACCCCACGGGAAAACACTAGGAGAGATAAAACATTTATCAAGAAGTTCTTGGATTTGAGCCTTGAGCTCTCTCAACTCTACCGGGGCCATGCGATATGGAAAAATGAAAATGGGGTGTGTGCCAGGTTCTAAATCTATGCAGATATCTATATCTCTATTCGGAGGCATACCAGGCAAATCCGTAGGAAACACTTCTCTAAATTCTGACACCACAGGAATATACTCAATAGAGGGAGACTGAACCTCAACATTCTGAATATGAGCCAAATATGACAAACAACCCTGCCCCACCAGTTTCCTAGCCCGAATAGAGGATATGATCTTAGCTAGCTTAGGCTTATACACCCCTTCCAACTCTAACTTTTCCCTACTTGGAATTTCTAGAGTCACAGACTTAGTACTACAATTAAGCACATCATAATAGGGGGACAACCAAGCCATGCCTAAGATTATGTCAAAGTCAGTCATATCCAAAATCACCAAATCAGCCAAAGTCTGAAAATGCATAAACAAGATAGAACAAACACGATAGACATAATTGACTATGACAAACTCTCCAACTGGGGTAAAAACATGGATGGGGGCATCAAGTATATCACAAATCATATCAAATCCTAAGGCAAACTGAACGGACACATAAGAATAAGTAGAACCCGAATCAAATAACACATTAGCCATCCAGTCAAAGACAAGAATAGTGCATGTGATCACTGCATCAGAAGACTCTGCCTCGCTCTTGCTTGGAAAGGCATAGCACTGATCCATGTCATCTTGATGGGAGATTTCCCTGTCTGGCTGTGTTGTATCTCTGTATATGTTATCATTTCCCTGACCTTCAAGGCCTCGCTGATTTCCTCTTCGCCCACCTTGTGGATGTCCTCGATCGTTATTACCATTTTCCGCGGATACCACTGCTCTAGTCTACTGCGGCACAGAATCCAACATGTGCGGTTGGGGACAATATATCCTCATATGCCCAGGTTCTCCACAATTATAGCAAGTGCGATCAAAAGATGGCATGCTGCCCGCCGAAGGTACAGCTCCCTAGCTATCCTGAATCAAATTATGAGGTGCAGTTCCAGAGTAATTATCTGTAGAAGCGGGCATAGCGGACTAAATTGGATGGGCTGCAAGTGTCGGCCTCCATGAACCTCTGGAGTAAGAACCTTGGAAGTTACTTGTGCTCTTGGCCAAAGCCTTAGCCTGCCCATCGCGCCTCACTACTTCCACTTTTTTCACAAAATATGTTACCTCATTAAAGTTTTTCCCTGCAGAAGTCATGTGCACACACAATACCTGTAACTCAGAGTTCAGTCCTTTGATGAATAGACGGATCCTCTATTCCTCAGTAGTCACCAATTGCATAGCATATCTAGACAAAACACTTAGCCTCATAAGCAGCCACATACACACCACCTTGCTCCAATGCCATGAACTTATCCTTTTTACGATCTCTCAAAGTCCAGGGAACATACTTCTCTAAAAATAGAGTATGAAACTGGGTCCAAGTGAGTGGGGGTAAAACTGAAGATCTGCATTCTACATAAGCTCTCCACCATTGCTTAACCTCAACTTGAAGCTGAAAAGCCACAAACTCTACTCCATGCTGATGGACAATACCTAACTTATGCAGTCTCTCATAACAATCTAAGATGAACTCATAGGCATCCTCTGTCACGACCCGAGAGCACCTCCTAGTCGTAACCGGCGTACTCGACCTCGAAGAGGTCTAATACAAGCCTCTTAGCATTCATTCATCGACTAGACACTAAAACCATAAGGAATTAAAAACGTTCTTTACCAAGAAAACATTTCATAAAAAAAAATAGCAAGCGAAAGACTTTCTAGACTTTATACATGATGTCTCAAAACCATCTAATACTTTAGAGTACAAAATTCGGGACTAATCCCATACACAACTTAAACAATACTAAAAAGGCATAAAAGAACATATTGGGTATTGTCCTCGAATATATGAGGATTCACCAAGTCTTTATCTTCAACACTTAGAAACATATCCAATAGCAATGACATGTCATCATCTCCAAATCCCTACACTTTAGTCCAAAAAGGGAAAGAAAGGGGTTAGCACAATTAAGTACTAAGTATGGAAACCATGCAAAAACATGTTAAAAAGGACATTTGGTTGAAAGTCATGCCTTATGCCATTTTAGTAAAACTTCATGAACATTGACATATTAGACATATTATAAAACATAACCAACATATAAGACATTAACCACATTATAGACATACTCAACATTTTCACCATGTAACTCATTTCATCATCCAAGGACCCTTATCTAAAGTTACCCTAAGACACACTTGAGTGAGACATGAAATGGCCGCCCATACAACCTCTTCATACACACCTAAGTGTTCCTCAAGGCTACTATAGACAAGAACCATCATGCTTCAAGGTAACATACCAAGTAGCTCACTTCATTAACATAAATTATTCATTCAACAAATCATTTAGACAATAAGTCAACATCCTTCTTTAAAGTCATTTAGGACACATTCCTGCATTTAAGGGACTTCACACTTTAGTCATATAGACTTAGAGAACTCACTTTAGCACCTTCAAAGGCTACTCGTGCCATATGTAGATAGCATCTCATACTACTACCTACACGGCGTAGAACCTATCAAGTAACTAGAGATCACATTAAGGGCATCAAGTTCTACACTTAAAGATCCAAGTGTCAAGAATGCTCATAGCACCAATTTCCAAGAGATTCAATAACAAGACTCACCCAATATATATACATCATGTCGTCGCACCAAGCACAAACAAGTATCAAGAAGGGTCAACGCCCTGTATCAAGAAGGGTCAAAGCCCAATAATCAAGAGAACCAAGAACCATATTAAAAATGGCTTTCTAGTTCGTACTTAAAATGGACAACTTCCATTCATAAGACGGACTAAAAATCCAGAGTCAAGATGGCAAGTGATCCGAATCAAGAGGCATGCCAAGCGTGACAAAGTCACAGTAACAAGAAAGACAAGGTCCCAACAAGAGTGCTAGGTGATCAAACAATCCGTACAAGTGGGTGAGTTATACAAGCATCTTTAATGCCTTAAAGGATACCAACATGACAATGCCAAGTGACGAAAGTAACCAAGGTATCAAGATAACCCTTCAAATATACAAGAAAATAATAAGAGTACAAGTACAAGTTTATACACAAACCTAGGGCTTTAGCATAGAAACAGTCCGACAAAACATCAAGAATTCAAACCGTAGCCCAACCAACGTATCAAGGTTCTCAGCTTGTACACGAGTATATATAACCTTAAAAATATAATTACATAACTTATTTAACTTCTATTAGCTCAGTAATGTCGAGGTAAAACAGGATCATCATCGCAAGTAAGTCTAGCATGTACAAATACAACTATGCTCCCAAAACAGTGAATCTGTCCAGCCTGGTACCCCAAGTCGCAAGTTAGATTTGAACAGGAAAACGGTAAAATTAGACTTTATCACCTTCATGAAAGATGTAACTACATCTCTTAAGGTTGCAAACAAACAAGAATCACCCCAAAATACATTTTGTACAAAAAGATATATTCAAAACACTACAGCTGAACATGTAGGATTTCATTTCCGAAATCTGGGCAGAACTTTCCCTATGTTGCGTCCCATATTTCGTATCCATAACAGTTAAATTAGCGTTTTACATAAACATAAGAGTTGTAGGTATACGAGTTAGATTTCTAAATCATATTTGTTCATTGCAAACTAAGTTCTAGATCGAGAGATATGCATAAAATACCAAACACTACCCAGCTCAGAAACAGATTTTGTCACTTACCAAAAAAAATGTGTGTCTCGAATTCCAGCCAAAAGAACCAAGTTTTCTCTTGTGATTTTGAAGAACAATCTATTTAGATAAGTTTCTAAGGTTCTAAGGCTTAAGGAAAACGAAATTACTAAAGGAGGGGTGAAAATATATAGTCAAATAAGTGATGTTTATCCCTTGGGCAGCTGTCCTTCAAAGGTGCTGCCCAAAATGCATACATTTACACATATATATATATATATATATATATATATATATATCCCTCATCTCATTTTAAAGTTATACATAATTCCAATTAGAATATTGCATCACATTCACATATATGATATCATGTCAACACTTCAATTCCTCATATAATGCCTTCAAGGCCATAATCATAATACATTTCATAAGTAGACACCTCCACCATAAGTGGATCACACATCAATCTATCACACTTCCATATCAATTCTACATTAACAATGAAGTTAGGCAAACTTACCCTTTTCCAAAGCCACAATCACCATCCCTCAACTCTCAAATAATTCACAATAGATAAGCATAGATAATAATAGAAATCAACTATTCAACTCAATTTAAGCATAATTCTATCATCATTCAATCATAAACAATAACTCCACATCATAAGCCAACTTTAGGAAACTTGCAAAGACATGGGTTCATGGAATTTTCTTTCTTAAAACCATCAATAAACATCAATAATAACATAAATCATCATTAAAAATCATTTAATGCAAGAACCCATGCTAGAATCGAAATTAGGATTTTGAGTTTTTGAACAACTTTTGAAATCTTTTGGATTGACTCTTTGATTGAAGAAGGAATCAAAGATGAAGAGTGTCCATACCTTAATCTTCAAGAACCAAACGAAATTGGAGAAGAAATCAGTAGCCACCATCCACCCTAGCTCCATCTTTCACCTTGAGCTTTCATGGGGTTCTAGAGAGAACCTTTTTCAAAAAGGGAGGGTTTTTTTTTTTTTTCCCTAATTGGAGTGATTTAAATGGAAGAATTTTGGTAAAAAAAAAAAGGGCTTTATAATTGCTAGGAAAGGCAAAGAATAATAGGAACTCAACTTAGGAAAAGAATTAAGGACCCACAAAGTTAAACTTAAAAGTGTTCACTAAACCCGTCTAAACTCGTCCTTTTAGACAGTGCTTCACTATTTCGGGCATAAATTTTTACTCCAAAGTCAGAATTGGGCAAACTCGATGGCGTTGGAAAGAGGACTCAGAGACCTTTAATTGGATAGGTAAAAGTCCACCTAATTCATTTTGAGCTAAAAGATATGACCATTTAAAGTTGACCCTTACAACTCACTAGTTCAAATAACTAGTTTCCGGACGTCACAGTCATTTCTCATCATTTCATCAAGTTCTCAACTCCAAACTCACATGTTGAGGCTCTAGTTTCACTAGTTCATTTTTAGGGTCGTTACATCATCACTATCAGAACCATGGAATACTAGAGGCTTCAATTTCAGAAGTTTGGTCAACATTTTATGTTCATTCCCAGTCATTACCGGACCCAACAAAGGACAGAAAAAGGCATCAGTACCTACAGTTCCACCCACCTAGGGAACAATAATAGCAATAGGGGGATTGGCGAGAGTTTGAGTTGCTTGAACTGCAGGAAGAATTCCAGAACCAACCAATTCTTTCAGAAACGACATAATCTGTTGAGCTAACACTGATTCTAATGGAGGAATACTTATAGTCTCAGCATGCACCTCTTCCTCTTGTCCAACATCCTCATTATTCTCCACCTCAAGATTCTCCTATAACTCTTCATGATGCGAAAGAGGATTCTCATTTCTGGGAGCATTCTCAACCGGAGCTCCACCCCTAGCAGGTGCTACCCTTCCTCGGCCTCTACCCCTTGCTCGTCCTCTACCCCTGCCTCGACTGCGACATCTCGTTGTGGATTCCTCAGCTGGATCGTTGATGGGAGATGCGGGCCTGACACCGTTAAACCTAGTGTTAACTATTTGCGGACAAATAAGTGAAGGAGATTAAATACCAATTGGGATCGCCAAATACTAATTGGAATCAAGTTATAACACGAAATGAGACAAGAGAAAACAGAGAGATTTCTTACAGTCCTATAACCTCTTGAAGAAAAGTACATACGTCTCTGTACCGTTCCGCAAGACTCTACTAGACTTATTTTGGTACATCTAGATCAACGAACCTAGGGCTCTGATACCAACTTTGTCACGACCCAGACCATCGTGATTGTCACCCACACTAACCCTCCGGTGGGAGAACTATTAATACTAATTAGCTAACTCAAGAACTACACATTTAAATATACGGAAGCAAGTTTAAATGTAAGAAATAAAGTAGAGTTCCCATAAACTCCAAAATTCTAAAAACGACTATTAAAGCATTAAGGAAATATTCCCTAGAACCTGAAAGTTAATGTACCAAAAGTCTAACAAAGAACCATAAGAAAGAAAAAGGGGTACAACCCCGAAAGCTTAAACAACTGATCATCTAGAGTGCTAATCTAAGTCCGAATAAAAGGGACTGAGCAAAAAGAGAACTCATGGCCACCTGGAAGAACTGGCTCACCCTTGAATTCGACAGATCACTGATCTCCTAAACGAGGTCTATTAGTAGCCACATAAAGATGTCATGTACTCAACAAAGAAAGAGCAAGTGCAATATCAGTACATAATCACAGTGTACTGGTAGGATCACGCGGCTATTCCAGTAAATGAAACATATACAACAGTTACAACACAGTAAACATGCATATACAGAATATAACACATATATCGATTATCAATCATGAACAACTTGCAATTCCATTATTCTCTTTAACAAGTAGTAACGACAATTCATTGGTCCTCTTATGGAACCCATACCCAAACTGTTAGTGCACCAGAACGTGGTACCTGATCCAAGTTAGTGTGTCAGAACGTGACACCCATTCTAATATGTATGTCGGTACGTGACATCCGATCCCAGTTAGTGTGTTGGAACGTAACCCCCGATCCATTCAACAAGCCACAATCACAATCACAATGTACATTTTCAAAAGCATACAATCAAGTGTTGATTTATGGCATACAATCATTCATTCATACTCATTTGCATTAGGTGGGATCAATAGTGCAACATTCGTATACATACATTACAATGAAGCAATTGCTAGCATACATCACACAAACAAGAAATCAAACTATCACCTACCTCGAAAACAAGCTTGAATCATTCTAAGAAACTTGATTCTTCCCTTTCAGGATTTGTTCCACTTTTTCTAGGTCTACAAACAATCAATTCAATACGAGGACCAATAATTAAGGACTAATTCACCCGATTTATAACAAACCCAAACCCCCAAGGCCCAAATTATGAACCTAAGGTGCAATTAGGCTTTTTTCCACCATCCAATTCAATTCAAAACCCTCCCCCAACAATATATAATCAAGATTCTATGTTCTACGAATCGAAAAATGAATTTGGAGAGTGAAAACCTTACTTTTAGCACCGAAAGTCGTGGAAAACTGTCAAGGGGTCGTCTCCTAGCTCTCGAGAACGAAACTTGCAGAAAATAATGATTTTGGAATTTTAATTACGACTTAAATCGTGACTGAGCCACTATGGCGGTCCCCATCCCGCCACATCTGCCCAGCCCTGAAGGGAATAATCTCGCCCTGGCAGCTTACACGAAAACAAAACCTCAAAATTTTAGTTCCAAGCCCTCATTTCACAACACACATTCAAACCAGGACGTTCAAAAAAATCACATGCCCACGCCAGTTTCAGAAGTTCTACTCGCCCGAATTCGATTCTGTAAAGTCATACGAGTTCCTTAACGTCTTAGTTATCTACTCATGTGATCAATTACATAATTAGATCTCTCATTCATTACCAGATTTCCCTGGACCTCATTGACTTCGATTTCGTCCAAATTTGGACTAGGCTAAGAATTCTCAAGTTACTACCAAAAAGTTTTCCGGCTCAAAATTTTTCCCCGTTGACTTTTCTATAATGACGGAAGCAAGTCGTTACACTTTCATCCCTTATTTTTTTATTTAAATCTTTAAATATAACAAAATTTATTATTATTTTTTCAGTACGAAGATGGTATCGTTCATTCAATCTTGATTCAATACGGAAATCGATAACATGAATTCTAAAATCAAATTGGTATCATAGTGTATGAATTAGTATATAAATTGATATAAATTAAATAAATATCACAATTTATAGATACCAATTTGTATACAATTTTCATACACTAAAATAGTTAATAAAATATAAAAATGGGTGATTACTAGTTTGCATACCAACTTTTACATACATTATACATATTCCATATGATATATGAAATCACTTGATAAACCGATTTCATTCATTATATAATTTAAAGTATATCTTCTAAATTGGATGTCATAATCCATAAATATTAATTTGTATAATAATTTCATAAATAACTAATAAAATACAAAATTTATTAAGCATCAATTTTTATGCTAATTTTTATAGTCATTATACACATTACATATAAAACGTGTTCATGTATAACTGATATAAAAAGATTAAGTAAACCAATTTGTCTATTTATTCCATACATACTATTTATATATCCATTCAATATACATATAGTTTTCGATTTATATTGTTTACGCTCCAAAAGTGAACATACCATATTATATATCAATTTCATATAATGCATAATTAAAAAAAAAAACTTTGATACCTGTTTTAAGACCAAATGAATATGAACTCAACATAAATATCAATTAGTGTATTTAACAGGTATATAAATTGGTTAAAAATGGTAGATTAAGCTAAAATGTGAAAATCAAATTTAATAAAGTTTTCATATATTAATAAAATTTTACTAATGTACAAATTTGTTGGGCATCATTTTTCATACATAATTCGATAACCAATATTATTACCAATGTTCAACTTAGCTTGATTTTTTCAAATTTGAATTTCTTCGCGACAAATTTTGCTTCTACAACTTAGATCCTTCTTGAGAGTCTTGGGCAAGTTGTCACATCTAGTGTAACAAATTTATTTGATTTTTAAGGCAAATTTATCAAAATAAAATAAAATAGTACAAAAACATAGAAAATGAATTAAAAGAGAAGAGAACTATGGATGAAATATGGTTGAATGTGGATGAAACATAATATTGAACGGCTTTCATTCCTCTGGTTATGACCATAGATTCTTCTGAATCCATCAACATTAACACTCCCACTCAAATNGATTTCGGTCATAGTCTAGGGGGTACTTGTGTCTTCTCCCTTTTATGTTTGAATTACATCTACAATAGGTATACTTATAAGTATTGTGTTTTAAGTTTTACTTATGATTTATATTAGAAAGTATATTTAAGGGATTAAATATTATTACTTTGGTTATATATGTTATTAATTATTGACATAACCGAATAACCAAACCGAAAAAAGCCAAACCGAATAGAGAAAAACCAAACCAAACCAAATTTATTTTGGATCGGATTGGGTTACACTTTTACAAAACCAAAAACCGAAAATCCAAACCGAATAGTGTAAAACCAAACCAAAAAACCGAATGCACACCCCTACATGTAACATTATAATTCCTAAATTGTAGTTAGATAATTACCTTGGTAACTGCTATAAAAAATGCTTCTTATTTTCTCTTTCCAATATTAAATACGAAAATAAAAAAATAAATTAAATTTAAATTAAATTAATTAATTTGAATTTGTTATCACTAGTAATTAAGTTATTGTATTAGTAATTCCTAATTAATAGATTTATATGATGTAATATAAGATCTTAAATACATATAAGGAGTAATTTTTCCTTTAATTTTCACATCAAACATAAATATGATAAGTCTTAAAACAACCACCTCCCTCATCCCCGCTCTCACCCTCAATTTTCTTTTAACTCTCAAATTTATAAAATTATATTTTAGCACTAATTCTTAACTATAATAAGACATATTCCTTCATTTTTCCTCACCATTCTAACTATTAATAACTAAGCTTGTGCACAAATCGGTCCAACTCGAATTGTTGGACAAATTCGAAGCAATTTGGATAGTATAATTTAGTTATACAATTCAAATTTGATTTATAAATTCAATTATAAAATATTATGATTTTTTTTATTGAGAATATTGTTGGGTATATTTACAATCTGACCCAAACAAGAAATTGAACTGCGTAAACGTGGCTAAAAATTATTAATACCAAAACATGTGGTTACATTTGTGAAAAAACTTCGACAGGTAACTGAAAAACATATAGGAGTATTTATTTTGAGAAAGTTATTTTTTAGCATGAAGAAATATACAAAGCGAGTCTTAATAAAATATGTTATTATTATGCTTGCAAGCTAGTAGTAGCACAATCTATTTATTTATTTATTTGGAACCCTCGGGGCCACCGATAACATTTGCCACTGTCTCTATCCAAACAACCACTCAACTCTGTTCTTGTTTGGCCATTTATATGCTAATAATTAATAAAATAATGTATATGGCATGTGCATTTCTAACCATACATGCAGGAGTAGTAGGTATCAGATGAATGAATAGGGATGAATGTCAAAAAATTGTTGAGACAAATAAGAATTTGAAACATATATCAATCATTATTTTTATTTCCAAATAAATCTAAATTATTTAAAATGTATGTAATTATTAATTTTTGACATTCTATATTTTGTGGGTGACAATTTGAGACACTTTCTCTGCCATGTCATCTTCAAAGGGGGTATTAATATCACTTTAAACAAGTTCAGGTGTGTAATAGATCGTCAGAATAGTTAAAATATGTAACTGACTTTTCGAGACAAGTTCGGGGGGGAATATATGTCTTTTTCCAATGTCTTATGAAGCGTAACAGCCACTACAATATTGATGAGTTAGACCGATTTTTATAATTAAAGGTAATACGAAATATTATACAAGTAAAAATAATACTCCAATAATTGACATACTAGGTGATGTCTTGATGCTATTTTTTATAAATATTTCTACTACTTCTAGAATAATTTTGATATTTTGTGTAATAATTGACTCAATTTAAAAAGTTTTTAAGACTATGATCAATAAGAACTTACCTATAATATAAATATTTATGGTATTATGTAACATATAATAATTTATATATAACTATTTCAGTCCTATGAATTATTACAAAAAAAATATTATACTATCAATTGAAATTACAAAAAAAAAAAATTATACTATCAATTGAAAGAGAGAATTAACTATCAAATTTATAATTAACTATTAGAATGTATAAGTGATTACATAAAGATAAGATCTCTTTTTTTAAAATTTGGTTTTAGGTCTCGCATCCTATTAAGTTGTCCCTGATATTCTTGATATTCTGGGTGGGGTGACATCTCAATATATGTGATAAATTTCAATATTGTATCTATAAATTACACAAAAACAACTTTTTGGGATTCATGTTGTAAACGTTCGAACTCCTAAATTACTTTATTGTAAATTTAATTTTAATTAAAGTAAACTAGAATTAATATTAATATACATCACAAAAATATTCAGAAAAATTTAATGAATAAATTATTAATTTGAATTACATATTATAAGTTAGTAATAATTTTTTTACTAATTTTAAAGATTTAACAATTAATACTAAATTGACTAATTTTCAATTGAAGTTTAAACATGAGTCGATACTCAAAATTCAACACTAAGATTACTACTAATCTTAAATTCTCTCACTCACATTACATTGCATAAAAAAAATTAAATGTCATAATTTAATTTAACTAACCAACATTCACATCCCTTCATGTCTAAGACTCTAAAAACTTTCACTCAACAAAAGCAATAAATAATTATTTAGAGAGCAGAGCGTTGATATGTGTGGCTATGTTTTGGGCATCAAATGCAATCCCATAAAGTCCTCTTCTTGATAACCCCACACAATAGAGTCCATTCTTCCCCTTCCAATGCTGTGGAAATTCTGACTTTGGTAATCCATCTTCATTCAACAGATAATCATCTCCCTACACAACAAACACACATAGAGTGAAAAAAAAAAATGTTTATAAAATCATCTCAACTTATTGTCATTTTCTTCAAAAAAGCAAATGTAGAAAAAAGAGGAAAATGACACAACAAAGAAGACAATTTATTATTATAATATAAAACAAAATAAGTTACCCACCTGAAGCCAATTGTGAGTAGTTCTCTTAAAGCCAGTAGCAAAAACAATATCATCAAATTGATGAATTTTACCATTTTCCAACACAACATCATTTCCTCTTATGCTTTTCATTGCAGGTAACACCTGTCACCATCATTTTTTTTAATCACATGAATCAGATACAGTTCGAATTTCGAGAATCAAACAGTTTATGTTACCTGAATTTCACCGGACTTGATCTTTCTATAAGTCCCCACATCAAAAACAGGGTACTTCCCATACTTTATTTTACAAGCAAATGGTCCTTCTTCTGGCCTTTTCACACCATAATACTTGCTTATATCTCCATACATTAACTTACTTAACATCACCATTATAGTATCCACCACTGTATATGCAACTTTGTACTTCAACAACATTAACCCCAAATATCCCATTTCTCTTGATATCAAGTGCATCTGTAAGCAGGATTAGAAATTTGGGATTCTAAATTTTAGGATAGAAGAATAATATAACGAAAAATATTTAAAATAAAATTAATTGATTACCGGGCTTCGAACAATGATGGAAGTATTAGCACCATTATTAGCAAGATCAAGTGCAATTTCCATGCCTGAATTTCCACAACCAACAACTAGGACATTTTTACCCTTATACTTCTCACCATTTTTGTATTGAGTAGAATGAAAAGCATCTCCAGTGAAACTTGCCAATCCAGGGACATCAGGGGTAAAAGGGTAACTAGCTTCACCAGTAGCTACAACAAGAAATTTACAAAAATACTCTTCCATTTCATCAGAATTACCATTTCTAACCTTAACATTCCATTTTTTAGTAAATTCATCAAATTTAGCAAATTCAACTTTTCTTTTGTAAAAAGGGGTGATGTTAAAATGAGTAACATAGTCATCCAAGTATTGAATGAATTGTTTTTTTGGTATATAAGTAGGTGAAGAAGAAGGAAAAGGAATATAAGGAAGTTGACAAAATTGTTTAGCTAAATGAAGATGAACTCTATCATAAGAATATTTTTTCCACATAGGAGAGTAACAATCTTCTTTTTCAAGAATGAGATTTGGTATACATAATTTATTTAGACATGCAGATGTAGCAAGACCACCAGGCCCACCACCAACAATGATAACCATAGGTTCTTCATGGTTATCAAATGTTGCCATGACTAAAATTGAGAAGAAAATTTGTTGGTGTTGAGAGAAAAGGTAAAAGATGAGGAGTATATATATACATGGAAATATACTAGATGACAACTTTGGAGTCAATTAGAATTTATTATTATTGACTATTTTAGTGTTTATTTATGGTGACTTATTAATTTTTCTTTTCCTTTTTTTATTTTGGTTTGATTTGGTAGAATGTGTCGATGTTGAACTTATTAGCAAGACACTTATTAAAATTAATAGTTGGTCTATCTTTACTTGTTCACTATAATATTTTGGCATGTTCAATAATATTTGTCCAGTTCATAAAATTAACGGAAAATGATCATATTGCTCTTATAGTCTCAGAAAAGGGTTATATTTGCCCTTTGTTATATTTTTTTGATATATTTACCCTTGTCGTTTACTCTTGGACCGTTAAGTCTCATTATCATCCTATGTGGCGTCTACTTGGTATCTACGTGACATGCCTACATAGATATTTATATTTATAATTTCACTCAAATTATAACTTTTGATTTAATTATTATATCCAACTCAATATTATACTCACTCTTTTACATGTAGTTGATGGTTATAACTATGCGACGGTGGTTGTTTGGCTGATGGTAATTGATAATGATAGTAGTTATTATTATACTATAAATGTCGATGGCCATAGTGGATCAAGAGGTGGTAATTGACTGTTATAGTTGTCCAGTAAAGGTTAGTGCGTAGAATTAATAATGCTAAAAATATTTTTACGGAATCTCTGTAGTAAACATCTTGATTAATGACTTTGTATAAAGAAAATTTTAATTATATAAATTTATGAAGAATTAATTAGTGATTGTGAGAGGAAAAAATATATTAAGTAACATAATATATAAAGATTTAAATTTATACTTTCTTTTAAGTACAAACATATAAGTATTAATTACCTGTATATGCAATTAATTTCTTAAAAAAAATACTAGTACATGTACATGATTTAGATTAAATGTACCAAATTAGCCCAAACATATCACTATACTTTGACTCTGCCCCTATTTTTAGTTATTATTAGTTATTATTAAGTATATGATCCTTGAAATATTTTAATTGTTATTTTCATTCATATACCGTAAGAATTAATCAAAAGGGAACCATGCATAAAAAGGAATATGTGTAATTATGAATATATAATTTCAGCGACACACGCCTCTCTCTATCCTAATGAATTTATTAGACCACATACAGCTAAGATTGACAAACTGGTATTCCTTCGTCTCAATTTATGTGTTGTTTTCTAGAGTTCGACCAAACATAAAATTCAAAAAAATACTTTTTCCGTCAAATAATAGTTGTCCACTATACTATTTTGGGATGTCCGATAATACTTGTCCATTTTGTAAAATCAATAGATAATTTCACATTTAATTTCGAATTTACCCTTATCACTAATTATCGATATTTCTATATTACATTTTTCAAGACATAGTATTTATTATTCAAAGGATGATATAATAAAATTATTCTTCTATTATAATTTCTTAAAAAGTGTGTAAAGTCAATAGTGAACAAATAATGTTGACACAGAGAGTTAGAAAAGACTTTGTTATGTTTATTAAATTGTTCTTATTAAAGTTACTTTAATATTTATTTTTAATTAAATTTTTTTCACAGTAAAATATTAAATGAAATTCAGTAAAAATAAAATCAAATATTATCATTAAATATTCTATTTCTACTATATTATAAAAGAGAGTTTAGGCCCAAGTATAATATATAATANCTGAAAAATACTTTAATTTTGGCCGAAATTGTAGTTATGATACCAAATTTTGGAAAGGACCTTTTACCCCCTGTACTATTTAATAGTGTATTTTAAAGGTATATATGTGTCTACGTGGACATCATAAATATTGCATCATTTTAAATAGTAATGTGTCCACGTGGGCACATATATACCTTTAAAATACACTATTAAATAGTGCAGAAGGTAAAAGGTCCTCCATAAAGTTTGGTATCGTAACAACAATTTCGGTCAGAGTTGAAGTATTTTTCAGACTCTTTTCCCTTTTTTTTATGATAATTGTTTAGTAAATAATATTTTTATTTGTTTTGCAGTTTATTTTAATAGTTAGCCTACCGTCTAAAAAATTATTTTGAACAAAAAATATATTTTTTCACATAATTTGATATTCTAATTGTGTTGGACTTGATTAGATAGGAATACTTACAAGTTATCCAAACATTATGAAAATGAAGAGAAAGACACGAATGATAATTTGTTATTATCATAAATAAAGGGCCTAAGTATAGAATACACAGTTGCGTTTAAAATCAATCCAATCGACAAAATAAGTTGATCCCATATAAATAATAAATAACTAAATAGATATCACTAACAAGGATTGTCGTAAAGTGATAAACACTCCTTCATTTTTAATCAGAGGTCTCATATTTGAGTCTCCTCGAATACGAAATCACCTTTACTAAAGGGCACTTGTAAAACTTTCAGAATAAGGGCAAATTCACCTATTTTACCGTTGCGAGATCTTTTTTCATGTGTGTCACTCCTTTTTCCTAACTTTCTACAATTATCGATAGAAAACAATTTTTTTTTAAAAAAAAAAGATAATTTGTTCTAAATTAATGAGGGGACACTTTGCTTTTCATATATAATAAGAAAAAAGGTCCCACAAAAATAAATGGAGAATAAAGAACAATTTCCTTCTTTGTATGTATCTTTCTGCATACATAATTTAAAAAAGACATGAGGTGCATGCGATGAAATAAAAAAATCCACAGTTGGTTATCAATTTTTTTTAAAAAAAGACTTGGTATAACTAATATTGAGACGCAATTGATTAAATATTTGTTTTTGATATATACAGTGTGAACTAAATATTCCTCCATTTTAAATTAAAGATCTCAAATTTAAATTTTCTTAAATACAAAATCACCTTTGTTAGAAAATGTAAAATTTATGAACCAAATTATTCCAAGTTCTTTATGACATGTCATGAGATTTATAATATATGCATGATTAAATGGGAATTATGTAATTTTACTATCAACTAGGGTAGGCTTCAGTGGCGGAGGGAGGATTTTCATCAAGGGGGTTCAATGAAAAAATTAATCATGTAAATAATATCCACAAATAAATTAAACGGGTCGAATCGGATATAAACGAGTCGGATTAAACTGTCGAATCAAGAAGAAAAGGGTTTTTTAATATTTGACTTTATAATTAGGGATTAAACTAATAAATCCTAAATTTCCAATCAGCATTTTAATTTTTTGGATCTAAACATCATTTTCTGATTGCATTATTATATTTTTAAATAAATTAAAATGCCTAAAATATAAGCTGATAAAAGAAATGCCTCTGCCAGGATTCGAACACGCGACCTCGCGTGCAGTAGAGCGAATTCCTGAACCCCCAACGCCACTGAGCTACGCCTTTGGTGTATGTTCAGGGGGTTCAATACTATATATATACACGTATATTAAAAATTTAATCTTATATATATAGTGTAATTTTTCGACGAAGGGGGTTCGGATGAACCCCCTTCGTCCTACGTAAATCCGCCCCTGGTAGGCTTTGTTGGCTGACAAGGAATTAGTGCGACCCATCTTCGAAACATGTGAAACTTTATGTATTTTAACTGTTTAAATTAATGTAAAACTAAAGAATAAATATCTAATAATATTATNAAAAAAAAAAGATAATTTGTTCTAAATTAATGAGGGGACACTTTGCTTTTCATATATAATAAGAAAAAAGGTCCCACAAAAATAAATGGAGAATAAAGAACAATTTCCTTCTTTGTATGTATCTTTCTGCATACATAATTTAAAAAAGACATGAGGTGCATGCGATGAAATAAAAAAATCCACAGTTGGTTATCAATTTTTTTTAAAAAAAGACTTGGTATAACTAATATTGAGACGCAATTGATTAAATATTTGTTTTTAATATATACAGTGTGAAATAATAAATATTTCTTCATTTTAAATTAAAGATCTCAAGTTTGAATTTCCTTAAATACAAAATCACCTTTGTTAGAAAATGTAAAATTTATGAGCCAAATTATTCCAAGTTCTTTGTGACATGTCATGAGATTTACAATATATGCAATGATTAAATGGGAATTATGTAATTTTACTATCAACTAGGGTAGGCTTTGTTGGCTGCCAAGGAATTAGTGTGACCCATCTTCGAAACATGTGAAACTTTATGTATTTTAACTGTTTAAATTAATGTAAAACTAAAGAATAAATATCTAATAATATTATTATCATTTTTTACTTTCTTAGTAGTGAAGTGGATTTTTTTTTAGCATTATATTATTGATTTGATTTCAATTTGAACTTTATTAAAGTTATTAATATTTACGGACTATAATCTTTATTAGACTATTTAAAAATTCTTTCTCAAACTTAAAATAATATGATAAAATATAAAATTATGAAAAAGGAATAAAAAATAATTATAAATTACATCACTCTAACTACTTTTATGTATCAAAGTTTTTTAAAAATTGTATATTAATTTGGTTTCGAATTGACCTTTTTTAGTAGATACTAAATCAAATCACGATTAATTTTTTATATTTTATTTAAAAAAAAAGAAAAATCAAATAACTAGTCAAAATTTTTCTGATTAAACTCAAATTTATTAGTTTGATGTGATTTGCGGTTTGATACAAATAACCCTTAAGCTTGCAAAGTCACTCAATCCGTTTTAATGATTTTCTGCTAATTACTTTATTTCCTACATGTCAATTATTGTCGAAGAAAATTATTTTATTACTTGAATTAAGATTAATATTATACATCGTGTATTCGTGTTACTTCTTATTTTTTATTTTTTCTTCTAATATTTATGTAACTTTATGAACGTTGGTCGGTCCTAATCAACTTTCATTATCATATGACGTGTTTTTTTTTATATAAATGGAAGTTTATTGAAGATTTCGACATAATAGCATCTCTTAAGTAATAATAATGATAATAATAGCAACTATAACAATAATACTGATAACGATATTTAGCAATAAGAATGATCAAGTAACAGATCAACCAATAATAATTATTTTTTACTATCTTATAAATGGCAATAAGCAAACAACTTTTCGTCAATATGGCTGCTCGGAACTTGGGTTCATGAAGAATTTATTGTTATTATACAATGAATTGATGTAATTTTATTGATTAAGAGACTGTTTGGATTGACTTAAAAAAATAATTTTTAAGTTAAAAATAAAAAGTCAAATTTAAATGACTTTTAAGTCAAAAAAAAGAAAGTAGGAGGAGACCTACTTTTAGAGCCCGTTAGGATTGACTTTAAAAAGTAACTTTTAAGTTAAAAATAAAAAAGTCAAACAAAAATAACTTTTAAATCAAAAAATAAAAAGTAGGGGAGACCTACTTTTGAATTTTGACTTATTTTAAATCATTTTAAACTTATTTTAAGTCATTTTTTACCTTGTCAAACACTTCATCACTTATTTTAAGTCATTTTTGACTTATTTTAAGTTATTTTTTATATTTATCAAACACTTCCAGAAGTCAAAAACTGACTAAAATAGGTTTGACCAACTTTTAAGCCCAATCTAAACACCCTCTTAGTTTTAAACTTATTTTAGGTTATTTTTTATACTTATTTTTAAGTTATTTTTAAACTTGTCAAACACTTCCTAACTTATTTTAAGTCACTTTTGACTTAATTTTAAGTTATTTTTATTTTTGTCAAACATTTCTAAAAATCAAAAACTGATTTAAAAATAGAACTGACCAATTTTTAAGTCAATCCAAACACCTTCTAAAAATAGGATTTTATTGTAATTACAACTCGGATTGACTTTTTTAGTTAATACCAAATTAAACCCTTATTATCATATTGTTTTTCTAAAAATCAAGCTAAATCACTAGTCAACTTTTTTTCGATTTAACTCAATTTATCAATTTGATGCAATTTACAGTTTGATTTTGTGCACCCCTACCTGCGCATTTAACCCTTAAGCTTGCCAAGTCACTAATCAATCCGTTTAATAGTTTTTTGCTCATTACTTTCCTACATCTCAATAATCAACTTTCATTATCATATGATTTTTTATTTTTGTTAAAATAAATGGAACAACAGCAACAAGAATTATCAGTGACAATCTCTCGATCAATATTTTTTTAATATATATTTTACTATCTTATAAATGACAATCTCTCGATCAATATTTTTTATATGTTTTACAATCTTATAAATAACAATAAGCAAGAAACTTTTCGTCACAATCTCCCAACCAATATATTTTATAAATGACAATAAGCAAGCAGCTTTTCGTCAACACGACTGCTTGCAACTTGTGTTCATGAGGATTTTATTGTAATTACAATAAAATGATGTAATTTTATTGATTAAGAAAAGGATTTGATGTGGCTCACCTTGCTCTCTCTTTTCACTTTCAGGCATCAACAAAACAATTCTAATATAGACCTCTCCTTACATGATTTTGCTTTTGGTAAAACTTTATATATATATATATTAGTTTTATATTTCCTAGCACTTTAATATTTTTCTTTTCAACAATTTTTAAAATTATTTCATTCTACTTAATCCGTATAACGAAAATAGACATTTCATTTTATTTGTTCATTTTAATATTGCAAAAAAAGATATATTTTTTTCGTACATTACTTTTAGTAAGTATTAAGTAACTATATAAAATGGTTGTGGTCAAATGTAGAATTTCTAAGAATTATTAATAAGATTAGTTTTGTAAAATACGTTTCTAATTACTTTTCTTAACAGATATATAAGGTCAATATGAGTCAAGTAATATAAAATAGAGAGCATAAAGCACCATGACTCGAACTTTTCATACCATAAAATTTGTGAATGTCCTTATACTTGAAGAATTTTGTAAAATTATAATTTTCCTCTTTTATGAAATCAATATTTAAATTGACTCTCATTCTCAATAGATCAATTTTTCCTGTTAAGAAAAACTTTATCCATACTATTTTTTAGACTCTAAAGGAAAGCATACATGAAAATAGTTATAATTTAAAATTTTAGCATAATATTATTGGAACCGTGCTCATGGGCTACTAACTAATATGAATAAATCGTTCAATCAATTTACCTAATTATTTACTCATAAGTTTAACCTTTTTTTTTTAACCCCCAGGCAACCTACAATCACAATTATCTTTGCCCTATCGTGAAATAGTTCGCAAATTACACATTATATATAAATTGCACGAGACAAATCTCATGTGACGATCTTATGATAATTGAGTAGCAGATAGAGGCTGGATTCGATCCAGGTCTCCCACGTGAGAGATCCACCTCCCAAGTCCCAACCACTCATGAACCATGCCCTTGCGGGCAATTTGAAATAATTTTATGTTATTGGATCACATAATAAAATTAACTATAGAGCAGGCTATATAATAAGTGGAATTAATAATTTTAAAAAAATAAATCAACCAGCCTGCTGCAAGGAATCAATATGATGTAGATAATTAAATTAAATCCACTTAATTACCATATCAATTTTAGTTGATAGTGATACCAGCCACTTGATAACACAAAGGAAAAAGAGATTCCAAGAACGAAAGGGCATAATAATAATAAGAAGAAATGTCAAGACAATGATGTGATAGAATTAATATTGAAAAGTCAATGAGAAATAAAAATATAGACCCATGGAAATTCAAAGAAAAAAAATTCAAGAATATATCAAGAAAATAGTTAATTTGGATTTGGTAAGATTGAAAAATCAACGTATATTGATTAATAAAAGAATTAAATAATACCTTTACTTAATAAACAAAATCAAAACTTAGGTTCTAATTTTGAAGGCTTCATGAGTAACGTTAGTTAACCAATTAATAGCTTGTACTAACCACCTTTTAAAAATACCAAAAAAGGAATTAAAAAATCAAACAAATAACTATCTTAGAGCCTGTTTGAATTGGCTAAAAGTTAGCTAAGTCATTTTTAGTGTAGTACCTTTGAAGTAACCCAACAGAATAATATAGAGTATCAAATGAAGAAGAACACAAAGAAGGTAGGGCACCACACAATGTGGACATTTACATAATGATTGATGTGCCCATAAAGGGTGAAAATGATTGACCTATGAAAATAATTTATGGTTAAATTATCTTCACACATATTGAGGACTATATATATATAAAATCTTGTAGAGATGTCAACAAGACAGGACATGACGAATGTGGAGTGGATTGAAACATTGCAAGTTGATATAATCATTTGTCTGGTTATCCTCTCAAGTATTAAGTTCTTCAACTTTATAAGAAGTCTCTTATTAATATCATATTGCATTTATTGAAATAGGATATAATAGTGTTGATAATGTTTTTTAACTATGAGTAGGAAAATGCAAGTGCTACAAGAAAAGAAGATTTAGTACTATGGTTTAAGATTTAAAAGAAGGTAATACTTCAACTTTGAACTTGTCGTTCAATGGTGAATGAAATGATTTATAGATATATAAATGTTCGTAACTTGTTTTAGATCATAAATTTCAAAAAAAAAAATCTTAAATTTTGTGTTCAGTCAAACACCACACCATAAACTAAAACAGAGATAGTACATAGGTAAAATTATGAAATGTTAGAAATTAGTCAATAATATCTAGTATCATCTATCATCTCAAGATGGTAGTGTTATAGCGTATCCAGGATTTTGAGATGATGGGTGCACTATTACAAAAAGGTGGATCTAAGATATAAATTTGATCGAATTTAACATTTAGGTTCTTATCACTAAAAATAATTAAAATTTTAAAATTATAGGTC
>NC_064288.1:2338160-2343421 GCF_019186545.1 Solanum stenotomum | reverse complement strand
TAAATCAAATTTGAAAATCTGAAGCTGCAAAGGTGGAAGAATGAGTACTTCAAGCCTAGTCTTTGAGTTGCATCAAGTCTACACTCCGACAATCCTTGAAGCAGGGGCATTTGTAGACATTAAATTTTTGTGGGACTTTACAAGACGTATTCAATTCGAGTTGAGACTCTACAAGGTGTGTTCAATTTCAATTAGAATTATTGGAGGCTACTCAACCCTAAATCATGTTCACGCCACGCCTATATAAAGGGTACTATATTCCCTTGAAATGCATCTCAAATATTCTTGTAAAGAGATCAAAATCCCGAATATTCTGCAAATTCATGGAATATTCATAAAGATGTCAAATTTAAAACATTCTAGTTTGGGAAATACGCCACTAACGTCCCTCGAATCATGGATAAATCTTAGGAGAGTAGAATCAAGGGAGGAACAGAATTGTACCCGCATATTTATCAATATATTCATGTTTCTTCAGATTTTATTTTTGTGGTTTATTTATTTTCCATATGTTTAAAATTTGTTGGAAACAAATTGGCACGCCCAGTGGGACCAAATTTGCCCTTCATCTCTTCTCTCTTAAATCAAATCTGAAAATTTGAAGTTGTAAAGGTGGAAGAATGAGTACTTCAAGCCTCGTCTTTGAGTTTCATCAAGTCTACACTCCGACAAGCCTTGAAGCAGAGGGCATTTGTAGACATTGAAATTTTGTGAGACTCTACAAGATGTGTTCAATTCGAGTTGGGACTCTACTAATTGTGTTCAACTCAAATTATGATTCTTGGAGGCCACTCAACCTTAAACCCTAGTTTATGCCTATATAAAGGGTACTAAATTCCCTTAAAAGGCGATCTCAAAAATTCCATAAAGAGAACAAGACCTCGATATATTCCACAAAAGACATGAAATATTCTTATAGAGGTCAAATCTAAATCATCCTAGTTCGAGAAATACGCCACTAACGGCCCTCGAATCATGGATAAATCTTAGGAGAGGAGAATCAAGAGAGGAACAAAATTGTACCCAATATCTTGATGAATAAAATTATGTTCTTCAGATTTTATTTTTGTGGTTTATTTATTTTCCATATGTTTAAAATTTGTTGCAAACAAATTCTGGCACGCCCAGTGGGACAATCTCTACCTCTCATCTCAACTTTTCAAGCATCAAATAACATCGAGATGACTTCCATGAAGAACAACTCTCGATCAACTGCCTCTAAGGCCACTAGCTCCAAGTTCTCTACTGAAGTTGAAGGCATTCTTGATGTTACCTTTGGAAGTTTCGGAGTTGTTACGAGAAACAAAGCTGCTATGCTAGGACAACAAACACTACAAGTGTCATCCGCATCAACTCCTATTTTTGGGTCTTCAACTCCAAAAAGAGAGAGTTCCTCCACAAATGCTTTGGAAGGAGGAAACAGTATTGCTGAAAAGTTCAAGAAGACATTGGCTCTACTTAAGCAATCTGGTTCCAAGAATTCTACCACAAGGGAGAACTATTATTCAACTAACGAATCACCTCCACGTGCATCGCGTAATGTGAGTCCGCTGAAGATCAACTTATGCGACAATCCATGCTACTCTCTTACATCTCCAATGATCATGCAAACAATGGTGGCTACTGCTTCTTCCTCTGAGGAACAACTCGCAAATCTGACGAAGTTAGTTGAAGGATTGACAAAACATGTACAACACCAAAAGTCTAGAATCGATAAGTTGATGGATCGAATGGAAGGACTTTTAGATGGAGAAGCGAGTCATGCACCCGGAAAATGTGTTGAAGTTCAAGAGATCAGAGATCCTGCAAAGAAAGCACCGATTATTAATAAGATGTCAGTTTCTTCTGAAGGGATGGTCTCACTCGATCGCTTGAAAGAGTTCATTGAAGGTACTATCAAAGATAAGTATGAAGTCTCCACCAAGTCTTCTCATATGTATGCCAAGCCATACACTGCAAGAATTGATAACTTAAAAATGCCTGCTGGTTATCAACCTCCCAAATTTCAACAATTTGAGGGTAGAGGAAATCCGAAGCAACATGTTGCACACTTTGTGGAGACATGTAATAATGCTGGAACATAAGGAGACTATCTTGTCAAGCAGTTTGTTCGGTCTCTAAAAGGAAATGCCTTTGATTGGTACATAGATCTTGAGCCCAATTCTATTGATAGTTGGGAGCAACTAGAGCACGAGTTTCTCAATCGATTCTATAACATGAGGCATACTGTGAGCATGGTAGAACTCACAAATACTCGCCAAAGGAAGGATGAACCGGTTATAGATTTCATAAATCGATGGAGGAACGCGAGCCTAAATTACAAGGATAGGCTTAGTGAAGCTTCTGCAATTGAAATGTGTATTCAAGGAATGCACTGGGAGCTTCTTTACATCTTACAAGGAATAAAGCCAAAATTCTTCGAAGATCTAGCTACTCGCACTCATGATATGGAGTTAAGCATGTCCTCTGCTGGAAAAGATATGACTTATATCCGAGACCCTCGCAAAGGAAGCGACAAGCAGGAACCCAAGAGATGGAGTAAATTTGTGCCTAGAAATGACAATAAAGAATCCATGAATGTTAATGTGTCGCCTGCGAAGATCACTACGAATGAGGGCATGAAGCAAAATGTGAGAACGGCTTTCCAAGCACGTTCAAATCAAAAGTCAACACTAAGGGAGATGCAAGGAAAAAATATCCCTTATTGGATTCTGACGTTTCTGAGATTTTTGATGAGTTGCTCGAGTTAAAACTCATTGACTTGCCAGAGATGAAGCGACCTGATGAGGCAGGAAAAGCTGATGACCCAAATTATTGCAAGTATCATAGACTTGTGAGTCATCCTCTTGAAAAATATTTTGTCTTCAAGGATAGAGTGATGCGATTGGTTAACGAAAAGAAATTATTCTTGATGATGAGAAGGTTAGTTCTAACCAAATCTCTATCACATTTGGCTCGCTCGATCCGATCCGATCCAAATATATATCTCTGAAAAACATGAAGAAGAGTTATTGGAGTCAGATAAATCTCAAGATGATATAGATAGTGATGAAGGCTGGATTCTTGTGACTAGGCGAAGACGCAACAAGTCAAGCTTACGGAAAGAATCGTCCGAGCAACCAATTAGAGGGAAAATGGTGAAAAAATTGGAGAAGCAGAAATCAATCCAACGCCCAAAGAGGGCAAAGGTAGAAGTGCATCACAACCAAAAACCCCGACGTCATGTGGCTCTAGAGGAATTCTTACCAAGTTCGTTCGACATAAAGTCTACTCAAGACAATGTCGAGGCATCATGTTTCAATGTTGATAAAGCAGAAACAACGAAGGTGCCTTCTACTAACAAAGAGGGAACAACGAGTGAATCCTCACCAAAAGTGTCTCCTAGTGATGATGAAAAGGAAACAAGGGAAATCTCGTCAATGATGACTCCCTCACCTTCTGAAAAACCTATTGAACCATCTTCCGATGAAGTACATGCATGTGATACAAAAATCATATTTACAGATAATGATTTTCTGTTTGGTGAAACACTACACAATCGTCCTTTGTATATTGTGGGTCACGTGCTAGAGAAGAAGATAAATAGAATCTTAATAGTTGAAGGATCTGGAGTCAACATTTTGCCTATCCACACATTGAAGGAACTTGGCATCACGATTGGAGAACTTAGTGAAAGTCGTCTGTTGATACAGGGATTTAATCAAGGGGGGCAGAGGTCCATAGGCTCTATTAAATTAGAGATCCACATGGAAGATTTGTGATCAAGCGCATGGATGCATGTGATTGACGCAAAGACGTCATACAATATATTACTTGGCAGGCCTTGTGTACATGAGAATAGAATTATCTCATCTTCATACTATCAATGTTTGAAATATCTTGCAGGCGGAATTGAAAGAAAGATAGTCGCAGATGATAACCCTTTCACCGAAGTTGAGACACACTTTGCCGATGCGAAATTCTATTTGAAAAGTTATGTTGTTAAAGGGTCCAAGTCTAATGATGTAAAACCAATTATGTCCGATAAGGTCATAAGCAAAAGAATCGATGTAGCTGTTGAAAAGGTAAAAATTGACACTAAAGAACCTTGTCCCAATCTTAATGAAGGGAATATCATGTCTTCGAAGAAAAAGCTGACTTCTGGACTTCGCTATGTTCCAAAAGTAAAGAAAGAAGAAGATCAATCATCTAACCTTCAAGAAAATGCATTGAGAGGATTAACTCTTCCTATAAGACGGATCGATGCAATAAACTTGCCTCCGAAGCTGCAAGGAAAGTCAATCGCTCAAAATCAAGTGCGAGATATGACACTCCCTACAGTTCGCACAAGAGAAGGTTTTGATCCCAATGCTTACAAGTTATTTGTAAAGGTTGGGTACAACCCTAATGAGCCATCAATGTTAGGGAAACTTCCATCAGAAGATACAACTAGGCAAGCGCGTGAAGGCCTAGGCTATAGCCAACCGCCGCCAATTCGCATTTCCATAAGAAGGGCAAGCAATAACCATATAACTTTTGAAGATGATGTCGCTACTCCCAACAAAAAGCATTTCGTCTTTGATCGACTTGGAGAATCGCCTGCAAGAACCTATGTGTTTGAAAGGTTAGGTCCATTGAAGAAAAACAAGAATATGAGAAGTTATTTAAAAGTTACAACGCCTGCTTCACATTTGATTTGAAAGGATTTCAAAAGTTTGATTCCTTCTAGAATGAGGCGGCGGGTGGAACTTGTGGTTTCGTGTAAAGAAGAACTCAAGGCAAAGGCTCACACTGTGGTTTACACCAAGGAGTGCGAGGAAAATGAAGAAAGTGTAGGCTCCTCAAATCATCTTACAATCCAAAATGAGTACAATTCTTTGCCTCAAATGAAGATTGATGAAGAGTTAGAAGATGTTGTCTGGTGTTGTCATATATATGTCAATGACAATGATCTGTTAGAAGAGGAAGATTCTAGAGATGCTCTACCGGAACTTGAAGAAGGAGTAAAGACCACAATAGATCCTTTGAAAGAAGTTAACCTTGGCACTGATGAAGACCCAAGGCCGACTTACTTAAGTGCCTTTCTAGAAGTTTGTAATGACTCGGAAAATGATAGAGTGAAACTAGAGCCTCACATGTGAGTTTGGAGTCGAGAACTTAATGAAATGATTATATTTGAATTTGACCCAAAAAGTTCTTAAAAATGTGCTTCGAAAGTTACCGGAAATTTGTTTAGTGGTATATTAAAAGATCCGTTTCGTTTTTCGAAAATCCGACTTCAT
>NC_064288.1:2330553-2334513 GCF_019186545.1 Solanum stenotomum | reverse complement strand
TTTTAATTGGGATCAAACATGTAGCGATGCCTTTAAAAGTATCAAATCGTATCTAGCGAAACCTCCAGTTTTGGCAGCCCCTATACCTGGAAAGCCATTGATACTCTACATTGCGGCACAAGAAAGGTCTGTAGGAGCCCTACTAGCTCAAGAGAATAGTGAAGGCAAGGAAAACGCTCTTTATTACTTAAGTAGAACGATGACACCGAATGAGCTGAACTATTCGCCAATTGAAAAGTTGTGCTTGGCACTTGTCTTCTCAATTCAAAAGATGAAGCATTATTTTCAAGCCCATGTTGTTCGCCTCATTTCTAAAGCAAATCCCATCAAGTTTGTTATGTCAAAACCTGTCCTTAGTGACCGACTAGCAAGATGGTACATCCAATTCCAACAGTTTGAGATTGTGTACATCCCTCAGAAATCTATGAAGGGACAAACATTAGCGGATTTCTTGGCAGACCATCCGATACCCGATGATTGGGATTTAACTGATGATCTTCCTGATGAAGATGCGATGTCTATTGAAATTCAACCTCCTTGGAAAATGTACTTTGATGGGGCTGCACATCGTGGCGGAGCTGGCGCTGGCGTAGTGTTCATCACTTCGCAAGAAGAGATTCTACCATTCTCCTTTACTTTGAAGCAATGTTGCTTTAATAATGTCGTTGAATTCCAAGCATTGATACTTGGACTTGAGATGGCCGTCGACATGAAGCAATTACACTTACAAGTCTTTGGTGACTCTCAGTTGGTGATCAACTAACTCTTGGGGAGTTATGAGGTGAAGAAGCTCGAACTGCGTCCTTATCATGGCTATGCCCAAAAGTTGATAGGATGGCTTGGAGATGTAACCCTTCAACATGTGCGTAGAACGGAAAATAAGAAAGCTGATGCATTGGCTGCCCTGGCTTCAACTCTAACCCTTCCTGATCAAACACAAGTTACTATTTGTCAAAGATGAATAGTACCACTGCCAAATGAGGAAGAATATACAGAAAATGAGCTTGAGCATCTCGTTGTTGTTTCTGAAGCCGTAAAAGAAGATTGGAGACAACCCATTATTGACTACATGTGTTATGGGATACTTTCGGAAAATCCAAGGAGAAGGACTGATATTCGTCGTCGTGCACCTCGCTTCCTTTACTATAAGGACACATTATATAGAAGATCATTTGAGGGTGTACTATTACGATGTTTGGGAGAGGAAGAGGCAATTCAAGCTCTGAAAGAAGCACACTCAGGAGTATGTGGATCACATCAATTTGGACCGAAACTCCACTTTCACATAAAAATGATGGAGTATTATTGGCCAACCATGGTGAAGGATTGCTTAGATTATGCTCGGAGGTGCAATGTTTGTCAATTTCATGCAAATTTCATACATCAACCGCCTGAAGTATTGCACCCAACTATCGCATCTTGGCCATTTGACGCTTGGGGATTGGATGTTGTGGGACCACTACCAAAATCTTCTGGTGGACACTTGTACATCTTGGCTGCAACAGATTACTTCTCAAAATGGGCTGAAGCTGTCGCTCTTATAGAAGTGAAGAAAGAGAATATTGCAAATTTTATCCGAGTAAATATCATCTATCGCTTTGGCATCCCTCGCTACATAATAACAGATAATGGCAAGCCATTTGATAACAAGTTAATGAACAAAATTTGTGATCTTTTTAGTTTCAAGCAGCGTAAATCTTCTATGTATCATGTTGTCGCCAATGGTCTTGCCGAAGCATTCAATAAGACTCTGTGCAACCTCCTGAAGAAAGTTGTCTCCAAGTCCAAAAGGGATTGGCATGAAAGAATGGAAGAAGATTTGTGGGCATATAGGACAACATACCGCACACCAACTCAAGCAACACCATATTCACTTGCTTTCGGAGTTGAAGCAGTCCTGCCACTTGAGCGTCAAATACCTTCCTTAAGACTTGTTATTCAATAAGGGCTCACTGAAGAAGAAAATGTTCGACTGCGTCTTGCTGAGTTAGAAGCACTTGACGAAAAGAGGTTAGAAGCCCAACAAAACCTTGAATGATATCAAGCTCGTCTATCTCGTGCTTACAATAAAAAAGTTTGCTTGAGGTGTTTTCAAGTTGGAGACCAAGTTCTCGCTGTAAGAAGACCCATCATTACTTCGCACAAGTCTGGGGGCAAATTTACCTCAAAATGGGATAGACCGTATGTTGTACAAGAAGCATATTCACATGGTGCTTACAAGCTTGTTGATGCAGATGGCGTAAGGATTGGTCCTATTAATGCAAAATTCCTAAAGAGGTACTACCCTTGAAGTAAGATAATGCTCCTTAAGGTACGAGCCTAAACTGCATGTCACTCCTGGCCCGCAAGAGTATAAACTGTGTATGGCACAAACAAAAAAAATATAAAAAAATTCACTCAATCCCCCAGAACTACGTTGTGATTTGATCCTCTTCACTGAGGTACGTAGGCGCTTAGAATATACCCTAAGTTCAGTTGCATGAGTGTCAAAAAATCAAATATTCCCATTTGATCTGTCACATGACAGTCATAGCGACAAGTATTTTGTTTTATTTTTGTCTCATCAAACTTTAGACTTGTACGAAGTATTGATGGGTCAATAGAGGGGATAAACCCTTATAAAATATGAGTTTATTTAATAGCACGCTTGAAGTCTTTAAATTTAGCCAAGTGTGCAAGTTGAAGTCTTTAAATTCTTCGAATTTACAAGTTGAAGTATTTGAATCCTCTAAATATACAAGTTGGAGTATTTGAATCCTCTAAGTGTGCAAGTAGGACTTCAAGTATGTAAGTAGAAGTCTCCAAATCCTCCAAATGTGCACGTCGTTGAATTTCCATGTCGTAAGGTGGACGAGGTTTGTCCCTTTGCACCTTAAGATAGACTTTTCGTGGATTTATCCTTAAATGAATCTTTAAATTTTCATGCCTTAAGGTAGACAAATTTGTCCCTTTGCACCTTAAGCTAGCCTTTTCGCGGATTTATCCTTAAGTAGATCTTTGAATTTCCATGCCTTAAGATGGACAAATTTTTCTTGCACCTTAAGTTATTTATCCTTAAATAGATCATTAAATTTCTATGCCTTAAGGTGGACGAGATTTATCCCTTTGCACCTTAAGCTGACCTCTTCACGAATTTATCCTTAGATGGATTATTTTTTGTATGTCGTACACAGTTTATACTCTTGCGGGCCAGGAGTAAAAAAAAAAAATGTCATGCCTTAAGGTGGACAAGATTTGTCCCTTTGCACCTTAAGCTGGCCTTTCTCCGGGTTTATCCTTAAAAGGATCTTTAAATTTCCATGCCTTAAGGTGGACAAAATTTATCCCTTTGCACCTTAAACTGGCCTTTTTGCAGATTTATCCTTATAAAGATCTTATAAAGCCTCAAGCAAGTGATCTTCAATGCGGGGANAAGACTCTATGCAACCTCCTAAAGAAAGTTGTCTCCAAGTCCAAAAGGGATTGGCATGAAAGAATGGAAGAAGCTTTGTGGGACATTAAACACATCCCTTCACACCTTAAGCTTAAGCATTCCGGACCTGGTAACGCCTTGAGAGTAGTATTTTTTTTCAAGGCGGGGACGTTAAACACAATATTCTAGTAAAGCCTCAAGTTGGTTAAGTATCCAGGACCTTGTAACGCCTTGAGAGTAGTATTTTTTTTCAAGGCGGGGACGTTAAACACAATATTCTAGTAAAGCCTCAAGTCGGTGATCTTCAAGGCAGAGACGTTAAACACATCACTTCACACCTTATGCTTAAGTATTCGGGACCTTGTAAAACCTTGAGAGTAGTATTTTTTTTCAAGACGGGGACGTTAAACACAGTATTCTAGTAAAGCCACACAAATCTGAAATTTTCAGCATGACAGAAATTAAAGTTAACTTCAAAAATCATCTAGAAAGATTCTGAAGGTATTAAATCTTGAATTTTGGATATGTTGTAGACCTTTGTGTCTAGA